>NC_041385.1:490839762-490953574 GCF_002162155.2 Triticum dicoccoides
CGAGGCTCCGGTCCGTGACAAAATGTTCGATTCTTACAGAGGTGTGCGCAGGACTTGGGTCCTTAGAAGCATTGAGCGAGAGCGAAACACCCACTGGGCCGGCTGGCGGCAATCCGGCTTGGCCGGTTGGCGAGCAGCCGGTCATGCGGCTACTTGTTTGATGAGTGTCGGGTCGGGTTGGTCGACCCGGCGGCCTTTGACTTAGTGTATGAATCGTAAAGGAGCTTTGGCCCGTTGTGCTTGCCCGCCGTCTGCCAAAGCTGGATCTGCAGTTTTAGGGTGAAGTGGGGGGCCACGGCGTCCCAACTTTTTTAGGAATCACCAAGTAAGGCGGCGGGGTGACGACCGAACCGGGCTGCCCTCGAGCCCCCGGGTCGAGCGAGTCGAGCCAGTGGCCAGGTTTAGTGGTAAAGTGATGTAGATAAATATGGACACAAAAAATTGGTCGGCAAAAGGTAGCCCCCGAGTTTTGTTCGGGGACCCCGTAGTTTCATGCGTTTACAAAAGGCGATGATACATACACTCGTGCGGCTAACTGTAAAACGGGCGGAGGAGTTCCGCGTTCCACGGCCGGGTCGTTTCTTCGTCGGCGGTGTCCTTCTTGCTCTTCTTTGACTTGCACGCGTCGATGAGGTAGTAGGCGTTGTGGTTGCGCAAGGCTCTGCTCACGATGAACGGGCCCTCCCATGGAGAGGATAGCTTGTGTTGGCCTGCCTGCTCTTGGATGAGTCAGAGGACGAGGTCGCCTTCGCAGAATGCGAGAGGCTTGATCTTCTTGTTGTGGTAGTGCCTCAGGCCTTGCTGGTAGATAGCCGAATGGCTGAGTGCCAGAAGGCGTGCTTCTTCAAGCAGGTCGATGCCGTCTTCCCGTGCCTCTCTCGCTTCGGCTTTGGTGTACATCATGACGCGCGGCGAGTCGAATTCGACGTCAGTCGAGATGACAGCCTCAGATCCATAGACGAGGAAGAACGGGGTGAACCCGGTCGACCGATTTGGCGTTGTGCGCAGACTCTAGAGTAACGCTGGCAACTCGTCGAGCCAGCTGCCGGGTGAGCGGATGAGTGGCTCAACGAGTTGCGGCTTGATGCCGGACACGATGAGTCTGTTGGCCCGCTCGACCTGCCCGTTGGACTGCGGATGTGCCACAGATGCCAGGTCGAGGCGGATGCCAGAGACCGAGCAATATTGCTCGAGCGCGCCCTTGGCAAAGTTGGTGTCGTTGTCGGTGATGATGTTGTTCGGCATGCCATAGAGCACCGCTATGTCCATGATGAACCGGACGGCTATTGGCCCGTCCAATTTCTTGATAGGTCTTGCCTCGATCCACTTGGTAAATTTGTCCACTGCCACCAGTAAGTGCGTCATGCCGCCTCGAGCGGTTTTGAATGGTCCCACCATGTCGAGTCCCCATACCGCGAAGGGCCAGGCAATCGGTATGGTGTGGAGCGCCAACGCCGGCTGGTGGCTACGTTTGCTGAAGCATTGGCACCCTTCGCATTTGGGAACGAGCGACTCGGCGTCTTTGAGAGCCGTGGGCCAATAGAAACCGTGGCGGAACGCCTTGGCCACCAGGGATCGGGATGCGGCGTGGTGCCCGCACTCTCCCTGGTGAATGTCGAGGAGGATGTCGATGCCGTGATCCTGCTCGACGCAGCGCTGGAACACGCCGGTAGAGCTGCGTTTGACGAGCTCATTATTGACGATGTTGTAGGCGGATGCCCGACGCTGAATTTGCCGAGCCTCGGTCTCATCCATGGGGAGAACCCGTTCTCTAGAAACTCCGATATCGCGAGAGCCCAAGACGGAGCTGCAACCACTGCGAAGACGGCCACCAGGGTGGGTTCCGGGTCGGCAGCCCCCGAGCCGGGTTGAGCAGCCCCCGGGTTGGGGATGGCGACGGCCGGGTCCGGGATGATGGTGGCCGGATCAAGCTGAGCAGCCCCTGGACCGGGTTCAGCAGTCCCCGAGCCGACTTGGGCGCGGCCGGGTCGTCTGGAACATGAATGGACTCGGAGTCCGGCGATGGCTTGACGGATGGCTTGTGCGGGTGCTCGAGGGAGACGCCGGACGGGGTGGCTTGTCGTGACGAGGCGATCTTGGCGAGCGTGTCGGCTGCTTCGTTCTCCGCGTGCGGGACATGGAGGAACTCGCAACCCTCGAAGGATCCGGATAGCTTCTGGACGAGGAAGCGGTAGCTTGCCATGTTGGAGTCGCAGGCGTCCCATTCGCCCGAACACTGTTGCACGACCAGGTCCGAGTCGCCGTAGCACAGGATGCGCCGGATGCCGAGTTCCTTGGCAAGCCGGAGGCCGTGCACAAGGGCTTCATATTCGGCGACGTTGTTGGAGGCGGCGAAGTGGATCTGGAGCGCGTAGCGGAGCCGGTCGCCCTTCAGAGATGACAATACGATACCGGCCCCTAGACCGAGTCGCATCTTGGACCCGTTGAAGTGCATGCGCCAATGCGTCGAGTCGGGAGGCGGCGGCAGGTACTGGGTCTCGGTCCAGTCGACGAGGAAATCGGCTAGGGCCGGAGACTTGATCGTGGTGCGGGGCTCGTAGAGGATGGTGTGGCCGGCTAGCTGGATCACCCACTTGGCGACCCGGCCAGAGGCATCCCGGCACCCGATGATTTCTCCGATAGGCGCTGTGCTGACGACGGTGACAACGAGCTCTTGGAAATACGGCTTCAGCTTCTTGGCGGTGAGGTACACGCCGTAACACATCTTCTGGTAATGCGGGTAGTTCTGCTTGGAGATGGAGAGCACCTCGCTCAGGTAGTAGACTGGCCGCTGGACGGCTTGGATCTTGCCCTTCTCTGGTCGCTCGACCACCAGCACCGTGCTGACCGCCCATGAGGTCGCGGCTATGTAGAGAAACAGCGACTCCTTGTCGGTTGGCGCGGCCAGGACTGGTGCGGTGGAGAGCATGCGCTTGAGGTCTTGAAAGGCCTCGTCTGCCTTGCCGTTCCACTCGAACGGGCTTGTCTTCTTCATCAGCTGATACAGGGGGAGCGCCCTCTCGCCCAGCCGGCTTAGGAACCGGCTGACCGAGGCCAAGCACCCGGTGAACTTCTGGACGTCGCGCAACCGAGCCGGCTTGCGCATGCGTTCGATGGCCTTAATCTTCTCCGGGTTTGCCTCAATGCCGCGTTCCGAGACGAGGAAGCCGAGTAGCTTGCCGGCCGAGACGCCGAAAACGCACTTTTCCGGGTTGAGCTTGACCTTGTATTCGTGGAGGCTGGCGAATGTTTCCTTCAGATTGTCGAGGAGCGTGAGGTGCTGCTTGGTCTTCACCACATAAGCCAGATTATAGTCGTCACATGGACTGCGGATCAGGCCATTCCCTTCCTCAGCAGAGCAGTCGGGCAATTTTTGGACTACAAAATTAGGTAAGTAATTGAATATATATATTTTTATGGTCTGAAAAGCTTTCCATTTAAATGTTTCGCGAAACTAGACCTTTTCTTTTGTAAACAAGGACTAGAACCGTGGAAGAAGTTACTGAGTTAGCCTAATCTAAGATAGAACATATGCACTTTTGGAAAGCTTTTTTGATTGCTAAATCCGGTTATCAGAGCTAAGAAGCAACTTTTCTAAACATATAGTTTGACAAGTTGTTACTCTTTGTGCACTGTGTGTGCTGCTTCTTTTGAACGTTCAGAGTTGAAGGTTATTTCTGCTCTAATGTTATACATTTTCATTAGCATGACGCAAGGTTAATTTATTTCTTCTTATCTTGTGTTATTTATTTTTCAAATGTTATAAACCGCTGATGCCCGAATCCTGCTTTATTCAATTGAATGTAAAGTTCTCTCCTTCAATATTCTAATGCTTTACCAATTTTTCATATGTGAGAAACTGAGAAGAAGGGCGCATGCACAATTTATACCAGCATCACATGCCAAATTGGTTTCTCTTTGTGTTAGTTTTCTTCTCAAATTGGCAAGTTGTAGAGATCAGATTATTTTCCCTTCAAACGAATATAAAACACTCTTCTTTACTTTCCGATTCATTCATTTATTTTTGACACTGTTCATTTAAAATTTTGAAGTTCAAATGAATAAGTATGTTTTTATTATGTAGTCTCGAGAGATGAAGTAAGAGCTGCAGTTGATCATGTTGTCCAAAAAAGGCTTGATCCAACCAACAAAATGACTTGATTAATTGGGCTTATAAGCTGGTTGCATCAACTGATAGATGCACTAATGTATGTAAGTGAAATTATCTCCTTGAGTCATGATTGGCATATTTCCTTGCTTGATGAAGGTTCCGTCTCTACATAATAGTTTTCTATGCATATGAAACTGCTCTATATAGACAAAAGGTGGACGACTACAAATCCAGTGGCCGTTACTCCGTTGTGGACATGGGAGTCGTCTGAATTTTGTCGTCCATATTAGCAAGGTTCCTATGCATATCCTGTCAAGTAATTGTTTTCATGAAAATATGAGGTGGGCCATGGGCATCAATCTTTCGCAGGTTCAGGGTTGAAAATGTCGACAACTTTGTATGGTTGAAGGATATTCCAAGATTTCCCACTCTTGCAAGAAAACAACTTGGCTCACTTATGATAAGATGTTCTGGTGTTAAGTTTCTCCTCTTTTATGGACCAAGAAGATGAATTATTTTGACAACATCAACTGCATTTGTACTGACAGAGCATTTGTTAGCTGACAGAGCATTTGTTGTGATGGTGTTGGAAGCGTCGTGTATGGCAAAGGTAGATCCCGTTGTAGTGCAGAGCGGAGTTAGCACCATTCAAGTCCATTATTGAATGTGTGGATATTACCAAATGATGTTTGTCTCATTTTCATATTAAAGTGTGGCTTCTATTGCAAAAAAAGCTTGCGGCAAAGCCGAGGAGATGGATTGCAAGGGGGGAGAGAAGATGTTTTCGTAGATTAAATTTTGTAAGAAAAGTAGTGTGTATATACTCTCTCTGTGATTTAACTTTGACCACCAAACTTAATTGATGATATATGTGTTATGTGTCATAAAATTATACCATTGGAGTTTTTTGTAATACGAATTTGATGATAAATTTTGTGACATGTAAGCGACAATTTGTTGATCAAAGTGCTTGAGTACATTTAAATTTTGAAATGTGTGATGCCTGTGCGGTAGGTAAATTGTGACACAGAGAGTACTATTTATTTGTCCGAGTTGGGTGGAGAAGAGACCTCATTAGTGTATCCTAGAGTGCATGGAGTAATTGAAGGAAATCCAATTGTCGGCTTTTTCATCATTGTAGAGTAGAAGGCATGAGTTCCCTATATTTGGTCATGGTAAATATGTCCACCTCAAACTTGAATGCAGTCATGGATTTTGTCTTAACAGTAGTCATGATTTTGTCTTAACAGTAGTATAGAGTGATATTTGTTGCAAAGAAATCATAAGCCGCAAGCGACATGTTGTGAATCAAAATGATTTTTTTATCAATGCATTAAATTTGTTGTTTCATGGCAACACACGGGCATTCAGATGTATCTAGATGGCAACGTTTATTTCTGTTTGGTATTCCAACGAGCATAGACTGGTAAATTTATATATTTCATTATCATAACATATAAAATACATGTATTTATTTTTGTTATCACTATATTCAAGATAAAATTAATTTAGAAAATGGAAGGGATGTGTCTGGCTATTTTACTTTTTGTTTTATGCTCTAGTGGGTGTACGGTTTGTTCGGTGTGTACTCTCCATTACATATTTTAAGATCTTTGATGAGAAGTATTTGTGCTAATGACATATATTGCTTGTACAGAATGGGTATAAGTCAAGGAAGAGGCTTTTATTATACTTGCTCAGGTATTATGCGAACGAAGCTAAAAACAATATTTCTGATATTGCACAAAGATTTCTTAAGCACATCAAGTAGATCTTAGTTTCTAAAGATTTTTAGTGGGATAATCAGTCTACATGTATACATCTTCCAATTGTCTTTTTGTTAATAATTTACATTGCAAGTAAAATATACTTCAATTACTACCCGATTGTGTTTGTGTTATTTTTTTTAATATATACAATTTAGCATGCATTATGTTTATATAACTCTAGCAAAATATTTCAAAAGCCCGTGGCAACGCACGGGCATTGTACTAGTGTCTATAATTTTGCAGTCTTTTTTTTTCTCATGCGCACCCGTTGTATCAATCTGCATTTTGTATCCTACCCGGTTGGTGGTTTCATTAATTTAAAGTCGGGCTAAATGCATTTCATTTAAAAAAAACTTGGATAGAAACACACCATTTATTGCATTATAATCGACTACACACGCATCTTGCGTGGATCGCACCATTATTCGCTTGTACTAGGCGAGCTCTATCGAAACGCCATTGTTACAATATTTAGGGAGTCTTTATTGCATGTCTTCTCGCATCATATAGCCGATTGACTATGCGAACGGCCTCTGGTTGTAGCAGTCCAGGTTGTCGCCGTAGCTGACGCCGAGTAGGTCGCAGTAGCGCTTGTAGAACCCGATCCGGTCGGCGACACGGCCGTCCTGCCCGCGCCCGCACTCGAGCCCACCGTTGATGATGTTAGTGATCACACCGTACCCAGGCACCCTCCCCGCCGCCTGGTCGGCGCCCGAGGGGCTCCACCGGCCCGTAATCACGTCGTGGCTCGAAGGTTTAGGTGACTGCGGCGTCATCCAGAACCACAGCGCCGTCTTAAACGACACGGTCGCATCCGTCGCCACGAGGTCCGGGTTGTTGAGCAGGTCGGTCCCGATGGCCCGCCCAGCCGGCCCGTAGTTGTAGTTGTATGAGATCTGGATGGGCCCGCGCCCGAAGTACTTCTTGCCCGGCGCGCACGGCCACTGAGAGTTCGGCGAGCAGTAGTTGGAGGCGGCGCCGCGCTCCTGGTTGAAGCAGTAGCCCCACGAGTAGGGGCCGTCGGGCGCCGTTGGCCACCCGCCGGTGGTCTCGTGGGAGGTCTGAGCGAGGAACGCGGCCACCTCGCGCTTCCTGACGTCGGCGCCACCCGTGGTCGCGAAGCCCGAGAACGAGTTGGCGGCGGCTACGAAGGCGCCGTAGTTGTAGAACCCCTTGGCCTGGCACGCCGCATCGTTGCGGTGCAGCAGCATCTGGTCGAAGAGCGACTGCGAGATAATGGAGGACACGCCGCCGCCGGTGGGGGTCGGTACCGGTACCGAGGGGTGCCGCCGCCGCTGCAGCCGTTGCACTGGCTCTGGCAGCCGTTGCCGCAGTAGTCGGAGGTGGAGCCGCAGAAGCCGAACTTGCTGCAGCAGAGGCAGTTGGGGCACGTCGCCCCGCCGGCCTGCGAGCCGCACTGCTCGGCGTGCGCAGACACGGCGAAGGCCGCGGCCAGCATGGCCACCACCACAACTCCTCTCATCTTGGGCAATGAAGCAGAGTCCGCTCAGCTGGTGATTGTGTGTCACACTACTCGTGCAGTGGTGTGTGTGTGCCAGAAGCTGTTGCAGTGCACGTCTTTATATAGCCAGCAAGCCACAGCAGACGTGCCCAACTTTCCACGAGGCCATGATCGCTCTACTTAGTCTAGCTACGTAGTACAAGCAAGTTCGGCAGATCTCGAGAGCGATGCAGTACGTGTACTTTGTACGCATGTTCCGATTCGTGTAAGCTACAGAGGAGTCAGTGATCACTAATGGAAGCATGGAATGCCGGTGCTGGTGCACATGCCGGTGCACCGGACGTTGATCGGGCTGGAAGTAAGCGTGGAAAAACCCTCTCAAGTCAGATTTTTCTCCCGCTTCCTGCGCGCATGCAAGCAAGCAAGCATGCATGCATGCACCAGCTCAGCTTTGATGTGCGACCAAACATTGATCGCCGCATTAATGGATGGACGGACGTGGAATTTTCTTGGTGATGTCGCTTGCATGCATGGAATTCCATTCTCTTTCTACTTGTTTTTTTTCTGTTAGAGACGCCCTGCCGACCAGGCAAACTATGTTTGATACATATGAACAGTCTTCATTACAACGAAAATTACACTAGAGCTCCTGGGTGCTCCACACCTTCATATAAATATTAAATTAAAAAACCAAGGAAACTGAAAAAAAAAGGAATTTGGGGGTATCAAACCTGAGTGTCCAATCTACTCACGGGTGAAGTTTCCTGAAAAGATATCAGGAAATGTATCCGTGTCGGAGAAAATGCAGTCCGGCTTACGATCCATCCAAACAGTATTTTTCTATATGTTGAATTTTTTTTGTCTTTTTCTTCGAGAATACGTTTTCTGCTATTTTTCACGAAACTTCACACGAGAGCAGATTGGACACCTAGGTTCAATATCCCTAAATTCCAGTTTTTTTTAAATTTCCCTAGTTTGTTTTATGAATTTAATACTCATACATGGGGTGGAGCATCCCAGTGCTCCAACTCCTCTTCCCCATTACAACAGACATTTCACATGTTAAGAACTCTATTACACATCTTTCCAGGTTAAGACAAGATTATTGCATTTTAAAGTTTGACATGAATAAAATAGAGTAAAATAACACTAATGAACATCATCTTTCCAGGTTTTAAGAGAATGACTCTAACCTAACGACCATAGATACATGTGCGTAGTTTTAGAAGTCTCGAAACGAATGCAGTGGAACAATGACAAGAAGGGCTCAAGCACATCCATGGAGTCAACAAAGACATACTTCAACACCTCTTGCATCATCCCCTTTCACGCTTCCCTGAAGTTTCACGGCCAAGACATGCACATATCAGATACTAAGCCATCATTCTCTTCAACCCTATAGGATTCTTGAAAAATCATACTCCCTCCAGCCCATATTAATTGTCGCTCAAACGGATGTAGAACTGAAATACATCTAGATACATATGTTTAAGCGACAACTAATATGGATCAGAGGGAGTACTAATATGCTACCTACTAACCATACAACGGTCTATCTTGAAAATGGTGAACCCATCGGAAACCAACCATGTTTCAAATCCAAAATATAGGAGAGGTTCTCTTCCTACCATCTTCACTAGCCTTTCTCCCAAGATGATGTTGGCTTGTGAGTGGTGGATATGCAACATTGGCTCCCTTTTGAATGCTCGCATGAGCTGCCCAATATGGTTGTGATATATTTTCGTGTAATGATCATATTAGCTGCTGAAGATGATTATGATATTGTGTCTTCATGGTTATTGAAACATCAATATCTTTAGATATAGTTACTCGATTTGATATTAGTTTTGTTAGATGTGTGTTGGATCCTTGTTCATGTAAGTAATCAAGGCATGAGTATTTCAATCTCTGCTATAATATGTGAGGGTCATATACACCAAAACTAAATAGGCAATGGATCATCAACAATGATCTAGGATCAAAACTAGATGCCTATGAACAAAACAATTTGTTAGCATGGGTGGGTGGGTATTAAGTTATGTTGCCATCTCTCGGCTAATATTCATGAATTCCCACTAACCAAACATGGAATAAAGATATCTCCCAAACTCTCGCGTGTAATACTCAATCGGCACCAAACAGGGGATTTAGAATAAAATGGCACTTCCCACGTCCAATCTCTTCATATAAATCCCTCCTCTAAATTCCTCTACCCCTTCCCAATTTCCCAAAAGTTACCAAACATGTTGTAAGGGTCACCTCTTTTGACCTTATGTTTTTTTTTTCAAAACATGCTTATGGAAAGTGGTGGGAATAAGCACCGGTAAGAGGAAACCTCGCGAGACTACTTTTCCTATTCTTTCAGCTTATGAAATTTTGGATTTTATCTGTGTCAAGCTTTGCAAAGCCTATAATACCCCTCGACTTCAACTATGTCTTGATTTATAGATAATATATTACTCCCTCCGTCCCATAATGTAGGACGTTTTTTGACACTACACTAGTGTCAAAAAACGTCCTACATTATGGGACGGAGGGAGTAGCAATTTATTGTTGTTATACCGCATAAATGAGCAAAAAAAAATCTCAAACATCATTTATATCATGAGTGCATTTTGTGTCATGTTTTTCTTAGCCTTTTTTCTGCATCATAGACGCATGATGTTTTGTATTTTACCACGTTTGTGCATACCTTTTTGCCAGCTTTCGCCGGGACTACAAGGAAGCAAGAGATTTGGAGCATTGAATGGGGAACACCTATGTTTGGTGTAAAATATGCTAATTAGACGTCATAAAAGCCTACCATAGGAAGAGATAAGCACATGGGGAGAAACCATGTTGCGTTCTCCACTCAAGAAGAGTAGAAGATATTCATACGAGTACGACCGCTCGTACAACAATGGTAGTATCGTTCAGATCTCAGATGTGATGAATGGATAGACTCCAGCACGTGAAACAAAAATAGAAAACCTCACCTCTAGAAGACATCCGGAGGGGGAATTGGCAGAAGGGCACCACCTCGCCATACCTTTGATCATGAAGTTCACACCATAAACCATCATCAACATCATCCACATCCTAGACATCAACTCCTTCATTCATCTCATTGCAATCCCAAACATAGTGTGAATTTGTACGCATATCACATCAATCATTGATCTTCTATTGTTTATCTCTACAATGCTTGTTCCGCGACTGATCACATGGCTAGGCTCTGTCCTGGGCTTTGTCGATGCACTCTTTGCCATCGTCTGGGTCATGAGGCCCGTAAGCCCAGTTTATGCAAATTTTTACCTCATTGGGCTTGGACACAAAAATCACTGCAAGTAACACAATCTGAGCGTATCTTACCTCGGGGTGAATCGGATGTGTCTCCAGTTGGAAATTCTATGGTTGTTGGTATGGCCCGTGCCATTAGGGATACGCGTGCACACTGGGTTTGGAAACAGAAACAGAAAATCCCACGCTCCTCGGACGTGGCCACCCCCCATTGCTTGACGCTACGCCTCCCTGGTCAGGATGTAGTCAATTCCGCCTGCCAAAAACCCCAATCGGGTGAGTCAACGTCTTCCTCAAGCTTACCACCCCTGCCTTCATCGCCATCGCCTCGGCACAAGCAACCTATCTGTCCCTCACCTGTGATCCATCCTCAGGCGGCTACCTAGTCTCCGGCATCTCGAGCTATGGCGATCTTCCCGGTGCGCCCCTTTGCCTTCGCTCCAGATGGATCGACCTTCGATCGTGGCCCTGCTCATCGAGTCCAGCGCCATGACATGGCGGTGGATGATCCTCCCCTCAACCATGATAGGTACGCCATTGTTTCCGTCGATCCTCCAGTCCCTGACCATCAAAAGGAGTTCTGGCTTGCTGAGGTCTGTCGTACTATCACTGTGGATTTAGAGTATGATTTGGTGGATGATTTCATTTACCCGCTGGGCATAGGCTGTGTGCTTTTTGCGGATATGGAGAATAGGGATGCTGCCATTAGAGAAGGGCCTCACGCTCTGACTGAGGATTCCACTTTTTCCTTAGTCCCTCATGATGAAAGTATCAATATGCGCATGCCTGCTTTTGAATATGAGGTTTGGGTCATGTTTCTTGCTTTCCCAATGGACTATCAGACTGAACACTATATTCATAAGGTTGTTTCTAACTTTGGAAAACTTCTTGTCTGGCCGCGCCCGGGCCACAACAAAGCTAGAATTCTGGTTAAGTGTCATATTAAGGATGTTGCTGAGGTGCCTCACACTCTCTTGGTTACCAGGGTTGGTCTGCTGCCAGGTCTTGCTCAATCTTGGTATGTCCCTATGTATGTGCTTAATGGCAGAAATACCATTCCTAATTTAGTGGGCAATGAGGATGTTCCTCCCCTTCTGAATGCCTCACCCCACCCATATGAGCTTCCATACTAGACCCTCATGTAGCAGGCTAGAATCGATGAGATGAATGCACAAGCTGCTCTGAATGAAGATGCCTAGAATGACCGGAACCTGCTCAGGAACACATTCAGGAAAATGGATGGCGCATGTGGCCTGTGGTTCCTCCACCATACACAGGATTCAGTTTTAGAACATTCTTTCAATATGACGGGCCGTCTCTAATGGATGGTGTGGATCCTGAGCACAATGTCCAGGACAATTTGTCTGATATATGGTCTTCTGATACAAAATTTCAGGCTGTGGAAGCGCTAGCTGATGGTTTTGTTCTTGGGAACCCTGCTGCACTCCTAGCGTTCATAAGAGCAGGGGGAGATTCAGTTAACTTTTTGTGGATGTTGATCATGAGTTGTTGCTTTGGATGGGGAGGATTCTTGAAGGCATATACACGCCGGCCCTCACTTTTGAGCAATCCGCTGCCGTTATGCTACCTCTCAATCCTTTCAAGTTCCTCCATAATCAACTGAATGTTGTTGCTGCGGTCTGGCTTGAAGGCGTTGTCCCAGAGTTTGATGTTCTGTCAGCTGTATTTAGTTTAACCTTTCAGTTGGGTGCTGCCATCGTCCCCAAGTCTCTGCTGCAGGAGTTTTGTGAGGCCAGGTCCGAACTGATCAATGCTGATTGGGAGGTGGCTGCTCATTCTCCTGGTCTCAAGGCGATCCCACAACTTGTCTCTGAAGATGCAGAGTTTCAGTCAGTCCCACTGTCAGATCAAGGCACTGCTCTTTAGGTGATTGCTTCTTCATCTCTATACAGTGCTCCATAGTCCCGCAATGTTCTAGTGCCACTCGACACCACTACTGTCAGAAGAAGCACTAGATCAAACAAATATGATGGCTTCAAGACCAGTCATGTTACTGACACTAAGCGCTCCAAGTCACGGGTGAAATCCCACGAGTCTTCTTTTGTCATAGCTGTTTCTTTGGCTGTTGCTCCCGTGCAGGTTATGGCTGATACATGTCTACCTCCTACTTCGATTGAGGAACTCCAATAGATGGACAGCCGTTGAGGGATTGCACAAGATGTTCTCTCTCCCGAGAAGTTGCTAGATGACCAACGCTCGTCCTCTGGAGCCGGCGACTGAACTCTTTCTTGCTTATGAATAAATCGTGGAATGTGATGTCATGGAATATCAGAGGCATCAACTCTGATGCTAAACTTTTGGCTCTTAGGAATGCTATTGATACTAGCGGTTGTTTTGTGCTATGTATCCAGGAAACTAAGCGTGAATCTTTTGATTTAGCGTTTATTAAAACTTTCTGCCCCAAACGTTTTGATAAATTTGTGTTTTCACCTTCAGTGGGTGCCTCACGTGGTCTCATCATTATCTGGAATAGTTCTGTGTTTGTGGGCACGCCATGGTACGTTGATTCATTTGTTGTGGGTGTTTCTTTTGTTGCTACTAAGTCCAGTGAATCTTGGAAATTGATCAATGTCTATGGTCCTTGCTTTGGTCAGCGACGGGTGGATTTTACTAACTGGTTGTTTGACCTAAATATACCTGATGATGAAAATTGGTTGATCCTGGGAGACTTTAACTTCATTCACTCTACGAATAATAGAAACAAACCAGGAGGTGACGCTGCGGACATGTTGCTGTTAAGAAATCAGTCGAGCGCAGTCCTTGATGGAACTCCCTGTGAAAGGCAGAACATACACATGGGCAACATGCAGGATGATCCTTTGCTCGAACAGCTTGATTGGTTCTTCTCTTCCTCTTGTTGGACCACCTCCTTCCCAAATACGATGATACTGCCATTGGGTAAACCGGTGTCTGATCATATCCCATGTGTGGTTGCAATTGAATCTAAAATCCCCAGGTCCAAGCTTTTCCGCTTTGAGAATTTTTGGGTTAACCACGAAGGGTTTACTGATGTGGTTGCTGCCTCCTGGTCCAAGTCATGTCATGCCCCGAATTCTGCTACCCGCATTTGTAAAAAACTTAAAACACTGAGATATGTTCTCAAGAGATGGAGCAGAGGTATCTCAAAATTGAAAATTATGATCCAGAACAGTAATGAGACTCTAGTTATGATGGATAATCTCGAGGACAAAAGACCTCTCTTTATACAGGAGTCAAACTTCAGGCGGATTTTGAAACTCCACTTGCAGACACTGCTCAAGTATCTGAACGAGTATTGGAGGAAAAGATGTATGATCTGGTATTTCAGATTTGCTGATGAAAACACCAAGCTCTTCCAATCTCTGGCCACCAAGAGATATAGGCACAATTCTATCACCACGCTTCGAGATGGTGATGTGAAAATCAATGACCATGTTGGCAAGGAGGGGGTGCTATACAAAACCTATAAAGAACGTTTGGGTTCTTCTAAACCCACAAACATGCGCTTTGATCTTTGGAGAATTATTCACCGGATTGAGGGGCTAGATCAATTGTTGGCACCCTTCTCCAATGAAGAGATGGATGCTGCAATTAAGGAAATGCCTAGTGACAGGGCTCCTGGCCCTGATGGCTTTAATGGATGTTTCCTGAAAAGCTGCTGGCAGATCATCAAAATGGATTTCTATAAGATGTGCCATGATTTTCATGCTGGGGGGCTAGATATCACCAGCATTAGTGAGGGCTACATCACCTTGATCCCAAAGATTTCTTCTCCAGAAACTGCGAATGATTACAGACCAATCACTTTACTGAATTATTGTCTGAAAATCATCACGAAAATCCTGGCTAATCGGCTGCAGAAAGTCATCCTTAAAATCATCCACAAGAACCAATACAGTTTCATCAAGGGGAGGACAATCCAAGATTGCCTGGCGTGGACTTTTGAATATATCCATCAATATCATACCTCAGCGCGGGAGATAATACTCCTCAAGCTTGATTTTGCTAAGGCGTTTGACACAGTTGAGCACGCCCCCATGTTAGAGATCATGAAGCACATGGGTTTTGTTGACAAGTGGATAGGATGGATGGAAACGATCTTTGGCTCGGCGGTTTCTTCGGTACTCCTTAATGGAGTTCCTGGTTGGAAATTCTAATGCAAGTGTGGAGTGCAGCAGGGTGACCCTCTCTCACCACTAATCTTTGTCCTTGCGGCTGACCTCCTCCAAGCAGCGATTAATGATGCTTTCGCTCGCGGACTAGTTGGCCTACCTCTCCCTCGTGATAGTGTTGGTGATTTCCCGGTCATCCAATAGGCTAACGACATGATTTTGGTGATGCAGGCATGTCCTGAATAAGCTGCCCATATGAAATCTATCTTAGAGGACTATGCTGCATCGGTAGGGCTGAAAATCAATTTTCATAAATCAACTCTTATACCCATTAACATTGATCACCAGCGTGCTAGTGAGTTGGCGGGGGTGTTTGGATGTTCTGTTGGTTCCCTACCATTCACTTACCTCTATCTCCCAATGGGGACGACAAGGCCCAGCGTTCTTGATCTCATGCCAATGGTGCATGCAGTTGAGAGGAAGACATCCACAGCGCTATCTCTGATGTCGTCCGGAGCTAAGCTGACCTTGGTCAATTCTGTTGTGATGTCGATGTTGATTTATGCAATGTGCACAATCAAATTGCACCTGAAGGTGGTTGAGCATCTGGACAAATTGCACAGATATTGTCTCTGGGCAAAAAATTCTGACGATGGAGTAAAAAACAACTCCCTTGTGGCCTGGGAACTTGTCTGCCGTCCAAAGCGGTGAGGAGGCCTTGGTGTCATTGATATCAAGACCCAGAATGTAGCCCTTCTCCTAAAGCATCTGTTTAAATTTTATAATCATGATGATGTCCCCTGGGTGGAGTTGATTTGGGACGCTTACTACAGGAACAAAATCCCGCATGCAGCTGACGTGGTGGGCTCGTTCTGGTGGAAAGACGTAATGCAACTCAATGGGGTTTTTCGTGGGATCACCAAAGTCACCCCAGGAGATGGTTCTAGCTCTTTGTTTTGGAAGGATGTCTGGTTTGATAGCGGTAATGACGCTCCACTCATGGAAGTGTACCCGCGGGATTTCTCCTTCTCTCTGAATGAGGATGATTCCATTGCTAAGGTTCTTACTGCCACTGACCCGGCCATGATCTTCAGCTTACCTCTTTCGATCCAGGCCAGAGAGGAGGTCAGAGAGATCCAGCAAGGGTCGATGCACGTATGTGTGGCCAATGACCGCTGTGACATTTGGGAATGCATGCTCGGGCGCTTCTCCTCGAAGAAATACTATAATCACTGCTACAAGCAGGTTGTGGCAGATGAGGCGTTCGGTTGGCTTTGGAAGGCCAAGAGCCCGATCAAGTTTAAAATGTTTGGGTGGCTGCTTCTTGTGGATCGATTGAATACCAGAAACATGCTCAAGCGTAGACACTTTGCCGTCGCGGAGGGCAACTATGCATGCATGTTCTGTCAAAACCCTCCCGAGGAAACTGTTGAACACTTATTCTTTATGTGCCCCTTTAGTCAACAGTGTTGGAGTAGAGTTGGATTGGCTTGGCCGGTGGGAGACAACAGAATAACTTTGCTGCATGGGGGCAAGAATAGCTGGCGGCAGCCTCTCTTCATGGACATCTTCCTGTTGGCTGCCTGGAGTTTATGGATGGAGAGAAACAACCAGCACTTCAGAGGGATCCAACATTCATTCCAAGCGTGGCTGGCTAGATTCAAACATCTCTTGGAGTTGTTGATCCATAATTGCAGAGAGGAGCTTCATCCTTTCCTTTTTTTGAAGTGGAACACCTTGCATTCCAAATTACGTCGGATCGACCAAATCGGCGGTCACAGCCACGGTTACAATGTGAGGGAGATCTGATAGCTAGATATGCTGTTCAATGCATCTACCTATAGTTGCCAACTCATGGGCAGGCTTGTTACAATCCCTTGGACAGTGAACAATGCTCCACTCGTTAAAACTCGCTCGTAGGAGATATCTAGCCTCATGGAAGACAACACCAAGATTGGAGCGGTCAAGCACCGTGGAATTAATGGCTTGAGCAAGTCCAAGGCAGTTTGTCTCAAAAATGACACGCCCCATACCATGCTGGTCAGCTAAGTGTATGGCGTGCAACAGCGCAGTTGCTTCAGTGTGCAGAGCTTCACTTATCTGCACAAGCCTTCCAGCAGCAGCAAACAACACCTCACCTATATGGTCCCGGGCCACACAGCCCCAACCCGAGGTTTGTTTAGCAGCATCAAAAGCATCGTCAATATGAATTTTAACCTTATCCACCATCGGTTTGCTCCACTGAGGTTTGTTCTGAATCTGCGCTTTCTCTGGTTTTGCATAAAAGACACGCCATTCAGCAACATGCTTCTCCAAAAGGAAGCAAAACTCCTCAGGTGTAGCTCTCTTTTGCTTATGATTGGCTTTATTCCTCTCCGTCCACCACAGCCACAGAAGGCATATGATTCTCAGCTTCCTGTCCTCTGGAAGGGCAAATATGGTGGCGAGGATATCGCTCGGTGACTAACAATACATGAGGTTTAACCGGGACGACTCCAGCTCACACACACGCCAAATCTTCTTCACCTCCTTACATCTAAAAAAAGATGTCCGCCATCCTCCGGTAATCTATGGCAAAGGACACAGCTAGTATCGAGTTTGATCCCAATCTGTTCAATATTCCTCAGCATAGGGTGACTATTATGAGCAACTCTCCACAAAAAATGATGCACTTTCCCGGTAAATCTAATCTTCCAGAGGTTCTGCCACATTTTCCCATAAGCTGTATCACCGTCGGCGCCCTCACCCTGCTGCCTAGGGGCCAGCCGTTTCTTCATGTCAAGGTGAACTCTGTACGCTGACCTCACTGAAAATAAGCCCTTGCTATCGAATTGCCAAGCCAAGAAGTCCTCATGTTGCTCAAAAATTGGAATCTTTAGTATCATATCAGTCTCTTCCGGATTGAACGTTTGTCTAACCAACAACTCACCCAGGAGTGTGTATACGGGTCGATAAGCTTTGAGACTTTAGTCAGGATGGTATTGCGACGGGGAGACCTTGGAAACCGAACAACACCAGCAGGGAGCCAGGGGTCCTGCCAGATCCGGATATGCTCACCTGAACCCACCCTCCACACCATCCCCTCCTTCACGACAGACACTCCTTGAAGGATGCTCCGCCAAACATAACTGATGCCCGGTGTCGCTGTAGCTGCAAAAATGTCGCCGTCTGGGTAGTATTTAGCACGAAGAACACGAGCACAGAGCGAGTCCGGTGCCTGGATCAACCTCCAAACTTGGCGAGACAACATTGCAATATTGAAAGCGTGTAGATCCCTAAACCCAAGCCCTCCCTGTTCCTTCGGATGGGTCATCTTCTCCCAGCCAACCCAGTGATGTTTGTGCTCATCCTCTTGGTTATCCCACCAAAAACGACATATCATGTGGCTTATACTCTCACACAAGGACTTTGTCAGATCGAAACAGGCCATGGCATAGGCTGGAATTGCTTGGGCAACCGTTTTTATTAGGATTTCCTTACCCTTCTTTGACAGCATCTTGATTTTATAACCCTGAAGTAGCTCCCAGATTCTGTCCCGGAGGTATTCAAAGCAGGCTTGACGAGCCTTGCCCACATAGCGAGGCAGCCCCAAATACTTGCCCTGTTGACCCTCGTTCCGTAGGCCGAGAAGATGCAGTAAGGTTTTTTTCCTAAGCTGCGACGTGTTCCTACTGAAGAGCATAGAAGACTTGTCCCGATTAATAATTTGGCCCGACCCCTTCTCATACACTTCAAGAATTTCATTCACTACAGACACACTCTCCTCGGTGGCCTCCAACAACAGCAAGGAATCGTCCGCGAAAAGCAGGTGTGTGACAGTAGGGGCCTATGGTGCTACTTTGATGCCTCTAAGCGATCCCACGGATTCGGCATGATCAAGCAAAGCGGAGAAACCCTCAGCACATATAAGGAATAAATACAGAGAAATTGGGTCTCCCTGCCTCAAACCTTGTCCTGGAATAATTGTCTCGATACAAGACCCATTTACCTTGAATCTGTAGCGTACAGTACGCATAGACTTGCTGATTTGTTCCACGAAGACACTATCAAAACCAAACCGTGTCATGATCTTCTCCATAAAATCTCAATTCACCATGTTGTAGGCCTTACTCATATCAAGTTACATTGTAAATTTGGGACAGTAGTGTTGTAACTACTTAAGTTTACACGGCCGGGGGGCCGCCTAAAACCCATTGTAAAGCATATGTAACTGTCCCTTTGTGAGTAATACAAAAGTCAGTGGGAGCCTCTCCCACTATCGTTCACTTTCAAAAAAAACATTGATCTTCTATTGACATGAACATATTGATGATGTCTTGTGTCTCTATGTCTGATTAATTCCCTAGTTCTCATGGGCACAAACGAACCCTAGCATTTATATGATATGAACGATGAGAAGATATATGATCTTCGTAATACGATTGTGGTAATATTCTTCTTGATTTGTGTGTATTCGTTTGCACAACATTTAGCCCATTGGGATTTGAAAGATATTATTATCTTTGTGATGCGGGGTTAGATATACAATGGTGACAAAGGCTATCCATCTTCTTAGAGGATCAATGGTATGTAAATAGTGGTGACCCATGTGTTTTATGCGGTGTCCACACGGACACCCTTATTGATGGTCGCACTCCGTTGGTAGGTATTGGAGGGATAGTGTTGGCGTCTGTGACGCGTAGTTGCGGTAGTAGACACATAGCCCACACAATACACATATGACATAGATTACATATGTCAATCAAAGATTGTGTTTCTACACAATCAAGTATCATAAATACATAGTGTTAGCCTTAGATGCAGTTTTCATCATTTCCATTACTCTCTTGTTCTTAATTACTATTCTTCTGCACTTTAATTCTTGCTCTTGCACATAAACTCTCGCAATATTTTCTTCTTCACACCACTTTTGCTTGGGTCGAATATAACTTGCAAACACACTCAGATAAATCTCTATAAGGTGCAAAAGACTAGTTCATTGGCCCTTTGTGGGATCGCTCTTATGTTGAAAATGATTACAACTAAATTATGTGCAATTACAGGACATCAAGCTATTTTCTTATTTCATTGTCGGGAATCTCTCATTTGGTCATTGTTACAAGTTGAAAGTGTATTTATCTCTAAATGGTATTTTGGTGTGATAATAATGTGGTTAGTAGAAGTATGACGGTTGCTAAGATTTATCTCAGGTCACTGGTTCCTTGGATATTTATCGTGGAGATGGTTAACCCTTCCTCCCCCCTCCCCCACTTCAAAAAAATCAAAGGCATATCCCATGGGTTGTCTAGAGAGATATGCGCCCACCGAACTACGACCAGATCCGAGCAGATCTACCAAGGACAGATCTGCTGGAGACACACCTCCACACGCCCACCGACGATGCTAGACACATCACCGGGACGGGGACTAGGCGGGGACAACCTTATTCCATCTTTAGGTAGCCGCCACCTTCTCGTCTTCTTGAGCAGGACACAAATCCTAAAAAGCTCAAAGGAACATCTAAAAACATAGCCCTCTCGCCAGCAAGGGCCGGGATCCACCGCGCCGCCATGGCCCTAAGGTCACGGAGACGAGGTGGACCAGCGGCAGCACTGACGAGAAGCAGAGGAACCCTAAGCTTTTCTTGAGGAAGGAGGCGGCTACATGAGAACTTTTGATCTTTGTATCATGAGCTTTGTTAATGGAGTTGGATCTTATGATGCCCATATATTTTTTTTATTTTTGTTGAATTGAGTCTTGCTCCTCTATGAGTTTTTTTTTATGTTGATAGTATCTTTTAGGAACCATGGGCAAAAGGAAAATTCGCAGGGGCACGCACCTGCCAAGCCCTGTCCGACTACTCAATTGCCTCGCGATTCGTGAAGTAGTTCGACCCCGCACGAGGGCACAATAAGTTTTGGACACCGCTGACGCCCACACGTGTGATGAGAGCCAAACCCGCCCACACGCCTTATAGCACACAGACTATGCCATGTCACCGCATGCATGCATGTGGAAATCTTTTTCGATTTTTTGTTTTTAAAATGTTTTATCTCTTAAATGAAAAATCCGATTAAAGATCCGTTTTCACCATTAAATCTCTCGCGACGAGATCTTCAAAACTAGATCTCATATCAATATATTTTGACGAATTTTTTTTGGGTTAAAAGTTGCCATGTCTATTGCACATGAATTGTCATGATGTTTACACTGAAGTTGTCATGATATGTTTCAGCTATTTTTTTAATATTTAAAAGTAAGTTTTGACATATTATAAAACAAGGAATTAAGAAACTAGACTTGCCATGCACCATAAATTAAAATTGCCATGATACATGCACTTAAAATTGCCATGGTTCATAAAAAAATATTTTCATGGTTAAAGTACTGGAATTGCCATCATCGAAAAACTAAAATTGCCATGATCTACAAACTAAAATTGCCACATGGCAACTTTAGTTTAAACACTATGGCAACTACAGTGTAAACATCATGGCAACTTTTCGGAAAAAAATTGGTCGAAACATATCGACATGGGGTCTAGTTTTGAAGATCTCGTCGAGACGGATTTAATGGTGAAAACAGATTTTTAATTCGCATTTTTAATTAGGAGATAAAATATTTTTAAGCCGAAAACCAAAAAAAAATCTGCTGATGTCATCTGTTCATACGTGGCAAAATGAGTGGTGTTGGAGGCGTGTGGGTGATGTGCAAATGCCCACACGTGTGGGCGTTAGTTTTTCCGTAAGTTTTAAGTTACTGTCGTTGAAACTTATGCTTTTTTTATCCGAAACTTGCTATTTTCTCGCTCTGTTTTACCAAGTTTCATAGATAAAATTTAAGATATATATTTTTTCGATCGTAGGCACAAAAATCATGATTTTATCGTTTGCGCGTAATAAGTTTGAAGAGTTAAAACTTAACATTTATTTTTAAAATTCATCAAAATGTATTCAAAATGGATCTTATTAGAAAGTCCTAGTCACGGAAAACACGAATATGAAAACATAACTTAATTTAAACTTTATATTCAAAAGATTAAAATTAAAATCAAAAGACGAAAAGAAAGCATGCGCGAGGGAGTCAGAAATCCTGTCTCGTGAGCACAAGCATGCTACAAGCTAGTGGCGCTTGACCATAGCCCCTCCTAGGGCGCCGGTGTGGGGGTCACGTTGGAGGCTTCAGACTCGATTCTCGGTAGCATGGTGGCCGGAGCGGATTGAGATCCAGTGACTTGGCACACACAAGGCACGGATGAACAGTATCGTGCCTTGAGGGCATCTCCTGGCCGTTGGATCTACAAGCGACGGTCCGATGAACATCAAGAGTCACCACTACAGTACACCGCTACAGGAAGTCTGCTACACTGTCCACTAAAATCTGGAACCTTGATTTCCGATCTAACGGCTGAAAGCTCAAGGCATTGCACTATTCACATGTGCCTTGTGTGTGCCAAGGCACCGGATCTCGGCCGGAGCATGGTGCCGGGCGGCTAGAGGGCAGGTGCTAGGGCGTGAATACTCGTTCTCACGAGGAATCATGGAACTTGGAGGCATTTTGACGCTCGTGGGTTTGGCTGAATCTTTTGGGATGGAGGGGCTATATTTCGGCTCGCTCCAAAAACATTTTGGGATTTGAAAGCCTATTCCGGATCAGTTAGATGAATATAGTGACAATTAACCAGAAAAGAAAAACTGTATACCTACCATAATCTGCTAAGGGCAAACTGTCGCTGGCTAGCATGCAAAGCTGGGCTTTGTTGAGGATTTATCCCGTTTAACTTCAAGGGTAAGACTACAATGATCTTCAAAATCATTCATACCTACTTGCTACAACCTCCAGGATAAAAGGTGCAGTTACAAAGAACAGGGGTCACATATCATCAGGAACTTAACATTATACTATCAATGTTCTACCCCATGTTAAAAGCAATATCTGAACAATCATCCTGAGAATTATCTTGATAGCCAAATATATGATATCTGCTTCCTATATTGCGAGGAATATATTAAGTCGGACCTGAAAGGTCTACATAGTACCTCAGGTTTTCAGGTTCTATTGAAAACACATCAGATATTTAGCAACCATCCTATTCATGTTAGTAATCCGTTATTGCTGTCTACGACCAACCTCCATGGAACCTAGCCCTTGTCTCTAGTCCATCAGGACCTTCAAACGAACCGTTCCGCACCGAGTTTTGGCGACCCATCACTGTGGGTTGCACTTGTGTGTCCCCCTTCCGGGTTATCAATGTGCCGGATGTACGCGTGAGGCCATAGACCTGTCGTTGAAGAATGTAAAATCATCAATAATCTTGATAAAGATAAAAGAAGATAATGATCCTAGCTTTCGAACAGAGCAAATTACAGTAGAGTATGAGATAGCCCTGCTACATCAAACTCCGGTCTTGAATTACCTAGTAGTTTATAATATATCCCCCCACAATAAAAAATACATCAATATAAGCATTTCTCGCCATGTGCATAGCACATGATTAATAAAAAAAATGGTGTGAAGGGCACCCGTTGTCAATTGTGGTGACAAAACATAATGGTGACAAAACATAAAGATTAGTTTGGGCACTTCAAGGGATATCGTTCAAGAGTTTGTTATCAAATTATGTGATGAACTGGAAATTGGACACAAAACCTCCACGTTATCTGTTTTCATACATGCTACTGTATCATCAGTGGTGCATAACAACCCAAGTATATTACAGAACACACAATGAAAACCTTTGCTCTGATGATTTTGTACAAATGAGTATGTGGTTATAATGCCTGAAGGCTAGACCTTGATGCCAATTTTCACTATTGCAAAGCACTTTCCAATTAACACCAGTGGTTTCTAAGAACTATTCCCTAACTCAGTGGAGTCTTGCGAGTTACCCTAAAAGAAGTATGAAGCATACCATTTTCATCAGACGGCAGTGGAAAAAATTGCAGGTAGCACAAAGAAGCAACCACCAGTCCTGCAGAATTTTAGTCATTAGATTATCAAGAATTACATGTACAACACTTTTAAATTCTATCTTTATTTGTTTTGCAACGTAATCTTTAATAGATAACCATGTCAAACCTACCCAGAACTCCACCAGTGCACACATCTTGCCAATGATGCCGGTAGTCGTCTACTCGAGAAACAGCCACTAAGGCTGCACCAAGCAGAGGGAGAAAAATAATGCAGAGTTTTGCAACATGGCCTCGTCGATCAAAAACTTTGATTTTACCAGCTAGATACCATGACAGGAACCCGAGGCCAGCAAAAGACACTGAGAAACAGAAAATCTGTGAGTCGTTCACCTCAAGAACAGGTAGCATGTAAAAGCTCTTGCAGTTTAGAGTATCAGCAATCATAGTTTTTGCATTGCTGAGGTAAAAGGGAACTGACGAACATGCTTTCACTTACAAGAAGTATGACCACTTGGGAAACTCTTGTGACCTTCTTTGATATCACTCGCTTTACCATGACACAGGACGCCCGTAGTAAAATTGTCATAGGCCTGAACATCAAGCAAAGCCATAAGTTGCATAGAAAGGACAGATGAAATCGTGCGAAGGATCAACCAAAGGTGAGCACATTACAGGTACTCCGTCAGGAAAACAGCGCCAAAAGAAATCTGGACGTGGCCGACCAACACCATCCTTAATCGCATCAGTTAAAACTGCAGTTATAGCCACTGAAAAGAGGAGACCTGGTAGGACAAGCTAGATTTCATATTAATTGCATAAGAATAAGATATCACAAACTTGCACGGAAGAATATGAATGAACCTAGTATGGCATGATGCAAATCATAGACATTCCTCCTCTTGATGTATATACTGGTCATGATAATCATAGGTCCAATGATTCCATATATCTGCATAATCACGATAATTCAAGACAATGTAGGAGGTTCATGAAAATAAACAGGGTAGAAGTAAGAGTTAAAAATATATACCGGCACCGTCCAAAATGGCACCGTGTTGTCTTTCATGGGATATCGGAGATCCGTGAGCATGTCCGATCCAACAAATCGATGGAATGGTTCTATTTTATTTAGTACTCCATCCACCACAACTAGAATAACCAGCACAATCCAGTCATACATATGTAGCCTTGCAATTTTAGCTCCATGCGATGTTACATAGGGTGGTGGAACTGCCACACGAATAGGTGCTGATGGAGATGACATCGCTTCCTGAGTTTTGATCTGTCAATCCATCCACCGAATAGATTTAAGAAACTAGTAAATAAATTATAGCAAGCATGCCTATTTTTCAAAGAAACAATAAACTTTCAATCACCACATTCAAGAACCTTGAGCATCGAAGAGATGGTTAAGGCAATACTTGCACCTGTTTCTATGTTGTAGACTAGCAACCCAGGAACAAGGGTTCTTTAGCATTGCTAAGTTATGAAATTTGACTATTTGGGAAAATGTACAGTTTGAGTAAGAATCTTGTTAGGGGATGAAAATCTAAACTGATTCATTTTTGTTACTCTTACTCACAGAACATGCGCCCTGTGTGCTGTAGATGTTCAAGAGAGATATAGTGTCCTAGAACAGTCACGTGATTGTAAGTGATAGCATGGGCTGCAGCAATCATAACAAAATAGAACAAACATAACAAAACAGGACGAGGCAAAACTAGAACAATCTGTCATTATCAGCACACAACAGAAGGTACGAACGGAAATAGAGGTCCTCGATTAAACTATATAGCACTAATAAGTAAACAAACTAACTAAATATGGTGATGCCATAATTAACAATTCACCAGACATCACATTTCTTTTGCTTAAACAGTGTAAGTGATAACATGGGCTGCAGTAAAGATATGCGTGAGACTGCGCCACGGCAGACAAGGGGAATGCCGTGCAGTTATGTTGCAAAACTGTCGCAGGTTCAGTATCAAGTGGAAGTTGCACGAACAAAGGAGGAACAGCAACTCCTTCGCGTTATTGGCAATCCTGCATAGTGCAATCAGGGCATGGTGGCTTCCATTGGTGGCACAAACACAGTGCGCACAAGGCGCTCGACTATTTGCCGACCCCAGCCACCGAGGCCTTGGCCTTCATGGTGCGAAATTAGTCACCTCAAGTTCATGATAGGAACGCGTATGCACATCAGATCCCGGGATAAGATCAAACCTGTAGCAAAGCTAGCCCCTCAGAAAAGAAGCACCGATTTGCCTGATCGCCTCCTCCCCTATCCTCGGCACGGCTGTGAGAAAATAAGAAGACGAATCAGCCACCATCCACAGGTAGTCATGCCATTGCGCAAAATGTGGAGTGTATAAGTATAACCAACCTGCGACCCCACGATCTTTCCAGGTCCGTTTCCCCCTTCTTGTAGCGGTTGACATCAGGCGATGCGGCGGAGGGAAAAAGAAGAACCCGTCCGCGCAAGCGCACGGGCGAAAGGGTCTCCGGGAATTCGTCGTTGGCTGGCCATCCCGATGTTTTCCATTGACGAATTTCTTGACCAACGACAAACGTGGGCGCGCAGGGAAGGAGGAGGACGAGGAGCCCGCCAGGGGGCAGGCGCTGATGAAAGACTCGCGAAATTTGGGGGGTGCCGGCGGGCGGCAGTTGGAACTTGACCGGTATAGGCGGAGAGCTAGGTTCCGCGTCCGTTAACAGATCCGCATCCTACTCCCTCCATTCAGAAAAGAAGGATAAAAAACGCGAGCAAGACGTTATTTTAAGAAAAAACAAAAATCTAACTTTTTAGTTTTATAAAAAATCTAAAAAATACACGTGTGTACATAAGGAAGGATGTATCGTATTCATGCTGAAATACTATGAATTTGCGAACTGCACAAAAGAACAAGTTCGTTGATTTTGAGACTGAATAGTTAATGAGCTGAAAGCTACAAATTTGTTTGATTCTTCTGTAGCCTGCAATCGAACATATTCACCGTCAAAATTTACACATGTACTCCCTCCGTCCTAAAATAAGTGTCTCAACTTTGTACTAGATCTAGTATAAATTTGTACTAAGCTCAAGACACTTATTTTGGGACAGAGGAAGTACGTGACATTCATCTGCATATATGGACTTTTTTCTTCATAGTATTTTAAAAGAGTAAAGTACACCACAAATTCTAAATCTATTTGAGGGGCGTCAAGTTAGTCCTAAATTATCATGCTTTTACCCAAGATTGTGGATGTTGTTCAGATTGAGCAATTTAGACACATCTACCTGTTGAATGTTAGTTTTAAAATCTTCACAAAGATGGGCACTAATAGATTGTCTACTATTGCTCATACCGGTTTTGCGCCTAACACAGACTGTCTTTATGCCTGGTCGCAATATTCTTGAGGGAGTGGTTGTCCTTCATGGGACGATCCATGAGCTCCACACTAAGAAACTTGATGGAGTTTCGTTTAAGGTGGACTCTGAAAATGCATATGACAAAGTCAAGTGGCATTTTCTTTAACAATCCCTTCACATGAAAGATTTTGCGGCTGGGTAAAGGAAACAAGTGGCTTCCTACGTTCAAGCCAGGAGTGTTGGGGTTAAGGTGAACGATGAAATCAATCATTATTTCCAAAGCTGGAAGGGACCGAGGCAAGGTGATCCCATGTCACCAATCTTATTCCATATTGTAGCGGATATGTTGGCTATTCTCATAGCAAGAGCTAAGGAGGATGGTCAGGTTGGGGGGGCTGAAAGAGCATGGTGCCCCATGTTTGGTTTTGTTAATTGATGAAAATCTCTATGAACTAATGTTGTCTTGAGTTATATTTGAAGGGTTTGTTCATAGGCTTTTCGCGAAGTCCATTTGTTAGTTTCAAGGAGTTTATGTGTTGACCGGTGCTATTCAGGGAATTATCCAAGAGTGGTCATATAGAAGACATGATTCAAGGTTCATCAAGACTAAGTCAAAGAGTGAATCAAGTTGATCAACACACAAAGCGTAGAAGCTGTACCGAGTGGTATCAAGTGATCCCATGGTATGGTAAGTATTGTCCATTATGCTTTGTGTGCTAACCCATGTCTACGTGAGAATTCTATATGTGATTAGATTGCGGTGCGCAAGTTCAAGTGGAGCATCACGAAGAGATCATGCTTGAAGCTTGCCATCCATTGTGATAACAATGGACTTGTGAAGATGTGCAAAGAGTGACTCACCCATAGTGGAGTATGAGGGAGCAATCAACTAGTCTTCACCGAGCCAACGCAATCAAGAAAAGTGGTTCAACTTGAGGAAGTCAAGATCGTCATAATCTAGCTCAAGTGGACTATGTGCAAGGCAAATGTTTGCCCTTGATAGATTTTCTATTTTACCTATCTCATGGTGGTAGTGGACTATGTGCAAGGCAAAGGTTTTCCCTTAATAGATTTTCTATTTTACCTGTCTCATGGTGGTAGTTGGGAGACCGGGTTATATGATCGATTGTCGTACTATCAAGGGGGCTCTCAGGTTTATGGTTTGAGCTCTTCTTCGGGACCCCTGGCTTCAGCTTCTTCGAAGGGGTGCCCTTGGACCTCGTGGTGACCCCGGCGAAGCACGGTGACTCCCTGACCGGGTGCTCGCCGGCATCATCGTCGTCATGAAGGATGCGGAGGAGATCGGTCTGGCGCGGAGGAGAGGTCTCCCCCGCCCCCTCCAGGGTCGCCTCCGAGTCCGACCTCTCCTCCTGGTCGGACTCGCCGGAGGACACTGGCACCAGGGAGCCCAGAGGACGGGAAGGCCCCAGAGGTACAAGCCCGCGCTCGTCGAAGACAGGCATGGCGTCGGCGATCTTCTCCCCGTCCTGGCGGCGGTACAGCGGAAGATGGGAGTCTGGGGGGGAGCCCTGATCCTTCCCGAGCAGGGTGCGCACAATCTGGTCCAGCTCCTCCCTGGACAAGTCATCCGGGTGCAGCCAGAGGTCATCTCCTGCGCCCTTGAACTTCCACAGGGGGCGCGAGTGCGCCTGGAGCGGAGCCAGGCGCTGCGTTAGGAATTCCTTGACGATCATGGCCCTCGTCAGTCTCTCCGCTTTCAGGTCATCAGCCTTCAGGTCTGCCGCCATCTTCTCCAGCAATGGCTCCACCATGGGATCGGTGAGCTTCTCGTGAGTCCATCCTTCCAGGGGCATCAGCTGCAAGGTCGGCAGTGCCAGTCGGGGGTGGGAGCGCTTGACGTCCATGAAGATCCACCTGTTCCTGGAGACCTCCACCTTCTTCTCGGCCCGCGAGATTGCGTTGCTGCCGTTGGCCACGACGAAGTTGGCGCACCCAGAGCACTGGGTGCCATTAACCCGGAGGTAGAAGAAGTGGCGGAGCAGCACCACGGAGGGCATCACCCCCAGAAATGCCTCGTAGTAGAAAGAAAATATTGACAGGAGGAGGGCGGAGTTGGGGTGAAGATGAGGGCATGGAGCTTGTAGTGGGGAAGAACGGCGTCGTAGAAGAAGCCAGAGAAGGGGGAGCCAGCCCTGTGAAGACGTTGTGCTAGAAGAAGGGGTAGAAGGTACCACCCAAGGTTTCTGTCTTGGCAGAGCCGGCCCGGAGTGCCGTCTCTCCCCCCTCATTGCTGTTGTCAGCCGTCAGCCGGAGCATGGTGGCGAGGTGCTTCTCCTCGGCGAGGGTGGACACGCTCAAGGCTGGCTCGAACCAGGAGGCTTGACGCCCGGCCGCGGCGGAGGATCCCGCCTTATTGGTGGCCATCGGTTGCTGATTTGGGATGAGATTGGCGGATCTGGAGGTTTTCTGAGCAGAAGGAAAATGCAATCTGAAGCAAGACGAAGGAAGGGCAATGAAGGCTTCACTGCAGGCGCCAGCCTTTTTGTCAGCCAGGAGCGGTTGTCGATGTTGGGGAACGTTGCAGAAAATTAAAAATTTTCCTACGGTTTCACCAAGATCCATCTATGAGTTCATCCAAGAAACGAGTCATGGGAGATGCATCTACATACGACTTTGTAGATCGCGAGCGGAAGCGTTCAAAAGAACAGGGTTGAAGTAGTCGTTCTCGTTGTGATCCTATCACCGGAGATCCTAGCGCCGAACGGACGACACCTCCGCGTTCAACACACGTACGGAGCGGATGACGTCTCCTCCTTCTTGATCCAGCAAGGGGGAAGGAGAGGTTGATGATGAATGCTCCAGCAGCAGCACAACGGCGTGGTGGTGGTGGAACAGCAGCACTCCGGCAGGGCTTCGCCAAGCACGTGACGGAGGAGGAAGAGGTGTAGCGGGGGGAGGGAGGCGCCAGAACTTCAGGGTGCGGCTGCCCCCTCCCCCTCCCTTTATATAGACTCCCAAGGGGGGGCGCCGGCCCTGGGAGATCCAATCTCCCAAGGGGGGCGGCGGCCAAGGGGGTGGAGTACCCCCCAAGCCAAGTGGGGCGCCCCCCCACCCTAGGGTTTCAACCCTAGGCGCAGGGGATGGGCCAAGGGGGGCGCACCAGCCCACTATGGGCTGGTTCCCCTCCCCACTTCGGCCCTTGGGGCCCTCCGGGATGGGTGTCCCCACCCGGTGGACCCCTGGGACCCTTCCGGTGGTCCCGGTACAATACCGGGTGACCCTGAAACTTTCCTGATGGCCCAAACATCACTTCCTATATATAATTCTTTACCTCCGGACCATTTCGGAACACCTCGTGACGTCCAAGATCTCATCCGGGACTCCGAACAACATTCGGTATGCTGCATACTCATATTCATACAACCCTAGCGTCACGGAACCTTAAGTGTGTAGACCCGGGATACACGTAGACATGACCGAGATGGCTCTCGGGTAATAACCAACAGCGGGATCTGGATACCCATGTTGTCTCCCACATGTTCCACGATGATCTCATCGGATGAACCACGATGTCGAGGATTCGAACAACCCCGTATACAATTCCCTTTGTCAATCGGTATGTTACATGCCCGAGACTCGATCGTCGGTATCCCAATACCTCGTTCAGTCTCGTTACCGGCAAGTCACTTTACTCGTACCGTAATGCATGATCCCGTGACCAAACACTTGGTCACTTTGAGCTCATTATGATGATGCATTACCGAGTGGGCCCAGACATACATCTCCTTCATATGGAGTGACAAATCCCAGTCTCGATCCGTGTCAACCCAACAGACACTTTCGGAGATACCTGTAGTGCACCTTTATAGTCACCCAGTTACGTTGTGACGTTTGGTACACCCAAAGCACTCTTACGGTATCCGGGAGTTACACGATCTCATGGTCTAAGGAAGAGATACTTGACATTGAAAAAAGCTCTAGCAGAATGAACTACACGATCTTGTGCTATGCTTAGGATTGGGTCTTGTCCATCACATCATTCTCCTAATGATGTGATCCCGTTGTCAATGACATCCAATGTCCTTAGTCAGGAAACCATGACTATCTGTTGACCAACGAGCTAGTCAACTAGAGGCTCACTAGGGACATGTTATGGTCTATGTATTCACACGTGTATTACGATTTCCGGATAATACAGTTATAGCATGAATAAAAGACAATTATCATGAACAAGGAAATATAATAATAACCCTTTTATTATTGCCTCTAGGGCATATTTCCAACAGTCTCCACTTGCACTAGAGTCAATAATCTAGTTACATTGTGATGAATCGAACACCCATAGAGTTCTGGTGTTGATCATGTTTTGCTCGCGAGAGAGGTTTAGTCAACGGTTCTGCGACATTCAGATCCGTATGTACTTTGCAAATATCTATGTCTCCATCTTGAACATTTTCACGGATGGAGTTGAAACGACGCTTGATGTGCCTGGTCTTCTTGTGAAACCTGGGCTCCTTGGCAAGGGCAATAGCTCCAGTGTTGTCACAGAAGAGTTTGATCGGCCCCGACGCATTGGGTATGACTCCTAGGTCGGTGATGAACTCCTTCACCCAAATTGCTTCATGCGCTGCCTCCGAGGCTGCCATGTACTCCGCTTCACATGTAGATCCCGCCACGACGCTCTGCTTGCAGCTGCACCAGCTTACTGCTCCACCATTCAACATATACACGTATCCAGTTTGTGACTTAGAGTCATCCAGATCTGTGTCGAAGCTGGCGTCGACGTAACCCTTTACGGTGAGCTCTTCGTCACTTCCATAAACGAGAAACATGTCCTTTGTCCTTTTCAGGTACTTCAGGATATTCCTTACCGCTGTCCAGTGTTCCTTGCCGGGATTACTTTGGTACCTTCCTACCAAACTTACGGCAAGGTTTACATCAGGTCTGGTACACAGCATGGCATACATAATAGATCCTATGGCTGAAGCATAGGGGATGACACTCATCTCTTCTTTATCTTTTGCCGTGGTCGGGCATTGAGCCGAGCTCAATCTCACACCTTGCAATACAGGCAAGAACCCCTTCTTGGACTGATCCATTTTGAACTTCTTCAAAATCTTATCAAGGTATGTGCTTTGTGAAAGACCTATGAGGCATCTCGATCTATCTCTATAGATCTTGATGCCTAATATATAAGCAGCTTCTCCAAGGTCCTTCATTGAAAAACACTTATTCAAGTAGGCCTTAATGATGTCCAAAAGTTCTATATCATTTCCCATCAAGAGTATGTCATCTACATATAATATGAGAAATGCTACAGAGCTCCCACTCACTTTCTTGTAAACGCAGGCTTCTCCATAAGTCTGCATAAACCCAAACACTTTGATCATCTCATCAAAGCGAATGTTCCAATTCCGAGATGCTTGCACCAGCCCATAAATGGATCCCTGGAGCTTGCATACTTTGTTAGCGTTCTTAGGATCGACAAAAGCTTCCTGCTGCATCATATACAGTTCTTCCTTAAGATGTCTGTTAAGGAATGCCGTTTTGACGTCCATCTGCCATATCTCATAATCATAGTATGCGGCAATTGCTAACATGATTCGGACGGACTTCAGCTTCGCTACGGGAGAGAATGTCTCATCGCAGTCAATCCCTTGAACTTGTCGATAACCCTTAGCAACAAGCCGAGCTTTATAGACGGTAATATTACCATCCGCGTCCGTCTTCTTCTTAAAGATCCATTTGTTTTCTATCGCTCGCCGTTCATCGGGCAAGTCTGTCAAAGTCCATACTTTGTTTCTATACATGGATTCTATCTCGGATTTAATGGCTTCAAGCCATTTGTTGGAATCTGGGCCCGCCATCGCTTCTTCATAGTTCGAAGGTTCACCGTTGTCTAACAACATGATTTCCAGGACAGGGTTGCCGTACCACTCTGGTGCGGAACGTGTCCTTGTGGACCTACGAAGTTCAGTAGCAACTTGATACGAAGTACCTTGATCATCATCATTATTTTCCTCTTCAGTTGGTGTAGGCATCACAGGAGCATTTTCCTGAGCTGTACTACTATCCCGTTCAAGAGGTAGTACTTCATCGAGTTCTACTTTCCTCCCACTTACCTCTTTCGAGAGAAACTCTTTTTCCAGAAAGGATCCGTTCTTGGCAACAAAGATCTTGCCCTTGGATCTTAAGTAGAAGGTATACCCAATGGTTTCCTTAGGGTATCCTATGAAGACACATTTTTCCGACTTGGGTTCGAGCTTTTCAGGTTGAAGTTTCTTGACGTAAGCATCGCATCCCCAAACTTTTAGAAACGACAGCTTAGGTTTCTTCCCAAACCATAATTCATACGGTGTCGTCTCAACGGATTTAGACGGTGCCCTATTTAAAGTGAATGTAGCTGTCTCTAGAGCGTATCCCCAAAATGATAGCGGTAAATCGGTAAGAGACATCATAGACCGCACCATATCCAATAGAGTGCGATTACGACGTTCGGACACACCGTTACGCTGAGGTGTTCCAGGCGGCGTGAGTTGTGAAACGATTCCACATTTCCTTAAGTGTGTACCAAACTCGTGACTTAAATATTCTCCTCCACGATCTGATCGTAGGAACTTTATCTTTCGGTCACGTTGATTCTCTACCTCATTCTAAAATTCCTTGAACTTTTCAAAGGTCTCAGACTTGTGTTTCATTAAGTAGACATACCCATATCTACTCAAGTCATCAGTGAGAGTGAGAACATAACGATATCCTCCGCGAGCCTCAACGCTCATTGGACCGCACACATCGGTATGTCTGATTTCCAGTAAGTTGGTTGCTCGCTCCATTGTTCCAGAGAACGGAGTCTTGGTCATCTTGCCCATGAGGCATGGTTCACATGTGTCAAATGATTCATAATCGAGAGACTCCAAAAGTCCATCAGCATGGAGCTTCTTCATGCACTTGACACCAATGTGACCAAGGCGGCAGTGCCATAAGTATGTGGGACTATCGTTATCAACTTTACATCTTTTGGTATTCACGCTATGAATATGTGTAACATTACACTCGAGATTCATTAAGAATAAACCATTGACCATCGGGGCATGACCATAAAACATATCTCTCATATAAATAGAACAACCATTATTCTCGGATTTAAATGAGTAGCCATCTCGTATCAAACGAGATCCAGATACAATGTTCATGCTCAAACTTGGCACCAAATAACAATTATTAAGGTTTAAAACTAATCCCGTAGGTAAATGTAGAGGAAGCGTGCCAACGGCGATCACATCGACCTTGGAACCATTCCCGACGCGCATCGTCACCTCGTCCTTCGCCAGTCTCCGCTTATTCCGCAGCTCCTGCTGTGAGTTACAAATATGAGCAACGGCACCGGTATCAAATACCCAGGAGTTACTACGAGTACTGGTAAGGTACACATGAATTACATGTATATCAAATATACCTTTAGTGTTGCCGGCCTTCTTATCCGCTAAGTATTTGGGGCAGTTCCGCTTCCAGTGACCCTTCCCCTTGCAATAAAAGCACTCAGTCTCAGGCTTGGGTCCATTCTTTGACTTCTTCCCGGTAACTGGCTTACCGGGCGCGGCAACCTCCTTGCCGTCCTTCTTGAAGTTCTTCTTGCCCTTGCCCTTCTTGAACTTACTGGTCTTATTGACCATCAACACTTGATGTTCTTTCTTGATCTCGACCTCTGCTGACTTCAGCATTGAAAATACTTCAGGAATGGTCTTCACCATCCCCTGCATATTGTAGTTCATCACAAAGCTCTTGTAGCTTGGTGGGAGCGACTGAAGGATTCTGTCAATGACCGCCTCATCCGGGAGGTTAATGTCCAGCTGGGACAGGCGGTTGTGCAACCCAGACATTTTGAGTATGTGCTCACTGACAGAACTATTTTCCTCCATCTTACAACTATAGAACTTTTCGGAGACATCATATCTCTTGACCCGGGCATGAGCTTGGAAAACTAGTTTCAGCTCCTCGAACATCTCATATGCTCCGTGTTGCTCAAAACGCTTTTGGAGCCCCGGTTCTAAGCTGTAAAGCATGCCGCACTGAACGAGGGAGTAATCATCAGCACGAGACTGCCAAGCATTCATAATGTCTTGGTTCTGTGGGACGGGTGCATCACCTAGCGGTCCTTCTAGGATATATTGTTTTCTGGCAGCTATGAGGATGATCCTCAGGTTCCGGACCCAGTCCGTATAGTTGCTGCCATCATCTTTCAGCTTGGTTTTCTCTAGGAACGCGTTGAAGTTCATGTTGACATGAGCGTTGGCCATTTGATCTACAAGACATATTTGCAAAGGTTTTAGACTAAGTTCATGATAATTAAGTTCATCTAATCAAATTATTTTAATGAACTCCCACTCAGATTAGACATCCCTCTAGTCATCTAAGTGTTACACGATCCGAGTTGACTAGGCCGTGTCCGATCATCACGTGAGACGGACTAGTCATCGTCGGTGAACATCTTCATGTTGATCGTATCTTCCATACGACTCGTGTTCGACCTTTCGGTCTCCGTGTTCCGAGGCCATGTCTGTACATGCTAGGCTCGTCAAGTTAACCCTAAGTGTTTTGCATGTGTAAAACTGTCTTACACCCGTTGTATGTGAACGTAAGAATCTATCACACCCGATCATCACGTGGTGCTTCGAAATGACGAACTTTAGCAACGGTGCACAGTTAGGGGAGAACACTTCTTGAAATTGTTGTAAGGGATCATCTTATTTACTACCGTCATTCTAAGTAAACAAGATGCATAAATATAATAAACATCACATGCAATTATATAGTAGTGACACGATATGGCCAATATCATATAGCTCCATTGATCTCCATCTTCGGGGCTCCATGATCATCTTGTCACCGGCATGACACCATGATCTCCATCATCATGATCTCCATCATCGTGTCTTCATGAAGTTGTCACGCCAACGACTACTTCTACTTCTATGGCTAACGCGTTTAGCAATAAAGTAAAGTAATTTACATGGCGTTCTTCAATGACACGCAGGTCATACAAAAATAAAGACAACTCCTATGGCTCCTGCCGGTTGTCATACTCATCGACATGCAAGTCGTGATTCCTATTACAAGAACATGATCTCATACATCACAATATATCATTCATCATTCATCACAACTTCTGGCCATATCACATCACATGACAATTGCTGCAAAAACAAGTTAGACGTCCTCTAATTGTTGTTGCATCTTTTACGTGGCTGCAATTGGGTTCTAGCAAGAACGTTTTCTTACCTATGAATAACCACAACGTGATTTTGTCAACTTCTATTTACCCTTCATAAGGACCCTTTTCATTGAATCCGCTTCAACTAAAGTGGGAGAGACAGACACCCGCCAGCCACCTTATGCAACTACTGCATGTCAGTAGGTGGAACCGGTCTCACGTAAGCGTACATGTAAGGTTGGTCTGGGCCGCTTCATCCCACAATAGCGCTGAAGCAAGATAAGACTAGTAGCGGCAAGCAAGTTGACAAAATCTATGCCCACAACAAAATTGTGTTCTACTCGTGCAATAGAGAACTACGCATAGACCTAGCTCATGATGCCACTGTTGGGGAACATTGCAGAAAATTAAAAATTTTCCTACGGTTTCACCAAGATCCATCTATGAGTTCATCCAAGCAACGAGTCATGGGAGATGCATCTACATACCACTTTGTAGATCGCGAGCAGAAGCGTTCAAAAGAACGGGGTTGAAGTAGTCGTTCTCGTCGTGATCCTATCACCGGAGATCCTAGCGCCGAACGGACGGCACCTCCGCGTTCAACACACGTACGGAGCGGATGATGTCTCCTCCTTCTTGATCCAGCAAGGGGGAAGGATAGGTTGATGATGATGGCTCCAGCAGTAGCACAACGGCGTGGTGGTGGTGGAACAGCAGCACTCTGGCAGGGCTTCGCCAAGCACGTGACGGAGGAGGAAGAGGTGTAGCAGGGGGAGGGAGGCGCCTGAACTTCAGGGTGCGGATGCCCCCTCCCCCTCCCTTTATATAGGCTCCCAAGGGGGGGCGCCGGCCCTGGGAGATCTAATCTCCCAAGGGGGGCGGCGGCCAAGGGGGTGGAGTACCCCCCAAGCCAAGTGGGGCGCCCCCCCACCCTAGGGTTCCAACCCTAGGCGTAGGGGGTGGCCCAAGGGGGGCGCACCAGCCCACTATGGGCTGGTTCCCCTCCCCACTTCGGCCCTTGGGGCCCTCCGGGATGGGTGGCCCCACCCGGTGGACCCCCGGGACCCTTCTGGTGGTCCCGGTACAATACCGGGTGACCCCGAAACTTTCCCGATGGCCGAAACATCACTTCCTATATATAATTCTTTACCTTTGGACCATTCCGGAACTCCTCGCGACGTCCGGGATCTCATCCGGGACTCCGAACAACATTCGGTATGCTGCATACTCATATTCATACAACCCTAGCGTCACCGAACCTTAAGTGTGTAGACCCTACGGGTTCGGGATACACGTAGACATGACCGAGACGGCTCTTGGGTAATAACCAACAGCGGGATCTGGATACCCATGTTGGCTCCCACATGTTCCTCGATGATCTCATCGGATGAACCACGATGTCGAGTATTCGAACAACCCCGTATACAATTCCCTTTTATCAATCGGTACGTTAAATGCCCGAGACTCGATCATCGGTATCCCAATACCTCGTTCAGTCTCGTTACCGGCAAGTCACTTTACTCGTACCATAATGCATGATCCCGTGACCAAACACTTGGTCACTTTGAGCTCATTATGATGATGCATTACCGAGTGGGCCCAGACATACCTCTCCGTCATATGGAGTGACAAATCCCAGTCTCGATCCGTGTCAACCCAACAGACACTTTCGGAGATACCTGTAGTGCACCTTTATAGTCACCCAGTTACGTTGTGACGTTTGGTACACCCAAAGCACTCTTACGGTATCCGGGAGTTACACGATCTCATGGTCTAAGGAAGAGATACTTGACATTGAAAAAAGCTCTAGCAAAACGAACTACACGATCTTGTGCTATGCTTAGGATTGGGTCTTGTCCATCACATCATTCTCCTAATGATGTGATCCCGTTGTCAATGACATCCAATGTCCATAGTCAGGAAACCATGACTATCTATTGACCAACGAGCTAGTCAACTAGAGGCTCACTAGGGACATGTTATGGTCTATGTATTCACACGTGTATTACGATTTCCGGATAATACAGTTATAGCATGAATAAAAGACAATTATCATGAACAAGGAAATATAATAATAACCCTTTTATTATTGCCTCTAGGGCATATTTCCAACAGTCTCCACTTGCACTAGAGTCAATAATCTAGTTACATTGTGATGAATTGAACACCCATAGAGTTCTGGTGTTGATCATGTTTTTCTCGCGAGACAGGTTTAGTCAACGGATCTGCGACATTCAAATCCGTATGTACTTTACAAATATCTATGTCTCCATCTTGAACATTTTCACGGATGGAGTTGAAACAACGCTTGATGTGCCTGGTCTTCTTGTGAAACCTGGGCTCCTTGGCAAGGGCAATAGCTCCAATGTTGTCACAGAAGAGTTTGATCGGCCCCGACGCATTGGGTATGACTCCTAGGTCGGTGATGAACTCCTTCACCCAAATTGCTTCATGCGCTGCCTCCGAGGCTGCCATGTACTCTGCTTCACATGTAGATCCCGCCACGATGCTCTGCTTGCAGCTGCACCGGCTTACTGCTCCACAATTCAACATATACACGTATCCGGTTTGTGACTTAGAGTCATCCAGATCTGTGTCGAAGCTGGCGTCGACGTAACCCTTTACGGTGAGCTCTTCGTCACTTCCATAAACGATAAACATGTCCTTTGTCCTTTTCAGGTACTTCAGGATATTCTTGACCGCTGTCCAGTGTTCCTTGCCGGGATTACTTTGGTACCTTCCTAACAAACTTACGGCAAGGTTTATATCAGGTCTGGTACACAACATGGCATACATAATAGATCCTATGGCTGAAGCATAGGGGATGAATTTCATATCTTCTTTATCTTTTGCCGTGGTCGGGCATTGAGCCGAGCTCAATCTCACACCTTGCAATACAGGCAAGAACCCCTTCTTGGACTGATCCATTTTGAACTTCTTCAAAATCTTATCAAGGTATGTGCTTTGTGAAAGACCGAGGCGTCTGGAACTATCTCTATAGATCTTGATGCCTAATATATAAGCAGCTTCTCCAAGGTCCTTCATTGAAAAACACTTATTCAAGTAGGCCTTAATGCTGTCCAAAAGTTCTATATCATTTCCCATCAAGAGTATGTCATCTACGTATAATATGAGAAATGCTACAGAGCTCCCACTCACTTTCTTGTAAACGCAGGCTTCTCCATAAGTCTGCATAAACCCAAACGCTTTGATCATCTCATCAAAGCGAATGTTCCAATTCCGAGATGCTTGCACCAGCCCATAAATTGATCACTGGAGCTTGCATACTTTGTTAGCGTTCTTAGGATCGACAAAACCTTCCGGCTGCATCATATACAGTTCTTCCTTAAGATGTCCGTTAAGGAATGCCGTTTTGACGTCCATCTGCGATATCTCATAATCATAGTATGCGGCAATTGCTAACATGATTCGGACGGACTTCAGCTTCGCTACGGGAGAGAATGTCTCATCGCAGTCAATCCCTTGAACTTGTCGATAACCCTTAGCAACAAGCCGAGCTTTATAGACGGTAATATTACCATCCGCGTCCGTCTTCTTCTTAAAGATCCATTTGTTTTCTATCGCTCGCCGTTCATCGGGCAAGTCTGTCAAAGTCCATACTTTGTTTCTATACATGGATTCTATCTCGGATTTAATGGCTTCAAGCCATTTGTTGGAATCTGGGCCCGCCATCGCTTCTTCATAGTTCTAAGGTTCACCGTTGTCTAACAACATGATTTCCAGGACAGGGTTGCCGTACCACTCTGGTGCGGAACGTGTCCTTGTGGACCTACGAAGTTCAGTAGCAACTTGATCCGAAGTACCTTGATCATCATCATTATTTTCCTCTTCAGTTGGTGTAGGCATCACAGGAACATTTTCCTGAGCTGTACTACTATCCCTTTCAAGAGGTAGTACTTCATCGAGTTCTACTTTCCTCCCACTTACCTCTTTCGAGAGAAACTCTTTTTCCAGAAAGGATCCGTTCTTGGCAACAAAGATCTTGCCCTCGGATCTTAAGTAGAAGGTATACCCAATGGTTTCCTTAGGGTATCCTATGAAGACGCATTTTTCCGACTTGGGTTCGAGCTTTTCAGGTTGAAGTTTCTTGACGTAAGCATCGCATCCCCAAACTTTTAGAAACGACAGCTTAGGTTTCTTCCCAAACCATAATTCATACGGTGTCGTCTCAACGGATTTAGACGGTGCCCTATTTAAAGTGAATGTAGCTGTCTCTAGAGCGTATCCCCAAAATGATAGCGGTAAATCGGTAAGAGACATCATAGACCGCACCATATCCAATAGAGTGCGATTACGACGTTCGGACACACCGTTACGCTGAGGTGTTCCAGGCGGCGTGAGTTGTGAAACGATTCCACATTTCCTTAAGTGTGTACCAAACTCGTGACTTAAATATTCTCCTCCACGATCTGATCGTAGGAACTTTATCTTTCGGTCACGTTGATTCTCTACCTCATTCTAAAATTCCTTGAACTTTTCAAAGGTCTCAGACTTGTGTTTCATTAAGTAGACATACCCATATCTACTCAAGTCATCAGTGAGAGTGAGAACATAACGATATCCTCCGCGAGCCTCAACGCTCATTGGACCGCACACATCGGTATGTCTGATTTCCAGTAAGTTGGTTGCTCGCTCCATTGTTCCGGAGAACGGAGTCTTGGTCATCTTGCCCATGAGGCATGGTTCGCATGTGTCAAATGATTCATAATCGAGAGACTCCAAAAGTCCATCAGCATGGAGCTTCTTCATGCGCTTGACACCAATGTGACCAAGGCGTTAGTGCCATAAGTATGTGGGACTATCGTTATCAACTTTACATCTTTTGGTATTCACGCTATGAATATGTGTAACATTACGCTCGAGATTCATTAAGAATAAACCATTGACCATCGGGGCATGACCATAAAACATATCTCTCATATAAATAGAACAACCATTATTCTCGGATTTAAATGAGTAGCCATCTCGTATCAAACGAGATCCAGATACAATGTTCATGCTCAAACTTGGAACCAAATAACAATTATTAAGGTTTAAAACTAATCCCGTAGGTAAATGTAGAGGTAGCGTGCCGACGGTGATCACATCGACCTTGGAACCATTCCCGACGCGCATCGTCACCTCGTCCTTCGCCAGTCTCCGCTTATTCCGCAGCTCCTGCTGTGAGTTACAAATATGAGCAACGGCACCGGTATCAAATACCCAGGAGTTACTACGAGTACTGGTAAGGTACACATGAATTACATGTATATCAAATATACCTTTAGTGTTGCCGGCCTTCTTATCCGCTAAGTATTTGGGGCAGTTCCGCTTCCAGTGACCCTTCCCCTTGCAATAAAAGCACTCAGTCTCAGGCTTGGGTCCATTCTTTGACTTCTTCCAGGTAACTGGCTTACCGGGCGCGGCAACCTCCTTGCCGTCCTTCTTGAAGTTCTTCTTGCCCTTGCCCTTCTTGAACTTACTGGTCTTATTGACCATCAACACTTGATGTTCTTTCTTGATCTCGACCTCTGCTGACTTCAGCATTGAAAATACTTCAGGAATGGTCTTCACCATCCCCTGCATATTGTAGTTCATCACAAAGCTCTTGTACCTTGGTGGGAGCGACTGAAGGATTCTGTCAATGACTGCCTCATCCGGGAGGTTAATGTCCAGCTGGGACAGGCGGTTGTGCAACCCAGACATTTTGAGTATGTGCTCACTGACAGAACTATTTTCCTCCATCTTACAACTATAGAACTTTTCGGAGACATCATATCTCTCGACCCGGGCATGAGCTTGGAAAACTAGTTTCAGCTCCTCGAACATCTCATATGCTCCGTGTTGCTCAAAACGCTTTTGGAGCCCCGGTTCTAAGCTGTAAAGCATGCTGCACTGAACGAGGGAGTAATCATCAGCACGAGACTGCCAAGCATTCATAATGTCTTGGTTCTATGGGACGGGTGCATCACCTAGCGGTCCTTCTAGGACATATTTTTTCCTGGCAGCTATGAGGATGATCCTCAGGTTCCGGACCCAGTCCGTATAGTTGCTGCCATCATCTTTCAGCTTGGTTTTCTCTAGGAACGCGTTGAAGTTCATGTTGACATGAGCGTTGGCCATTTGATCTACAAGACATATTTGCAAAGGTTTTAGACTAAGTTCATGATAATTAAGTTCATCTAATCAAATTATTTTAATGAACTCCCACTCAGATTAGACATCCCTCTAGTCATCTAAGTGTTACACGATCCGAGTCGACTAGGCCGTGTCCGATCATCACGTGAGACGGACTAGTCATCGTCGGTGAACATCTTCATGTTGATCGTATCTTCCATACGACTCGTGTTCGACCTTTCGGTCTTCGTGTTCCGAGGCCATGTCTGTACATGCTAGGCTCGTCAAGTTAACCCTAAGTGTTTTGCATGTGTAAAACTGTCTTACACCCGTTGTATGTGAACGTAAGAATCTATCACACCCGATCATCACGTGGTGCTTCAAAACGACGAACTTTAGCAACGGTGCACAGTTAGGGGAGAACACTTCTTGAAATTGTTGTAAGGGATCATCTTATTTACTACCGCCATTCTAAGTAAACAAGATGCATAAATATAATAAACATCACATGCAATTATATAGTAGTGACACGATATGGCCAATATCATATAGCTCCATTGATCTCCATCTTCGGGGCTCCATGATCATCTTGTCACCGGCATGACACCATGATCTCCATCATCATGATCTCCATCATCGTGTCTTCATGAAGTTGTCACGCCAACGACTACTTCTACTTCTATGGCTAACGCGTTTAGCAATAAAGTAAAGTAATTTACATGGCGTTCTTCAATGACACGCAGGTCATACAAAAATAAAGACAACTCCTATGGCTCCTGCTGGTTGTCATACTCATCAACATGCAAGTCGTGATTCCTACTACAAGAACACGATCTCATACATCACAATATATCATTCATCATTCATCACAACTTCTGGCCATATCACATCACATGACAATTGCTGCAAAAACAAGTTAGACGTCCTCTAATTGTTGTTGCATCTTTTACGTGGCTGCAATTGGGTTCTAGCAAGAACGTTTTCTTACCTATGAATAACCACAACGTGATTTTGTCAACTTCTATTTACCCTTCATAAGGACCCTTTTCATTGAATCCGCTTCAACTAAAGTGGGAGAGACAGACACCCGCCAGCCACCTTATGCAACTACTGCATGTCAGTCGGTGGAACCGGTCTCATGTAAGCGTACGTGTAAGGTTGGTCCGGGACGCTTCATCCCACAATACCGCTGAAGCAAGATAAGACTAGTAGCGGCAAGCAAGTTGACAAGATCTACGCCCACAAAAAAATTGTGTTCTACTCGTGCAATAGAGAACTACGCATAGACCTAGCTCATGATGCCACTGTTGGGGAACGTTGCAGAAAATTAAAATTTTTCCTACGCTTTCACCAAGATCCATCTATGAGTTCATCCAAGCAACGAGTCATGGGAGATGCATCTACATACCACTTTGTAGATCGCGAGCGGAAGCGTTCGAAAGAACGGGGTTGAAGTAGTCGTTCTCGTCGTGATCCTATCACCGGAGATCCTAGCGCCGAACGAACGGCACCTCCGCGTTCAACACACGTACGAAGCGGATGACGTCTCCTCCTTCTTGATCCAGGAAGGGGGAAGGAGAGGTTGATGATGATGGCTCCAGCAGCAGCACAACGGCGTGGTGGTGGTGGAACAGCAGCACTCCGGTAGGGCTTCGCCAAGCACGTGACGGAGGAGGAAGAGGTGTAGCAGGGGGAGGGAGGCGCCAGAACTTCAGGGTGCGGCTGCCCCCTCCCCCTCCCTTTATATAGGCTCCCAAGGGGGGCGCCGGCCCTGGGAGATCCAATCTCCCAAGGGGGGCGGCGGCCAAGGGGGTGGAGTACCCCCCAAGCCAAGTGGGGCGCCCCCCACCCTAGGGTTTACACCCTAGGCGCAGGGGGTGGGCCAAGGGGGGTGCACCAGCCCACTATGGGCTGGTTCACCTCCCCACTTCGGCCCTTGGGGCCCTCCGGGATGGGTGGCCCCACCCGGTGGACCCCCGGGACCCTTCCGGTGGTCCCGGTACAATACCGGGTGACCCCGAAACTTTCCCGATGGCCGAAACATCACTTCCTATATATAATTCTTTACCTCCGGACCATTCCGGAACTCCTCATGACGTCCAGGATCTCATCCGGGACTCCGAACAACATTCGGTATGCTGCATACTCATATTCATACAACCCTAGCGTCACCGAACCTTAAGTGTGTAGACCCTACGGGTTCGGGATACACGTAGACATGACCGAGACGGCTCTCGGGTAATAACCAACAGCGGGATCTGGATACCCATGTTGGCTCCCACATGTTCCTCGATGATCTCATCGGATGAACCACAATGTCGAGGATTTGAACAACCCCGTATACAATTCCCTTTGTCAATCGGTACGTTACATGCCCGAGACTCGATCGTCGGTATCCCAATACCTCGTTCAGTCTTGTTACCGGCAAGTCACTTTACTCGTACCGTAATGCATGATCCCGTGACCAAACACTTGGTCACTTTGAGCTCATTATGATGATGCATTACCGAGTGGGCCCAGAGATACCTCTCCGTCATACGGAGTGACAAATCCTAGTCTTGATCCGTGTCAACCCAAGAGACACTTTCGGAGATACCTGTGGTGCACCTTTATAGTCACCCAGTTACGTTGTGACGTTTGGTACACCCAAAGCACTCTTACGGTATCCGGGAGTTACACGATCTCATGGTCTAAGGAAGAGATACTTGACATTGAAAAAAGCTCTAGCAAAATGAACTACACGATCTTGTGCTATGCTTAGGATTGGGTCTTGTCCATCACATCATTCTCCTAATGATGTGATCCCGTTGTCAATGACATCCAATGTCCATAGTCAGGAAACCATGACTATCTATTGACCAACGAGCTAGTCAACTAGAGGCTCACTAGGGACATGTTATGGTCTATGTATTCACACGTGTATTACGATTTCCGGATAATACAGTTATAGCATGAATAAAAGACAATTATCATGAACAAGGAAATATAATAATAACCCTTTTATTATTGCCTCTAGGGCATATTTCCAACAGTCGAGGCAGCATGGGGGAGCGGAGGCGCCCACGTCCCATCAATCGTCATGCGTCAACCGAGGCCGCAGGCGGTTAGGGCCCGCGACGCTTTGCACTTGTCCCTTGGCTTCGCCTTGAAGCCAAGTCCGAGCGCACCTTGGGCCCGAGGGCTACTGTCGGCGTCCTGGGACTGGGGGTGCCCAGACTTGCCTGCCTGCGGCCCATGGCATGGCTCCGTCAACGGCCCGGTACGGCCTAGCTTCAGCAACAATGACCCAAGACCCTTGCGAGGGGTCAAGCCTTGCGAGGCGGACGACACAAAGACCTCCCTGGGGGGCGGCCTCCCTAGGATGGCTCCCGAGGAGTAAAGATATCTATGCAAGCTGCACCTCGCGAGGTTCATATGACGTGAGCCGTGATGACCAAGGCCAGGCGGGCGCCAGTGGGCGTAGTATACCAGTTTCCTCTTTGGTGCTAAGGAGGCAAGCGCATGCGCGGGGTCCCGAGGAATCAAGCAAAGCTTTCCATTCCGGTGCAACAAGACCAAGACCGCCAGGACGGAGGTCATTGCGGAGCCCACCACAGCGTCACCACTAGAGACTTTTGCAGGCGAAGACTACTTTTGTCAGGATAGCTTGTACGAGCTGTCCCCCTTTGAATTTGGCCGTTGTGGGATCCCTTCCCACCAACATTTGGGAAGAGGGCCAAGGCCACTATAAATAGGACTTAGCCAGCACCATAGAGGGGAGGGATCCATTCCACCCTGATCAGCTCACCAGCTCACCGAGTACTAGAACACCTCACCTCCTGAGGCTGTTCCACCACTATACTAGTTCATCCAGCCCCTCGAGGCAATCCACCACAAAGCTGGAGTAGGGTATTACACCGCAAGGTGGCCCGAACCAGGATAAACTATTGTGTCTCTTGTCCATTAGATTCATCAAGCTGGGTCGTGGATTCGGTGAGCAGGCGGAGTGGGGAGGACAAGTTCTTCGCACACACCCTAGAGTTCGAACCTCTCAAGGGTCTGCGAAAGCCTGAATCCGACATTTGGCGTGGCAGGTAGGGGTGCGTCGGAGCCTCTCTTCCGCCGGTCGACTCGCCACCGCTCCACCGCTTCCATGGTTGACGGTCGTCGAGCCCGTGCTGAGCGTTGGGCCACCCTCGCCGCTCGCGTCGCCCAAACGGCGCTCGCTGGCGGGCCTCCCCGTTGTTCTCCATCGCCTGCCGCCAACGCTGCCACTGGCCTGGCGGGGCACGAGCAGCAAGCTTCATCGCCACACCCCTCCGTGCGGCGTGATGGACGCACCGCCACCCCCGTCGCTGACTCCGTCTGGCTTGTCGTCTCACGCTCGTCACGGGCCGATAGACGTGCAGGCTACGCTGCTTATGGCGCGCGAGCTCCTGCGCTACTGCCCCGTCGATGACTTCTAGGAAGACTGGCTGGACCGCATCGTCGAGCTTGTCAGCGCCGCTGGGGGCTCGCCTGCACCATCTCTCCTACTGCCTTGCCTGCCGCCTGCCGCGGGCGACGTAGCCCATGGAGCGCCTCCGCCACCTCCCCATCAAGACGTCGTCCTTGGACCAAGGCGCGCGGCCCCGCGGCGCGACCCGCCGCGTAGGGCGCCCGCGCGTGAAGAAGAAAGCTGCCAGCTGAGGCCCAGCGGCCACAAGAAGATGCTCCTGCACTCCCAGCACCACCACGTCAAGATGGCGCGCCACCTACGGTGGTGGCGCATGTGCGCCAAGATCAGGCTCCACCTCCACGACGGGCTCCCGTGACCACCGCGGGCTGCCGTGCCTTCACTCCGGAGCTTCGTAGTGTCGTCTGGCCGAGAAAGTTCAAGCCCGACCTGCCTCCATGCTATGATGGCACCCTCGACCCTACTGAGTTCCTGCAGCTTTACGAGATGAGCATCGAGGCGACCAACGGCGATGAGAAGGTCATGGCGAACTGGTTCCCCATGGCCCTCAAGGATGGCGCGCGCTCGTGGCTCCTGAACCTTCCCGCGGGTTCGATATCCTCCTAGGGCGAGACACGAGCGTTTCGTCGCCAACTTCCAGGGCACTCGCGACCGGCCAGTGACTGCGGGTGACCTACAGCGCATCAAGCAGCAGCCAGGAGAGACCCTGCAGAAGTACATCCAGCGCTTCAACAGCGTTCACCTCAAGATCCCCAAGGTTTCGGACGAGGCCATCATCTCGGCATTCTGTGATGGCATCTGCGATGTCAAGATGAAGGAGGAGCTCCCCATACACGAGGACCTGTGCACGGCTCTGGAGATGTTCAACATGGCGACCAAGTGTGCGAGGGCTGAGGAGGGTCGCCTTCCCTCCTAGAGCTCCGGGGGGCTGACCCAGAAGACAAGAAGGCCAAGGTCAAGGACGTGAAGCGCAAGGGACCGGCCGTGCTTGCGGCTGAACTGGAGATGAAGCGCGCCTGCGACCACCCAAAGTCATCCACGGGCAACCGCCCATTCTATGTTTTCCACAATGTACACAGCCACAACACCAATGACGGGCTCCTCGGTCGACGCCCTGAGCACAACGATCGAGGCTATGGCTGCGGAGGAGTCCGAAGTGGAGGGTGCAGAGATGACCGCGGCCCCCTCCAGGAGTGGTGTGACCAGCCTCGTGAGGGCTCCTGGAGAGATCAGCCTCGTGAGAACCGTCCTCAGGGCAACGTCGGCCTCCCTCCGCTGCCACCACCACCAAGAAGGAACGACGACCATTAATACGTCCATTTTGCATCATTTTTTCTTATTGTTATTTATGATGTTTTTACCCATAATAATGCTTTTTGGAGTAATTCTAATGCCTTTTCTCTCATAATTTACAAGGTACTCACAAGGAGGGAGAATTCTGGCAGCTGGAAATCTGGACCTGGAAAAGCTACGTCAGGCCACCTATTCTGCACAACTCCAAACAAGCTGAGACTTCACGGAGATTTTTTATGGAATATTTGAGGAATATTGGAGCAAATAACTACCAGAGGAGGGCCCACCAGGTGGGCACAACCCACCTGGGCGTGCCCTGGTGGGTTGTGCTCACCCAGGCCCACCTCCGGTGCCCATCTTCTGGTATATAGGTAATTTTGACTTAGAAAAAAATAAGGAGAGGACTTTCAGGAGGGAGCGCTGCCATCTCGGGGTGGAACTTGGGCAGGAGCACTTTTTCCCTCCGGCGGAGTGATTCCGTCGGGGGAACTTCCCTCCCGGAGGGGGAAATCATCGGCATCATCATCACCAACAACTCTCCCATCTTGTGGAGGGCAATATCCATCAACATCTTCAACATCACCATCACATCTCGAAACCTAGTTCATCTCTTGTGTTCAATCTTGTTACCGGAACTATAGATTGGTGCTTGTGGGTGACTAGTAGTGTTGATTACATCTTGTAGTTGATTACTATATGGTTTATTTGGTGAAAGATTATATGTTCAGATCCAATATGTTATTTAATACCCCTTTGATCTTGAGCATGATTATCATTTGTGAGTAGTTGCTTTTGTTCCTGAGGTCATGGGAGAAATCATGTTGCAAGTAATCATGTGAACTTGATATGTGTTCGATATTTTGATGGTATGTATGTTGTGATTCCCTTAGTGGTGTCATGTGAACATCGACTACATGACACTTCACCATATTTGGGCCTAAGAGAATGCATTGTGGAGTAGCAATTAGATGATGGGTTGCGAGAGTTACAGAAGCTTAAACCCCAGTTTATGCGCTATTCCATAAGGGACCAATTGGATCCAAAAGTTTAATGCTATGGTTAGAATTTATTCTTAATACTTTTCGTAGTTTCTAATGCTTGTGGGAGGGTTAATAATAAGTAGGAGGTTTGTTCAATTAAGAACAACACCTAAGCACCGGTCCACCCACATATCAAATTATCAAAGTACCGAACACAAATCAAACCAAGATGGTGAAAGTGACTAGATGAAATTCCCGTGTGCCCTCAAGAACGCTTTGCTTATCATAAGACCGTTTTGGCCTGTCCTTTGCCTCAAAAGGATTGGGCTACCATGCTGCACTTTTGTTACTACTATCGTTACTTGCTCGTTACAAATTATCTTGCTATCAAACTACTCTGCTACTTACAATTTCAGCACTTGCAGACATTACCTTGCTGAAAACCACTTGTCATTTCCTTCTGCTCCTCGTTGGGTTCGACACTCTTACTTATAGAAAAGATCTACAATTTATCCCCTAACTTGTGGGTCATCAAGGCTATTTTCTGGCGCCATTGCTGGGGAGTCAAGCACCTTTGGTAAGGAAACATTTATATAGTGTGCTGAAATTTAATGTCACTTGTTACTATGGAAAACAATCCTTTGAGGGGTTTGTTCGGGGTATATTCACCTCGACCGGAACCACAATTAGCTACCCCTCAACCTACTGCACCTACTGAAAATATTGAATATGGAATTCCTTCGGGTATGATAGAACAACTGCTGGCTAATCCTTATGCAGGAGATGGAACCGAACATCCTGGTATGCACTTGATATATGTAGAACAAATTTGTGGATTGTTCAAGCTTGAAGGTTTACCCAGGGATGAAGTTATTAAAAAGGTTTCCCCTTTATCTTTGAAGGTAAAAGCATTGGCATGGTATAGGCTATCCGATGATATTGGATCTTGGAATTGGAGTTCCACCAAAAGTTTTATCCTATGCATCTAGTTCATCGTGATCGGAATTATATATATAATTGTTGGCCTCGTGAAGGAGAAAGTATCGCTCTAGATTGGGGGAGGCTTAAGTCAATGTTACATTCATGCCCCAATCATGAGCTCTCAAGAGAAATTATTATCCAGAATTTTTATGCTCGACTTTCTCGTGATGATCAATCCATGCTTGATACTTCTTGTACATGTTCCTTTATGAAGAAGACCATTGAATTCCGGTGGGATATTTTGGAAAGAATTAAACACAACTCTGAAGATTGGGAACTTGACGAAGGTAAAGAGTCAGGTATTAAGCTTAAGTATAATTGAGGGAGTCCTGGACTAGGGGGTGTCCGGATAGCCGAACTATCATCATCGGCCGGACTCCAAGACTATGAAGATACAAGATTGAAGACTTCGTCCCGTGTCCGGATGGGACTTTCCTTGGCGTGGAAGGCAAGCTTGGCGATACGGATATGTAGATCTCCTACCATTGTAACCGACTCTGTGTAACCCTAGCCCTCTCCGGTGCCTATATAAACCGGATGGTTTTAGTCCGTAGGACATAACAACAATCATACCATAGGCTAGCTTCTAGGGTTTAGCCTCCTTGATCTCGTGGTAGATCTACTCTTGTAATACCCACATCATCAATATCAATCAAGTAGGACGTAGGGTTTTACTTCCATCAAGAGGGCCCGAACCCGGGTAAAACATCGTGTCCCTTGTCTCCTGTTACCATCCGCCTAGACGCACAGTTCGGGACCCCCTACTTGAGATCCGCCGATTTTGACACCGACATTGGTGCTTTCATTGAGAGTTCCTCTGTGCCGTCGCAATCAGGAGGGATGCCTTTTCTCGTCTTTAAAGACGGCGCCATCGCCAAGGGAGCTTTGGCCACCGGCCAAACTGAAGGAAATATGCCCTAGAGGCAATAATAAAGTTATTATTTATTTCTTCATATCATGATAAATGTTTATTATTCATGCTAGAATTGTATTAACCGGAAACATGATACATGTGTGAATAAATAGACAAACATAATGTCACTAGTATGCCTCTACTTGAACTAGCTCATTGATCAAAGATGGTTATGTTTCCTAACCAAAGGCATGTGTTGTCATTTGATTAATGGGATCACATCATTAGGATAATGATGTGATTGACTTGACCCATTCCGTTAGCTTAGCACTTGATCGTTTAGTATGTTGCTATTGCTTTCTTCATGACTTATACAAAGTTCCGGCAACTATGAGATTGTGCAACTCCCGTTTACTAGAGGAACACTTTGTGTGCTACCAAACGTCACAACGTAATTGGGTGATTATAAAGGTGCTCTACAGGTGTCTCCAAAGGTACATGTTGAGTTGGCATAATTCGAGATTAGGATTTGTCACTCCGATTGTCGGAGAGGTATCTCTGGGCCATCTCGGTAATACTCATCACCTAAGCCTTGCAAGCATTGTAACTAATGAGTTAGTTATGAAATGATGTATTACGGAACGAGTAAAGAGACTTGCCGATAACGAGATTGAACTAGGTATTGGATACCGACGATCGAATCTCGGGCAAGTAACATATCGATGACAAAGGGAACAACGTATGTTGTTATGCGGTTTGACCGATAAAGATCTTCGTAGAATATGTAGGAACCAATATGAACATCCAGGTTCCGCTATTGGTTATTGACCGAGAATAGTTCTAGGCCATGTCTACATAGTTCTCTAACCCGTAGGGTCCGCACGCTTAACGTTACGATGACAATTTTATTATGAGTTTATAAGTTTTGATGTGCCGAAGGTTGTTCGGAGTCCCGGATGTGATCACGGACATGACGAGGAGTCTCAAAATGGTCGAGACATAAATATTGATATATTGGACGGAAATATTTGGACACCGGAAAGGTTCCGGATAAGATTGGGACTATACCGGAGTTTCGGGAGGTTACCGGAACCCCCCGGTAAGTATATGGGCCTTGTTGGGCCTTAGTGGAAGGGAGGGAGAAGGAGCAAGGGAGGGGGCGCCCCCCCAAGCCCAATCCGAATTGGGAGGGGTGCCGGCCCCCCCTTTTCTTCTTCCCTCCCCTCTCTTCCTTCCCTCTCCTACTCCTAATAGGAAAGGGGGGCCAAACCTACTTGGAGTAGGTTTGCCCCCCCTAGGGCGTGCCTCCCCTCTTGGCCGGCCCCCTCCTCCTCTCCCCCTTCATATACGGAGGGGGGGGGCACCCCATAGACACACAAGTTGATCTACGGATCGTTCCTTAGCCGTGTGCGGTGCCCCCCTCCACCATAATCCACCTCGGTCATATCGTCCGGAGTTTAGGCGAAGCCCTGCGCCAGTAGAACATCATCATCGTCACCACGCCTTCGTGTTGACGGAACTCATCTCCGATGCTTCGCTGGATTGAAGCCCGGGGGACGTCATCTAGCTGGACGTGTGCTGAACACGGAGGTGCCATACGTTCGGTGCTTGGATCGGTCGAGTCGTGGAGACGTACGACTACATCAACCGCGTTGTCATAACGCTTCCGCTTAACGGTCTACTAGGGTACATAGACAATACTCCCCCCTCTCGTTGTTATGTCATCACCATGATCTTGCGTGTGCGTAGGAACTTTTTTGAAATTACTACGTTCCCAACAGTGGCATCCGAGCCTAGGTTTTATGCGTTGATGTTATATGCACGAGTAGAACACAAATGAGTTGTGGGCGATACAAGTCATACTGCTTACCAGCATGTCATACTTTGGTTCGGCGGTATTGTTGGATGAAGCGGCCCGGACCGACATTACACGTACGCTTACGCGAGACTGGTTTTACCGCCGTGCTATGCACACAGGTGACTAGCGGGTGTCAGTTTCTCCAACTTTAGTTGAACCGAGTGTGGCTACGCCCAGTCCTTGCAAAGGTTAAAATAGCACCAACTTGACGAACTATCGTTGTGGTTTTGATGCGTAGGTAAGAACGGTTCTTGCTCAGCCCGTAGCAGCCACGTAAAACTTGCAACAACAAAGTAGAGGACGTCTAACTTGTTTTTGCAGGGCATGTTGTGATGTGATATGGCCAAGACGTGATGCTATATTTTATTGTATGAGATGATCATGTTTTGTAACCGAAGTTATCGGCAACTGGCAGGAGCCATATGGTTGTCGCTTTATTGTATGAAATGCAAACGCCCTGTAATTGCTTTACTTTATCACTAAGCGGTAGCGATAGTCGTAGAAGAAATAGATGGCGTAAACGACAACGATGCTACAATGGAGATCAAGGTGTCGCGCCGGTGACGATGGTGATCACGATGGTGCTTCGGAGATGGAGATCACAAGCACAAGATGATGATGGCCATGTCATATAACTTATATTGATTGCATGTGATGTTTATCCTTTATGCATCTTATCTTGCTTTGATTGACGGTAGCATTTTAAGATGATCTCTCACTAAAAATTATCAAGAAGTGTTCTCCCTGAGTATGCACCGTTGCCAAAGTTCGTCGTGCCCAGACACCACGTGATGATCGGGTGTGATAAGCTCTACGTCCATCTACAACGGGTGCAAGCCAGTTTTGCACACGCGGAATACTCAGGTTAAACTTGACGAGCCTAGCATATGCAGATATGGCCTCGGAACACGGAGATCGAAAGGTCGAGCGTGAATCACATAGTAGATATGATCAACATAGAGATGTTCACCATTGAAAACTACTCCATCTCACGTGATGATCGGTTATGGTTTAGTTGATTTGGATCACGTGATCACTTAGATGACTAGAGAGATGTCTGTCTAAGTGAGAGTTCTTAAATAATATGATTAATTGAACTTAAATTTATCATGAACTTAGTACCTGATAGTATTTTGCTTGTCTATGTTTGTTGTAGATAGATGGCTCGTGCTGTTGTTCCGTTGAATTTTAATGCGTTCCTTGAGAAAGCGAAGTTGAAAGATGATGGTAGCAATTACACGGACTGGGTCCGTAACTTGAGGATTATCCTCATTGCTGCACAGAAGAATTACATCCTGGAAGCACCGCTGGGTGCCAGGCCTGCTACAGGAGCAACACCAGATGTTGTGAACGTCTGGCAGAGCAAAGCTGATGACTACTCTATAGTTCATTGTGCCATGCTTTACGGCTTAGAACCGGGTCTTCAACGACGTTTTGAACGTCATGGAGCATATGAGATGTTCCAGGAGTTGAAGTTAATATTTCAAGCAAATGCCCGGATTGAGAGATATGAAGTCTCCAATAAGTTCTACAGCTGCAAGATGGAGGAGAATAGTTCTGTCAGTGAGCATATACTCAAAATGTCTGGGTATAATAATCACTTGATTCAACTAGGAGTTAATCTTCGGGATGATAGCGTCATTGACAGAATTCTCCAATCACTGCCACCAAGCTACACGAGCTTTGTGATGAACTATAATATGCAAGGGATGAACAAGACAATTCCCGAGCTCTTCGCAATGCTAAAGGCTGCGGAGGTAGAAATCAAGAAGGAGCATCAAGTGTTGATGGTCAACAAGACCACTAGTTTCAAGAAAAAGGGCAAAGGGAAGAAGAAGGGGAACTTCAAGAAGAACAGCAAGCAAGTTGCTGCTCAAGAGAAGAAACCCAAGTCTGGACCTAAGCCTGAAACTGAGTGCTTCTACTGCAAGCAGACTGGTCACTGGAAGCGGAACTGCCCCAAGTATTTGGCGGATAAGAAGGATGGCAAAGTGAATAAAGGTATATGTGATATACATGTTATTGATGTGTACCTAACTAGAGCTCGTAGTAGCACCTGGGTATTTGATACTGGTTCTGTTGCTAATATTTGCAACTCAAAACAGGGACTACGAATAAGCGAGCACTGGCCAAGGACGAGGTGACGATCCGCGTGGGAAACGGTTCCAAAGTCGATGTGATCGTAGTCGGCACGCTACCTCTACATCTACCTTCGGGATTAGTTTTAGACCTGAATAATTGTTATTTGGTGCCAGCGTTGAGCATGAACATTATATCTGGATCTTGTTTGATGCGAGACGGTTATTCATTTAAATCAGAGAATAATGGTTGTTCTATTTATATGAGTAATATCTTTTATGGTCATGCACCCTTGAAGAGTGGTCTATTTTTATTGAATCTCGATAGTAGTGATACACATATTCACAATGTTGAAACCAAAAGATGCAGAGTTGATAATGATAGTGCAACTTATTTGTGGCACTGCCGTTTAGGTCATATCGGTATAAAGCGCATGAAGAAACTCCATACTGATGGACTTTTGGAATCACTTGATTATGAATCACTTGGTACTTGCGAACCGTGCCTCATGGGCAAGATGACTAAAACACCGTTCTCCGGTACTATGGAGAGAGCAACAGATTTGTTGGAAATCATACATACAGATGTATGTGGTCCGATGAATGTTGAAGCTTGTGGCGGATATCGTTATTTTGTCACCTTCACAGATGATTTGAGCAGATATGGGTATATCTACTTAATGAAGCACAAGTCTGAGACATTTGAAAAGTTCAAAGAATTTCAGAGTGAAGTGGAAAATCATCGTAACAAGAAAATAAAGTTTCTACGATCTGATCGTGGAGGAGAATATTTGAGTTACGAGTTTGGTTTACATTTGAAACAATGCAGAATAGTTTCGCAACTCACGCCACCCGGAACACCACAAAGAAATGGTGTGTCCGAACGTCGTAATCGTACTTTATTAGATATGATACGATCTATGATGTCTCTTACTAATTTACCGCTATCGTTTTGGGGTTATGCTTTAGAGACGGCTGCATTCACATTAAATAGGGCACCATCTAAATCCGTTGAGACGACGCCTTATGAACTGTGGTTTGGCAAGAAACCAAAGTTGTCGTTTCTTAAAGTTTGGGGCTGCGATGCTTATGTGAAGAAACTTCAACCAGATAAGCTTGAACCCAAATCGGAGAAATGTGTCTTCATAGGATACCCAAAAGAGAATGTTGGGTACACCTTCTATCACAGATCTGAAGGCAAGACTTTTGTTGCTAAGAATGGATCCTTTCTAGAGAAGGAGTTTCTCTCGAAAGAAGTGAGTGGGAGGAAAGTAGAACTTGATGAGGTAACGGTACCTGCTCCCTTATTGGAAAGTAGTTCATCACAGAAATCAGTTCCTGTGACAAATACACCAATTAGTGAGGAAGCTAATGATATTAATCATGAAACTTCAGATCAAGTGTCTACTGAACCTCGTAGTCTACCAGAGTAAGATCCGCACTAGAGTGGTACGGTAATCCTGTTCTGGAAGTCATGTTACTTGACCATGATGAACCTACGAACTATGAGGAAGCGATGATGAGCCCAGATTCCGCAAAATGGCTAGAGGCCATGAAATCTGAGAAGGGATCCATGTATGAGAACAAAGTATGGACTTTGGTTGACTTTCCCGATGATCGGCAAGCCATTGAAAATAAATGGATTTTTAAGAAGAAGACTGACGCTGACGGTAATGTAATTGTCTATAAAGCTCGACTTGTCGCGAAAGGTTTTCGACAAGTTCAAGGGGTTGACTACGATGAGACTTTCTCACCCGTAGTGATGCTTAAGTCTGTCCGAATCATGTTAGCGATTGCCGCATTTTATGATTATGAAATTTGGCAGATGGATGTAAAAACTGCATTCCTGAATGGATTTCTGGAAGAAGAGTTGTATATGATGCAGCCAGAGGGTTTTGTAGATCCTAAGGGAGCTAACAAAGTGTGCAAGCTCCAATGATCAATCTATGGTCTGGTGCAAGCCTCTCGGAGTTGGAATAAACGCTTTGATAGTGTGATCAAAGCATATGGTTTTATATAGACTTTTGGAGAAGCCTGTATTTACAAGAAAGTGAGTGGGAGCTCTGTAGCATTTCTAATATTATATGTGGATGACATATTGTTGATTGGAAATGATATAGAATTTCTGGATAGCATAAAAGGATACTTGTATAAAAGTTTTTCAATGAAAGACCTCGGTGAAGTTGCTTACATATTGGGCATTAAGATCTATAGAGATAGATCAAGACGCTTGATTGGACTTTCACAAAGCACGTACCTTGATAAAGTATTGAAAAGGTTCAATATGGAACAGGCGATGAAAGGGTTCTTGCCTGTATTACAAGGTATAAAGTTGAGTCAGACTCAATGCCCGACCACTACAGAAGATAGAGAGAAAATGAAAGGAGTTCCCTATGCTTCAGCCATAGGCTCTATCATGTATGCAATGCTGTGTACCAGACCTGATGTGTGCCTTGCTATTAGTTTAGCAGGGAGGTACCAAAGTAATCCAGGAGTGGGTCACTGGACAGCGGTCAAGAACATCCTGAAATACCTAAAAAGGACTAAGGATATGTTTCTCGTATATGGAGGTGACAAAGAGTTAGTCGTAAATGGTTACGTCGATGCAAGCTTTGACACTGATCTGGATGATTCTAAATCGCAAACCGGATACGTATTTTTATTAAACGGTGGAGCTGTAAGTTGGTGCAGTTCTAAACAAAGCGTCGTGGCGGGATCTACATGTGAAGCGGAGTACATAGCTGCTTCGGAAGCAGCAAATGAAGGAGTCTCGATGAAGGAGTTCATTTCCGATCTAGGTGTTGTACCTAGTGCATCGGGACCAATGAAGATCTTCTGTGACAATACTGGTGCAATTGCCTTGGCAAAGGAATCCAGATTTCACAAGAGGACCAAGCACATCAAGAGACGCTTCAATTCCATTCGGGACCAAGTCCAAGTGGGAGACATAGAGATTTGCAAGATACATACGGATCTGAATGTTGCAGACCCGTTGACTAAGCCTCTCTCATGAGCAAAACATGGTCAGCACCAAGACTCCATGGGTGTTAGAATCATTACTATGTAATCTAGATTATTGACTCTAGTGCAAGTGGGAGATTGAAGGAAATATGCCCTAGATGCTATAATAAAGTTATTATTTATTTCCTCATATCATGATAAATGTTTATTATTCATGCTAGAATTGTATTAACCGAAAACATGATACATGTGTGAATAAATAGACAAACATAATGTTACTAGTATGCCTCTACTTGAACTAGCTCATTGATCAAAGATGGTTATGTTTCCTAACCATAGGCATGTGGTGTCATTTGATTAATGGGATCACATCATTAGGAGAATGATGTGATTGACTTGACCCATTCCATTAGCTTTGCACTTGATCATTTAATATGTTGCTATTGCTTTCTTCATGACTTATACAAAGTTCCTGCAACTATGAGATTGTGAACTCCCGTTTACCGGAGGAACACTTTGTGTGCTACCAAACGTCACAACGTAATTGGGTGATTATAAAGGTGCTCTACAGGTGTCTCCAAAGGTACATGTTGAGTTGGCATAATTCGAGATTGGGATTTGTCACTCCGATTGTCGGAGAGGTATCTCTGGGCCATCTCGGTAATACTCATCACCTAAGCCTTGCAAACATTGTAACTAATGAGTTAGTTATGAAATGATGTATTACGGAACGAGTAAAGAGACTTGCCAGTAACGAGATTGAACTAGGTATTGGATACCGACGATCGAATCTCGGGCAAGTAACATACCGATGACAAAGGGAACAATGTATGTTGTTATGCGGTTTGACCGATAAAGATCTTCGTAGAATATGTAGGAACCAATATGAACATCCAGGTTCCGCTATTGGTTATTGCCCGAGAATAGTTCTAGGCCATGTCTACATAGTTCTCGAACCCGTAGGGTCCGCACGCTTAACGTTACGATGACAGTTTTATTATGAGTTTATAAGTTTTGATGTACCGAAGGTTGTTCGGAGTCCCGGATGTGATCACGGACATGACGAGGAGTCTCGAAATGGTCGAGACATAAAGATTGATATATTGGACGGATATATTCGGACACCAGAAAGGTTTTGGATAAGATTGGGACTATACCGGAGTTCCGGGAGGTTACCGGAACCCCCCCGGTAAGTATATGGGCTTTGTTGGGCCTTAGTGGAAGGGAGGGAGAAGGAGCAAGGGAGGGGGCGCCCCCCTCCCAAGCCCAATCCGAATTGGGAGGGGGGCCGGCCCCCCCTTTCCTTCTTCCCTCCCCTCTCTTCCTTCCCTCTCCTACTCCTAATAGGAAAGGGGGGCCAAACCTACTTGGAGTAGGTTTGCCCCCCCTAGGGCACGCCTCCCCTCTTGGCCGGCCCCCTCTTCCTGTCCCCCTTTATATACGGAGGGGGGGGGAACCCCATAGACACACAAGTTGATCTACGGATCGGTCCTTAGCCGTGTGCGATGCCCCCTCCACCATAATCCACCTCGGTCATATCGTCGCGGAGTTTAGGCGAAGCCCTGCGCCGGTAGAACATCATCATCGTCACCACGCCGTCGTGTTGACGGAACTCATCTTCGACGCTTCGCTGGATTGAAGTCCGGTGGACGTCATCTAGCTGGATGTGTGCTGAACACGGAGGTGCCGTACGTTCGGTGCTTGGATCGGTCGAGTCGTGAAGACGTACGACTACATCAACCGCGTTGTCATAACGCTTCCGCTTAACGGTCTACGAGGGTACGTAGACAATACTCTCCCCTCTCGTTGCTATGTCATCACCAAGATCTTGCGTGTGCGTAGGAAATTTTTTGAAATTACTACGTTCCCAACACAAACTATCCGGCTAGGTGGTTTTCTTATGACCGCCTGTTCGGCCACCGCTCCGACAATGACCTCTCAAGTCATCAAAAGCGATCTTCACGTCAACTCGGAATTCACCGAGCAGTTAGATCCGATGGAGCTCTCCTCCGTTAATGAGCTCTTGGATCGCATCGCCGCCCTGGGAGTCGCTACAGACTACGATCAGATTGGGCTTAAAACCGATCTGAGAGAAATTAACTCTCCCCAGGCTACCCACCACGTTGCGGTGGTAGAGGAACAACGCGGCGATTCTCCTTCTATGTTAAAAACCAGTTATGTCCGGATTCCCGATCCCTCTATGTCGTGTTCCCGCGGAGGGACGGACGTCAATCAAGTACTGAACCTAAAGTCAGGCATCGGACCGGATTTGTTGGATAACATCTAGCAATCCAACTTCCAAATCCGGAAACTCTTTGGCCTTTGAGCCTCAGATGGGGCGGGGTGCCGAATTTAATTCTGCCTGCCCACCCAAACATAAGCAATCTATCTCAAATACGGCAAGAGCCCGATGAAACAGTACATCATTACTGGGCCAGATTCCTCCTGGTTATGGACAGGGTAAAGGACTGCCGTGAGGAAAGTGCAATCTCAATTTTCTGCAACAATTGCACGGACAAGGGAATCATGAATGCCATAAGTCGTCATGAAGTCACACGCTTCGCCGACCTGGCGACCATAGTACAAAAATACTGTGCGATGGAGAGCGCCTGGAAAACCGAAACCAGGTTTTGGGACAATCCGGCCCTAAACACAACCCTAGTCCGAAATAAAAGGGTGCATCATACTCAAGCACCTGGGTCAAAAGCCAAAAAGCAAAACCCCCCTAAAGGGCATGGAACCGTACTGGAGGGATGGCTCAACAGACCCTGTAAGATCCATAGTACAGAGGGCGCCACTCCAACACATAGCCTTCGAGCATGTTGGATACTACGGCAGGTGGCCAAAAGTGGCAAAAGTTTTCTAGCCCCGGATAACCAGCCCAACAGTACCAGTACGGTATTAACAGTCTTCGAGACTTTCGCATCGAATAACATGCGGAAACGAACAATTCGCAGCCTTGCCGAAGTCTACCAAGTAGCAACAACAAATCCATGGAGCGACACGGCTATCACCTTCAATGCCAGCGACGAACCCAAATTCCGAATAGCTCGAGCACCAGCCGCATTGGTCCTCAGTCCGATAGTGGACGACTTTCATCTTACCAAGGTACTCATGGATGGCGGCAGCGGATTAAACCTCATATACGAGGAAACCCTCCAAAAAATGGAAATAGACTAGAGCCGCATTGAGCGAAGCAGCACAACCTTTAGAGGAATAATCCCTAGTCGGGAAGTACGCTGCACAGGAAAAATCACACTAGATATAGTGTTCGGCTCACCGGACAATTATAGGTCTGAGGAGGTCACGTTCCAAGTGGCCCCGCTCGGCAGCGGATATCACGCCTTGTTAGGGCGAGAGGCATTCACAATTTTCCAAGCTATACCCCATTACGGGTACATGAAGCTTAAAATGCCCGGGCCCAATCGAATCATCACTCTTGTCAGTGATCCAGATATAGCACTCCGCGCTGAAAATAAGACAGCCGCACTAGCCCTAGAGGCACTATCCGAAGCCCTAGCGACAGAGGAACTCACTGCGCTGTGCTCCACGGTGAATAGGGACGATGTGATACTCGATAAGAGATCTAACTCCACCTCTTTTAAACCAGCAGACGAAATAGTCAAATTCCAGGTCCATCCAACAGACCCCACAAAGATGGCCTCCATTGGGTACAGTTAAACCCTGATGTATAAGCCGCACTACAAGAATTCCTTCGGGAAAATTGGGACATTTTCGCCTGGCACCCCTCAGATATGCCAGGAATCCCACGCAGGCTGGTAGAACACAGCCTAAATATCCTAAAAGGATTCAAGCCAGTCAAACAGGCTCTTCGGCGATTTTCCAAACCCAAAAGACAGGCAATGGGAGAGGAGCTAGCCAAACTATTAGAAGCCGGATTCATCAGAGATATAAAACATTCGGACTGGCTAGCAAACCTGGTAATGGTACCAAAGAAGGACAAATCCTGGCGCCTTTGTGTCGATTTTAAAGACCTTAACAAAGCCTGCCCAAAGGATCCTTTCCCCCTTCCCCGCATCGATCAAATCATTGATGCTACCATAGGGCACGATTCGTTGTGCTTCCTCGACGCATACTCCGGCTACCATCAAATCAAGATGGCGGAGACTGATGAAGCTGCAACGGCATTCATTACTCCATACGGACCATTCTGCTTCAACACAATGCCCTTCGGACTCAAAAACGCCGGCGCAACATATCAGCGCATGATTCAGACATGTCTGGCTACCCAGATCGGCAAAACAGTGGAGGCATACGTAGACGATGTGGTCGTCAAGACCAAGCACGTCGAAACTCTAGTAGACGATTTGAGGCTCACATTCGAGAACCTCCGAGCATATGACATTAAGCTTAACCCAGAAAAATGCGTTTTCGGCGTACCAGCCGGAAAGCTCTTGGGCTTCATTGTATCCAGTAGAGGAATTGAAGAAAGCCCAGCCAAGATCCGAGCTCTGTCACAATTGGACATCCCAAAAGACCTCAAACAAATACAAAAATTGACTGGATGCGTGGTGGCCCTAAGCCGCTTCATCTCCCATTTGGGAGAAAAAGCATTGCCCCTCTATCGCCTCCTCAGGCGCACCGAACACTTCAAATGGACGGATACTGCCTCAGCCAGACTCGAAGAAATAAAGGCCATATTGGCATCAAATCCGGTCCTGGTCGCGCCCAACTTGGGCGAACCAATGTTGTTATATATCGCGGCAACACATCAAGTTGTAAGCGCGGTGCTCGTCATCGAACGAGAAACAGAAGGGCACAAATTCCCTCTTCAAAAACCAGTGTAATACGTATCCACTGTCCTAACTCCATGCAAGTCCCGGTACCCACATTATCAAAAGATAGCGTACGCGGTGTTCATGGCATCCCGGAAGCTGCGACACTACTTTCAAGAGTGTTCGATAACAGTGGCCTCCGAAGTACCCCTCAACGACATCATAAACAACCGCGACGCGACGGACATGATTGCAATATGGGCCATTGAGCTTTTACCATTCGATAAAACCTACAAACCACGGCGAGCTATAAAGTCGCAAGTTTTGGCTGACTTCATCGCTGAATGGACTGAAGCCGAACTCCCTAAAGAGTACGGCGCATACTCCAATTGGATTATGCACTTCGACGGCTCTAAAATGTTGGCCGGCTTGGGGGCTAGTGTCGTCTTGACGTCCCCAACCGGAGATACAGTCCAATACGTACTTCAAATAATGTACACAGACTCCAACAACGCAGCCGAATACGAGACCCTTCTACATGGTCTCCGGATGGCCATCTCCATGGGCATTCAACGCCTAGAGGTCCGCGGGGATTCAAACCTCGCAATATCCCAAGTAAATGGAGACTTTGACGCCAAGGATCCGAAAATGGCAGCCTACCGTAACACCGTCTTAAAAATGTCAGCTCGGTTCGAAGGACTCGAATTCCACCATGTAGCCCGGGACAACAACCAGGCAGCCGACGTGTTGGCACGCATCGGCGCAAAACGCGACGCCGTCCCTCCAAACATCTTCCTGGAGCGAATCTTTAAGCCATCTGTAGTATGGGAAGAGGAGTCCGGAAATAATAATCCAGAACCAACATCACCGTCCAACACCGAACATTCTGACACAATCGGTGGCTCAGCCAATGAAATAACACGTTCAGCCCACGAAATAATGGCAGTAATTGCCCCGTGGATAGAACCACTCCTCACCTACCTAATTAGGCAGGAACTCCCCGAAGACCAAAACGAGGCCCGCTGCATAGTTCGGCGATCTAAAGCCTACAAGGTCCATGAGGGAGAGCTTTATAAGAAAAGCACAACCGGAGTCCTTCAACGGTGCATCTCCGAAGAGGAAGGGCGAAATCTTCTGGCTGAAATTCATGCCGGACTCGGTGGGCACCATGCCGCAGCCCGGGCCCTTGTATCAAGGCCTTCCGTACAGGATTTTATTGGCCGACGGCCCGGGCAGATGCTCAGGACTTAGTCCAACGATGCGTAGGTTGCCAGCTCTTTGCTAATCAGAGCCACATGCCACCCACCGCCCTTAAAACTATACCCATCACCTGGCCATTCGCGGTCTGGGGGCTCGACATGGTTGGACCCCTTAAAGGGGGAACCCACAAGCAAAAATACCTATTGGTCATGGTGGACAAATTCACCAAATGGATAGAGGCCAAGCCAGTTAAAACGGCCGAATCCGGACCTGTGATAGACTTCTTATCCGGGGTAGTACACCGTTATGGCGTCCCCCACAGCATCATCACCGATAACGGCACGAATTTCATGGCCGATGAGGTTAAACTCTGGTGCAAAAAAATGGGCATCAAGCTCGACTACGCTTCAGTCTATCACCCTCAAACTAACGGTCAAGTCGAACGAGCAAATGGTATAATCATGAGCGGCATCAAACCCAGATTAGTACGGTCCCTCACGGAATCTAACACGCACTGGGTAGAGTAGCTCGACTCCGTATTCTGGGGGCTGCGAACCACGCCAAATCGTACTACCGGATTCACGCCATTCTTTATGGTATACGGCGCAGAGGCAGTCTTGCCCTGCGATATAATTCATGACTCACCTCGAGTGCGCATGTACGAAGAAAGAGAAGCCGAGTTGGATCGGCAGGACAACTTGGACGCATTGGAGGAGGAGCGCGACGTGGCAAAGGCCCGTTTCGCACTCTATCAGCAGCAGGCTCGAAGATATCAAAGCAGAGAAGTACGGGCCAAAACTTACAATATTGGCGAACTAGTTCTACGCCTGCCAGACAAGAAAAAGGACAAACTCAAGCCCAAATGGGAAGATCCCTTCATCATCGACCAAGTCCTGACCGGTGGAGCATACCGTCTGCGAAACGCATCGGACAACCGACTCGAGCCGAACCCATGGAACGCAGCCCGCCTCCGAAGATTCTACGCCTAGCGCCGGACTCAGAGTTCGTCTCCTTCCTCCGTCCACATTTTATACTTCAGTTGTCTTTTGTTTCTCTCTTTTCTCCTCCCTTTTTCATAGAGCCTTTAAGGGTTGACCTGCGCATTGTTCGCATACACCTGACGTGCTATCCGCACTCATTATACCTGGGGGCTTCTTTAACAGAAGCTTATTTATACGGGCTTTATGCCCAACACATGCGTCAAGCTTCCACATGAACCTTTTATTCACCATTATATGCATCAATATGACTTAAGTTTTGGCCAAGCTGGGTTGCCTGGCTCCTGTGCTTACCCCTATGTTCCCGATTGTTCGGCTAGGAGGTAAAGGGAGCACCTCTACGATTGTTACTGCCGGGTCAGCCGGATGTGTACCTCAGACTGGGTGAAGCCGAAAGCTAGCGTTCTTAAGGGAATATTCGGTCGGTGACTTCAAAGATGATTTCTTATTTATTTATTTATCTGCCCCCAGGTGCTTTTCTTCTCTTTTCGCAGTCCGGACATGCACTTTAGGGCATGCCTCCCAGGGAAAGGAACCCCTAATGGAACTATTCTCCCTGGAAGATGTTTCTTACTAACCATGTAATATAACATAACTAGTTGGGCACTTGTCTGATAAAGCACTAATGACCCATACGCCTGGTCTCCATGCATGCCCCGGTTTTTTCATAACCGAGAAGGTATTCGGACACACTTCGGACTCTAGGGTCCCGAGGTTGAAGCGAAAAGGTCGGCAAAGACAAACGATCTACAATCCGGCTAGAAGGCATTTTACATGTCATTTTAAAATACATCGTCAAATTGACTGATTGTACTCCTCTTCAATCCCGTTTAATAGGCTGTCTAATTTACAGTCCCGTTGGGAATACTTAGAGGCCAACTCTACTTGGCCATACATTAAGCTCACAGGGATCTCCTTCCCATTGGCCCCACAGGTCCGACCTCGGCCATGTGGTTCGGATCCGCCTTCTTGTACCGCGTCTTCACCATGGCCCAGGCCTCCCTGGCGCCTTGACGGCAGGCCGATATCTTCCACAGACGGAAGCGCTATCGTGCTCCCTGAAGCTTCTCCACAAGCCCTTCAAGGCCTTCGGGTAGGGAGACGGACGACCATAAGGCCTGGGCGACGCCACTCATCGCTTGCCGAACACGTTCGTGCAGTTGCATCAGCTCGGGGAGTTGGTCACCCATTGAACCGGGCATTTCCTCCGCAGGGCGACCTGTGAGCACACCTAAAGACACATTTCTGTCAATCGACTTCCTCGCCGAACTCTTCTTTTCAAAGGAGTTTGCTCAAGCACTTACTATAAATGCCGCGATGAAGCCGCTGATTCTCCTTCACGGAGCCAGACAGCTGGGCCCGAACACCTTTAAGCTCTTCTCCCAGCTAGGTGTGGGCATCTTGGAGTTTGTTCTCTCCTGCTGCACCTTCATAAGCACCCTCTCGCCGGCCTTCAGCTGGCGCAGTAGCTGTTGCTTGTCCGGATCTAGTCCGGCACCCTCTGCAATATTATTGTCAGATTTACGCACACGCCGCACCTCATCAACTACTTATCTTTTCGAAAGTATATATTACCAGAAGGGGTCTCTGTGGATCCCCCTGCAGCGGCTAGTGAGGCCTCAAGTTGGGCCTTGCACCCTTCAAGCTCCTGGGACAGCTGGGTATTCTTCTCCGTAAGATCCTGCACAACAAATGATCCTTAAATCAGTTATTTTAACTATTTTAAGTCTTGGGGGCTACTGGCATATATAACTATTAAAATTCCTTACCCGTATGTCTTTTACATACCGCTCCGTGGCTCTGGTTAAACCATCTTGAGCGCCCGGAGGTGCGCGTCTCCCGCATTGAAGGCATTCAACGCCTCCGGGGAGAAACACGCATCACGAAGAACTGTCTGGCGGCGCCTGTGATTCATGGCGCTCTCCACCTCAGACCTGGTGGCGCACAGCCTGTCGGCATCCTCCGTTGGAGGAGCATCCGACTCGCGCCTCGTGCTCGCCCCCACCTCTGGGCCAGGCGCTGGAGCCTGGCTGGCGGAGGTTTGGTTGGCAACCTCTCCGGACATAGTCCGGCGAGCGCTCTTTCTCCTAGAAAAATCAGGAGTGTTAATGCACCTCCCAGGAATCTTTCCCTTAAATACGGTGGTGCTCCATACCATTGCGGCGACGTTTCGACTTGCGCCGCACTCCTCTTCCGCCTGCTGGGCCAAACTGACCCTTGTTGGTCAGCCGCCGCGGGTCTAGCTTCCCGCCCCAAAGGTACCTCCTGCGGGACACCATTGGTGTACAGTGTTCAGAAATAAGCATGGATGAGTGATAATGACAAGACCTCGGTCGCGGTTACCTGGGAAGCCGGAGTTAAACCGGGGTAGTCGGCCGTAATGGCGACTAAGGCATTGTCCACAGTAAGTTGGTGGAACACCCCGTCAATCAGCTCCACCTCAATATCCGGATCCTCCTCGGAGGCCGGATCTATGGATCGTCCCGGATCCTCGGGTTGTGGAGCCGGGCTGTGTATGCCCTCCACATCCCGGCGCAGTTCCTGCGTCGAAATCATAAAATAAGACACTTAACTTTGAAAGCACGGATCAAATATACAAACGTCCGCTTACCCAGCTCCGAGGGTTATTCATGGAGAATCCGTTTAATGGACTCGTTCGGAGGAATTCCTCCTTCTCCCCCTTGTACAAGCCGGACAAGATCTTCACCAGATCGGCGGTCGATCCCGGCCCCTTGCGGCCGTGACGGGTGGCGTCATTCTCCCCGTTGAAATCCCACCTGGGGTGGCCCCTATATTGGAGTGTCTGCACCCCTCGTGAAAGAACATGCGGTGCCCCCATGTTTGGTTTTGGTAATTGTTGACAATCTCTATGGACTAATGGTTGTCTTGAGTTTTATTTGAAGGATCTGTCCATAGGCTTTTCTTGAATTCCATGTGTTGGTTTCAAGGAGTTTAGGAGTTGATCAAGGTGCTATTAAGGAATTATCCAAAGATTGGTCATGTGAGTGTTGAGCTTATTACAAGCATGTCTTGAAGAATAAGATTGTGTGATCATTCATGTCCACCTTCAAGACATCATCCAAATGAAGAGAGTTGGAAAGATTCAACACACAAAGCGCACAAGATGTACCGAGGGATCAAGTGATCCCATGGTATGGTAAGCATTGTCCATTACGCTTTGTGTGCTAACCCATGGTCTTCGTGAGAGTTCTTTGTGGGGTTAGGTTGCGGTGTGCAAGTTCAAGTAGGATCATCATGAAGAGATCATATGCTTGAAGCTTGCCGTCCATTGTGGCGACAATGGACTTGTGAAGATGTGCAGAAGAGTGGCTCACCCATAGTAGAGTATGGGGGAGCAATCTCTAGTCTTCATCGAGCCAAAGCAATCAACAAAGGTGGTCCATCTTGAGGAGGAGAAGATCGTCATCATCTAGCTCAAGTGGATCATGTGCAAGGCAAAGGTTTGCCCTTGATAGGTTTTCTATTTTACCGGTCTCACGGTAGTTGTGGGAGACCGGGTTATAGGATTGATTGCCGTACTATCAAGGGGGGCTCTCGATGAGTTGCTTGATCGTATCGTTCGTAGAGAGCTCAAACCATTGCATCCTTGCATCATCTTTTTGGTTCTTGTTTGGTTCTTCTCCTTGTGAGATTTGGAGCTTATGGTCATTTTTATGACAAGCTCGAGTTCATCGAAAACGGAGTTCTCATGCATCTTCTATGATGTTTTTGATGTTGGAGGGTATGCCGGTTCTTCTCGGTTGGAGGTTTCACTCCTTTCTTTGCTAAGCATACCTCCCCTTCGCTGTTTTGATGCTACTCGTCTTGCTCTATCCAACAAGCTTGAGTTTGCTCAATTCGGAGCTCATTTGCAGAAGTTATGGCAGTTCTGGTTTCCTTGGAGTATTCTTCGTTTTCGTGGTTGAGGCATAAGGTTGGCCCCAGCGGTAGTACCGCGACCACAGCGGTAGTACCGCCGAAGCTCCCCAGCGGTAGTACCGCTCTCAGAGCGGTAGTACCGCTCCAAGCGGTAGTACCGCTCTCCGAACGGTAGTACCGCTTGGGATTTTTGACCGTAGTACCGCTGTGTGTCTGGGCTACTTCCGCCTCGATTCTCGAACGAAGTTTTTAGTGTCGGGTTTTGCGGCACTAAGGGAGGTAGTAGGAGCGGTAGTACCGCCCTAAGCGGTAGTACCGCTCTTCCCTAGCGGTAGTACCGCCCTGGGGTCAGGGCCCTGGCAGCGCGGCAGTACCGCTGGGTTGAGCAGTAGTACCGCCCGGAGCGGTAGTACCGCCCTTCCCTTGCGGTAGTACTGCTCTGTGCAGGGATGTTCAGTGGGGTAACAGTTGGATTTTGCCCCTCCTATAAAAGGGGGTCTTCTTTCCAATTGAACCTGATCCTTTGAGCTCGTGTTCTTCCCCCATTGTTGACCTTCTCCGAGCTTGCTAAATCTCAATCCCTCCATGGATTCTTGCTAGTTTTTGAGGGAAAAGAGAGAGGAGATCTAGATCCACGTTTCCACCAATCACTTTCTCCTCTAAGTGAGGGGAACCCCTTGGATCTAGATCTTGGAGTTCTTCGTGTTCTTCTTTCGTTCTTCCTCTCATTTTCCTCCCTAGCATTAGTTGCTTTGGTGGGATTTGGGAGAGAAGGACTTGGGCACTCCGTGTGCCCTTGCCATTGCATTTGGTGCATCGGTTTGAGTTCTCCACGTGATACGTGGAAGTTACAAGTTGAGAAGCTTATTACTCTTGGGTGCTTGGTGCCTTGAGCTTGTTCATCTTGGGTGCTTGGGCGCCCTAGACGGTTGGTGGTGTTCGGAGCTCAATCATTGTGGTGTAAAGCTCCGGGCAAGCGTCGGGGTCTCCAATTAGGTTGTGGAGATCGCCCCGAGCAATTTGACGGGTACCGATGACCGCCCCCAAGGGTTGCCAAAGTGTACGGGTTCGGTGACCGCCCCCAAGGGTTGCCATTTGTACGGGTTCGGTGACCGCCCTCAAGGGTCCCTTAGTGGAATCACGACATCTTGCATTGTGCGAGGGCGTGAGGAGATTACGGTGGCCCTAGTGGCTTCTTGGGGAGCATTGTGCCTCCACACCGCTCCAAACGGAGATTAGCATCCGCAAGGGTGTGAACTTCGGGATACATCATCGTCTCCGCGTGCCTCGGTTATCTCTTACCCGAGCCCTTTACTTATGCACTTTACTTTGCGATAGCCATATTGTTCTTTGTCATATATCTTGCTATCACATAGTTGCTTATATTGCTTAGCATAAGTTGTTGGTGCACATAGGTGAGCCTAGTTGTTTTAGGTTTTGTGCTTGACAAATTAACCGCTAGGTTTATTCCGCATTTGTTCAAGCCTAAACCGTAATTATTTTAGAATGCCTATTCACCCCCCTCTAGGCGACATCCTCGATCTTTCACCTCGCATAATGCATGTGGCCATGACTCCGATCATGGTCAGTCCGGAATGGGCCAGTAACCTTATCCAGCCCATCAGATATTGGACACTCCTGTCATCCTCCCGTTGAGGGCTCCGCGAGCGCCAACTAAGGCATTTCTTCAGAGGAGTATTGCTAAACTCCGGGAGGCCGATCCTAACTAGAGCAGTGGGGCATCTTCTATATAAAACCATTCCGAAGGCCAGTCTTCGGACGCCTTCTTCGGGGTTCCGGATAGATATCCGGTCCCGGCGATGCGCCATATTTCGGCTCTGCCCACTTGATATATCGACCCCTTGTGAGAACGGGGTACGAGGCAAAACAATCTCTTCCACAGTGCAAAATGGGGCTCGATGCCCAGGAACAGCTCGCAAAGAGCTACGAAGCCCGCGATGTGCAAGATGGAGGCAGGTGTAAGGTGGTGAAGCTGGAGTCCATAGAACTCCAGGAGCCCCCGGAGAAACGGATGTATGGGAAATCCGAGTCCCCTTACTAGATAAGGGACGAAGCACACCCGCTCTCCTTTGGAGGGATTCGGGGTGTTCTCCGCCTGCTTCCCGCCCTTGTAGGTGGCCAGCCCGGCTCGAACCAGAACCATAATGTCTGGGGGAAGGTATCCCTCCGCTTGGAGCGTCACCAACTCGCTATGCGGGACTGAACATCTCCTCCAATCTCCTGGCTGAGGACTGGGAGCGCGAGAGGAGGAGCCGCATCGACTGTCCATGTTAGAATGAATTCTTGTCGGATGCGCTCCGATGAGTACTTGCGGAAGGAGGATGGTGTGATTCGGATCTGGATCTTTGCCTCCCTTATAGGTAGCTTATTCACGCAGCTAGGGGGTAAAACGTAAAAATACCCTGGCTTTTCGCATTCATACGACACGTGGAAGAGGGCCATTATTGGACGTGGAAGCCAAGAAGCGTAGCATTTATAAGGAAACTGGACACTATTCGGCAAACACATGGAATATGAAGGAGAACCCGCCTTGCAACGCCGAAGATAATATGCGCGTTGGACTCGACGTCATTGAAGCTTGGTTCGGGGGCTACTGAGGGAGTCCTGGACTAGGGGGTGTCCGGATAGCCGAACTATCATCATCGGCCGGACTCCAAGACTATGAAGTTACAAGATTGAAGACTTCGTCCCATGTCCGGATGGGACTTTCCTTGGCGTGGAAGGCAAGCTTGGCGATACGGATATGTAGATCTCCTACCATTGTAACCGACTCTGTGTAACCCTAGCCCTCTCCGGTGCCTATATAAACCGGATGGTTTTAGTCCGTAGGACATAACAACAATCATACCATAGGCTAGCTTCTAGGGTTTAGCCTCCTTGATCTCGTGGTAGATCTACTCTTGTAATACCCACATCATCAATATCAATCAAGCAAGACGTAGGGTTTTACCTCCATCAAGAGGGCCGAAACCTGGGTAAAACATCGTGTCCCTTGTCTCCTGTTACCATCCGCCTAGACGCACAGTTCGGGACCCCCTACCCGACATCCGCCGGTTTTGACACCGACAATGATTGTGTTAAATCTTTTATGAATAGCGATGCTTTTCAAAAGTTTAGACTAAATATGGACTTGATTCTGAGATAGTAGCCACCTTTTGTGAATCATTTGGTACTCATGTTGATCTCCCTAAATAGAAGTGGTTTAAATATCACCCACCTATTAAAGAAGAAATCAAAGAACTGGTACTAGTTAAATAAGAAACTATAATTTATAATGTTGATCCAGTTGTTCCTTCTACTTATATTGAAAAACCACCTTTCCCTGTTAGGATAAAGGAACATGCTAAAGTTTCAACTGTGGTTAACAAAAGTTATATTAGAACACCTAAACCAGATGAACAAATTAAAGTTGAACCTAGTATTGCTATGATTAAGGATCTTGTGGAAGAAAATGTAGATGGGCATGTTATTTACTTCTGTGAAGAAGCTGCTAGAATTGCGAAACCTGATAAAAAGGATAAACATAGACATGTTGTTGGCATGCCCGTCATCTCAGTTAAAATAGGAGATCGTTGTTATCATGGTTTATGTGACATAGGTGCTAGTGTGAGTGCTATTCCTTACACCTTATATCAAGAAATTATGAATGACATAGCACCCGCAGAGATAGAAGACATAGATGTTACTATTAAACTTGCTAATAGAGACACCAGATCACCAATTGGGATCATTAGAGATGTTGAAGTCTTGTGTGGGAAAATAAAATACCCTACTGATTTTCTTGTTCTTGGTTCACCACAAGATGACTTTTGTCCCATTATCTTTGGTAGGCCTTTCTTGAACACCGTTAATGCTAAAATAGATTGTGAGAAACAAACTGTCGGTGTTAGTTTTGGTGATGAATCTCATGAGTCTAATTTTTCCAAGTTTAGTAAAAAACTTCATGAAAAAGAATTGCCTAGTAAAGATGAATTAATTGGTCTTTCTTCTATTGTTGTGCCTCCTACTGATCCTTTAGAACAATATTTGCTAGACCATGAAAATGATTTACATATGCATGAAAGAATGAAATAGATAAGATTTTCTTTGAACAACGTCCTCTGCTTAAACACAACTTGCCTATTGAAACTCTAGGAGGTCCTCCACCTAAAGGTGATCCTGTGTTTGAATTAAAACAATTTCCAAACACTTTGAAATATGCTTATCTTGATGAAATGAAGATATATCCTGTTATTATCAGTGCTAACCTTTCAGAACATGAAGAAGAAAGAATATTGAAAGTTCTAAGGAAGCACCGAGCTACTATTGGATATACTCTTGATGATTTAAAGGGCATTAGTCCCACTCTATGTCAGCAAAAAATTAGTATGGAACCTGATGCTAAACCCGTTGTTGATCACCAATGCTGGTTAAATCCGAAGATGAAAGAAGTGGTAAGAACAGAAATATTAAAACTTCTGGAAGCAGGTATAATCTATCCTATAGCTGATAGTAGATGGGTAAGTCATGTTCATTGTGTCCCTAAGAAAGGAGGTATACCTATTGTTCCTAATGATAAGAATGAACTTATTCCACAAAGAATTGTTATAGGCTATAGAATGGTGATTGATTTTAGAAAATTAAACAAAGCAACTAGAAAAGATCATTACCCCTTGTATTTTATTGATCAAATGCTTGAAAGATTAGCTAAGCACACACATTTTTTGCTTCCTTGATGGATATTCTAATTTTTCACAAATACCTGTGAAAGGATCGGTATAGTTGACTAGAGGGGGTGGGGGGTGAATAGGCAACTAACAATTTTAAGCTTTCTTTACCAAATTAAACTTTGCATCAAAGTAGGTTGTCTAGATATGCAACTAGGTGAGCAACCTATATGATGCAACAACAACAAGCACACAAGCAAGCAAGGGATATAACACAAATAAGCTTGCACAAGTAAAGGCACGAGATAACCAAGAGTTGAGCCGGTGAAGACGAGGATGTGTTACCGAAGTTCCGTCCATTTGATGGGAAGTACGTCTCCGTTGGAGCGGTGTGGAGGCACAATGCTCCCGAAGAAGCCACTAGGGCCACCGTATTCTCCTCATGCCCTCACACAATGCGAGATGCCGTGATTCCACTATTGGTGCCCTTGAAGGCGATAACCGGACCTTTACAAACAAGGTTGAGGCTCTCTCCACAACTTAATTGGAGGCTCCCAACGAAACCCCGGAGCTTCGCCACAATGGAATGTGGCTCTGAAGTAACCTCTTCCATCTAGGGCGCCCAAGCACCCAAGACTAACAAAATCCACACAAGAAAGTATGGGGGAATCAAATATCCTTTGGTGGAAGTGTAGATCTAGGTCTCCTCCTTCAATCCCTAGCAAATCGACGAGTTTGAGTGGCTAGAGAGAGAGATCGGGCAAGAGAGCTTTAATGGCAGTAATGGAGGAGAGAGAGAGGCTAGAGGTAGGTGGGAGGTAGGAGAAGCACCTCCTTAAATAGCCCCCCCAAGATCCAACCGTTATGTGCAGAAACGCATAGGAGCGTAACTTCTGGTGGCGCATCTGGTTGTACTGGTTTATTGAAACAAACCAGAACTACCGCACAACCACCACTCAACTACCGGGCCATATACAGAAAGTAAACCCCTCAGGCCGGTAGTTGGAGCGGAGGTTGGACCGTAACTACCGTTGGGCCAGCAGTTCCTGGGCGGTGGGGTCCGAGGCGGTACTACCACCCTGTACACCGGTAGTACCGGTTTATCAAGAAAAACCGGAACTACCGTTCCACTACCGGTCTACAACCGCACCCGGTATAGAAGGGAGTCACCCCTGAGCGGTACTAGGGGCGGTGGTAAGACCGGAACTACAGGCCAGCGGTACAAGCACTCAAAGAAGCGGTACAACCATCAAGAGCAGGACTGCACAGAATAGAGGATGGGGAACCTCTCTCTCCTTGAATGGAGGGTATATGGTGGGTGCAGAGAATGTGTACATGAAGGATTCACCCAATACCTTCCGATGTGGATTCCCTCTTAATAGTACGAATATCCTATGACCAAAGGAAATAAAACATCGGAAACTCCGTCTTCGATATTTTCCGCACAGAGGGAAAAACTAACCGTCTTGCGCCACACAAAGTGTACCTGAGAAAACTATGGTGCACGATTAGTCCACGTGTGTTGTCATCATCACCAAAACCCTAAGGCAGAGGATGCCCTAACAACCTGTTTCTCAACCTAATCAAGAAAAGACCACTTTTACCTGCCCCCTTGGAACTTATGCTTATATATGTATGCCTTTTGGTTTATGTAATGCACCTACTACCTTTCAAAGAAGTATGACTGCTATATTCTTTGACTTTTGTGAAAAGATTGTTGAGGTTTTCATGGATGGCTTCTCTGTTTATGGGAAGTCTTTTGATGATTGTTTAAGCAATCTTGATCGAGTTTTGTAGAGATGTGAACAAGCAAATCTTGTCTTGAATTGGGAGAAGTGTCACTTTATGGTTAATGAAGGCATTGTCTTGGGTCATAAAATTTCTAAAAGAGGTATTGAAGTGGACAAAACTAAGGTTAATGCAATTGAGAAAATATCATGTCCTAAAGATATCAAAGGTATTCGTAGTTTCCTAGGTCATGCTAGTTTCTATAGGAGATTTATCAAAGACTTTTCTAAAATTTGTAGGCCTCTTACGAATCTATTGCAAAAGGATATTCCTTTTGTTTTTGACGATGATTGTTTAGAAGCCTTTGAAACACTCAAGAAAGCCTTAATTTCTGCACCTATTGTTCAACCACCTGATTGGAACTTGCCTTTTGAAATTATGTGTGATGCTAGTGATTATGTTGTTGGTGTTGTTCTAGGACAAAGAGTTGATAAAAAAAGTTGAATGTTATTCATTATGTTAGTAAACTCTAGACAGTGCTCAAAGAAACTATGCTACTACTGAAAAAGAATTCTTAGCAATGGTGTTTGATTGTGATAAATTTAGACCTAATATTGTTGATTCCAAAGTAACTGTTCACACAGACCATGCTGCTATTAAATATCTTATGGAAAAGAAAGATGCTAAACCTAGACTTATTCAATGGGTTCCCTTGTTACAAGAATTTGATTTACATATCATCGATAGAAAAGGAGCTGAGAACCCCGTAGATGACAATTTATCTAGGCTTGAAAATTTGCCTGATGACCGACTACCTATTGATGATAGTTTTCCTGATGAGTAGTTAGCTGCAATAAATGTTGCTCATAATACTCCTTGGTATGCTGACTCTGCTAATTAAATTGTTGCTAAATATTTACCACCTAGCTTTACATACCAACAAAAGAAAACATTCTTCTATGATTTAAGACATTACTTTTGGGATGACCCACATCTTTATAAAGAAGGAGTAGATGGTATCATTAAACGTTGTGTACCTGAGCATGAACAGGGACAAATCCTACGAAAATGTCACTCTGATGCTTATGGAGGGCATCATGCTCGAGATAGCACTGCTCACAATGTATTGCAGTCTGGATTTTATTGGCCTACTCTCTTCAAGGATGCCCGTAAGTTCGTCTTATCTTGTGATGAATGTCAAAGAATAGGTAATATCAGTAAGCGTCAAGAAATGCCTATGAATTATTCACTTGCTGTTGAACCATTTTATGTTTGGGGATTTGATTACATGGGACCTTTTCCTTCCTCTAATGGGTATACACATATTTTGGTTGCTGTTGATTATGTTACTAAATGGGTAGAAGTAATTTTCCAACCAGTAGTGCTCATCACAACACCTCTATTAAAATGCTTAAGGAAGTTATTTTCCCAAGGTTTGGAGTCCCTAGATATTTAATGACTGATGGCAGTTCACACTTTATTCATGGTGCTTTCCGTAAAATGCTTGCCAAGTATGATGTTAACCATAGAATTGCATCACGTTATCATCCTCAGTCTAGTGGTCAAGTTGAACTTAGCAATAGAGAAATAAAATTAACTTTCCAAAAGACTGTTAATAGGTCCAGGAAGAATTGGTCTAAGAAATTAGATGATGCACTTTGGGCTTATAGAACAGCATATAAAATCCTATGGGTATGTCTCCTTATAAAATGGTTTATGGAAAAGCTTGTCGTTTGCCTCTTTAGTTAGAACATAAAGCATATTGGGCCATCAAAGAGATCAACTATGATTTCAAACTTGCTGGTGAAAAGAGGTTATTTGATATTAGCTCATTAGATGAATGGAGAACCCAAGCTTATGAAAATGCAAAATTAATCAAAGAAAAAGTTAAAAGATGGCATGACAAAAGAATCCAAAAGTGTGAGTTTCAAGTCGGAGAATAAGTTCTTTTGTACAACTCTCATTTCAGATTGTTTGCAGGAAAACTCCTCTCAAAATGGGAAGGCCCCTATGTTATCGAGGAGGTTTATCGGTCTGGAGCCATCAAAATAAATAATGTCGAAGGTACTAACCCGAAGGTTGTCAATGGGCAACGAATACAACATTATATCTTAGGTACGTCCATTAATGTTGAAAGTAATATTATCCAAACTTTGACACCGGAAGAACACACAAAAGAGTCCTTCCGGAACACACCAACATCGTGTAAATAAGGAGGTACGTGATACGGTAAGTAAACGGACTCTGAAATATCCGCAAAAATATTTCTTGTTAGTTTTGGAATATTTAGAAAAATAGGAAAATAAGAAACTTCCAGGAAGCGTACCCTGGTGGGCACAAGACACCAGGGCGCGGCTGGCTTGAGGAGGGTTGTGCCCACCTGGGACACCTTCCGGACTCCATTTTTCTACAGGTTGCTTGTCTCCAAGATAAAAAAATCTATAAATACTCCCCGAACCTGTTGATCACCGTATCATGGAGAAATCCTCTGTTCTCTTTTCTTGCTGTTTTCGGTTGGATCTATCAAGCCAGGCATCATGTCTTCATCCTCCTCCAACAACATGGAAGAAGATGCTTGGTTGATGAAGATCGAGCTGAAGAGGGAGGAGCCTACAGACGCCATCAAGGGAGACAAGGGCAAGGAGGCTACCGTAGATCCACCCTTGGTGGCAGAGCAAGCACTGCCGGCCGAGGAGGAAGAAGAAGATATCCTTAAACCTTACCTTGCTCATCTTACCCCTATTGAGATTGAAGCCTTTTGCATCATTGAAACAGCTCGCGTGCAAAATAAGTATCTCACTCGCGAAAATATTCTGCATCAAGATCATATCATACATCTCTGGAGCATCATCCGTCGATTGGAGAATCTCTTGATCCTTAAGGATAGGATCGCTTCATCACCACCATCATCTTCTTCACCACCAAAAGAGAATTGAGTATCGGGTATGGACACTCCCCTTGGCTTCCGCCAAGCTTGGGGGAGGTTCCCCGGTATCGTATCATCCCACTATCTTTTTACCTTTACTTATTTTAGTTTGATCTTTTTCTTTAGATGAATAAAATTTTATTTCGATCCCTTCTTCTTTGAGAGTTTGCTTAGTGATCTATGCTTGTAATCGTGTGCAAGATATATAATAAAGTTTAGTTTGAGTTTTTGCTTTCTTTACTTTCATGTTGCAAATAAAAGGGAAGAAATTATGAAAAAGATCATATACTAATATTAGGGTAGGTGATGACACCACATAAGGAAAAGTATAAGTAGAAAATTTTATTAGAGATCGACAAACATAGCATTAGTCAATGATGCAACTCATGAAAGAATTAATAAGGGAAGAGAAGATTCACATATAAATATACTATCCTAGAAAACTTTTGTAATTGTGAGCCCTCATCAAAATATTATATGCCAAAATTGTTGACGTTGGACAAGGATGATAGCTTAATGGTTTATGTTTGTTTATATTCACATAGAAGTCATATTGTCAAGGATCCTTTAACATGTGGTGCTTGCCCCTATCTTTGCTAGCCAAAAATTCCGCACTAACTAGAGATACTACTTGTGCATCCAAAAACCCTTAAACCCAAATCTTATTTTTAGGTGTTCACCAAACCTACCTAGGGATTGAGCAAGATCCCTCAAGTAAGTTGTCATCGGTGCAAAAAGGCAATAAAAATTGCTTCTAAACGTGTGAGATCATTTAGTGTAAGAGAAAATTGAGAGTTGTATGAACTTGTGATGGTGAAGAATAAAAGTAACAGACTGCATAATAAAGGTCGCTATCACAAGGGGCAATGCAACATGACATTCTTTCGCACTAAGGGGTTGAGCATACAAACAAATAAGCGCATGGCAACCTCTGCTTCCCTCTGCGAAGGGCCTATCTTTTACTTTTATGCAAAGAGTCAAAGTTTTCCTTCTATTTCTGTTTATTTTTCTCCTTTGGCAAGCATCATGTGGTGAGAAAAGATCTAGCATCTAGGCACATATGTCTAGTTCAATATCGACAACATGAGTTATTATTGTTGACATCACCCTTGAGGTGAATACGTTGGGAGGCAAAACTATAAGCCCCTATCTTGCTATGTGTTCGGTTGAAACGTTTTGCTCATGTGTATGCGGTGAGTGTTAGCAACCATAGAAGACTATATGATGGTTGAGTATGTGTACTTGCCTAAAGGCTTCGATACGTGACCCTTCCTGAAAAGATATGAATTGTAGTTGCAAAGTTACCTGAGAACATAGTTTGTTGGTTTTTAATAGAGTTTTTTCTTTATACTTTGATTGTGTGATGAATTGTTACTTATTAGTCTATGATAAAAGTTCTATGATAAGAGTCTTATGTCTAAATTTTTTGTTGTTATAATAATGAACATGATGCTTCTATGTCCGTATTTTGTTTTTATCGACACCTCTTTCTCAAAGCATGTGGACAAGCTTTTCAATTTCGGTTTTCGCTTGAGGACAAGTGAGGTCTAAGCTTGGGGGAGTTGATACGTCCATTTTGCATCATGTTTTCCTACTTTTATTTATGATGTTTTTATCCATAATAATGCTTTTTGGAGTAATTCTAATGCATTTTCTCTCATAATTTACAAGGTACTCACAAAGAGGGAGAATTCCGGCAGCTGGAAATCTGAACCTGGAAAAGCTACGTCATGCCACCTATTTTGCACAACTCCAAACAAGCTGGAACTTCACGGAGATTTTTTATGGAATATTTGAGGAACATTCTAACAAGTAACTACCAGAGGGGGCCCACCAGGTGGGCACAACCCACCTGGGCATACCAGGCAGCCCAAGCGCGCCCTGGTGGGTTGTGCTCACCCAGGGCCACCTTCGGTGCCCATCTTCTGGTATATAGGTCATTTTGACCTAGAAAAAATAAGGAGAGGACTTTCGGGATGGAGCGCCACTTTCTCGAGGCGGAACTTGGGCAGGAGCACTTTTGCCCTTCGGTGGAGCGATTCCACCGGGGGAACTTCCCTCCCGGAGGGGGAAATCATCGTCATCATCATCACCAACAACTCTCCCATCTTGGGGAAGGCAATCTCCATCAACATATTCAATAGCACCATCTCATCTCAAACCCTAGTTCATCTCTTGTGTTTAATCTTGTTACCGGAACTATAGATTGGTGCTTGTGGGTGACTAGTAGTGTTGATTACAAATTGTAGTTGATTACTATATGCTCTATTTGGTGGAAGATTATATGTTCAGATCCAATATGCTATTTAATACCCCTCTGATCTTGAGCATGATTATCATTTGTGAGTAGTTACTTTTGTTCTTGAGGTCACGGGAGAAATCATGTTGCAAGTAATCATGTGAACTTGATATGTGTTCGATATTTTGATAGTATGTATGTTGTGATTCCCTTAGTGGTGTCATGTCACTACAAAAAAAATACACTTCTGTGATGATACGTGTTTGTCACAGTAGGTCGCGTTTTTTGTCATGCATGTACATCCATGACGATTTTATGATAGAATCAAGATAGTCATAGTTGCGCTGTCATAGAAGTGTTCCATGACATTACCAAAATAACATCACGGAAGTGTCCACATCCATGACGACAAGTCGTGCTTCATAGAAGTGCTTTCGTCAAGGGTGACCTACACGTGGCATCCACCGTAATGGAACGCCGTTAAGCTATCGGGTCGGGTTTTGGATCCGATAACCTGTTAACAGCCCCGACCAATGGGGATTTTCCACGTGTAAAATCATCATTGGTTGGAGGAAACACGTGTCGGCTCATCGTTGGGATAGATGTCATCCACTCATTGAACAAAAGGCGCCTATGATACATCAACACATGGCACGGCCCAACAGAGGACCATTCCTGTGAAAAGGCGGGCATGTTTGACTTGGTCAAAAGATGGCAGGCCGGCCCATGGAAAGCCTGTTAACGGCATGTTCGCATATAGCCCATTTACAGCCCGCTAACCCAAGGCCCGTTACGCCCTATCCGAATTAGGCCCAGTAGCGTCATCTGGGCCATCCAATATGATTCCAGCCCATTTTCACTTCTGGCCCATGTATGGCCCATGACGTCTTCCGGCCCATATGAGGGCCTTTGTAACTCTTGGCCCATTAACGGCCCGTGGTGAAACTGGCCCGAAATGAACAGTGTATTACTTTCTACCCATTAACCGGCCGTTATTCCATTGGTCCGTTTCCAGCGCAAGTTATCTTTCGGCCTTTTGAGGGCCCATTTATTCTTGGTCTCATTTGCAGCATTCGGTTACTTACGGCCCATTACTATCATTTTCTGCTTGTGTGCCAAATTCAGCCCGTCGTTACAGTCGGCCCGTTTGTGGATCATTAATCCGTTGGGCCATTTTCATAGCATCACCAAATACAGCCTATTAACGGCCCGTTATGGTCAGCCCATAAAACATACGATTCCCACTCTAGCCCGTCTACGACCCATTAAAGGCCCGTACAAGGCCCATAGATGAGTTGGCCCGTACAAGGCCCAAGGATCCTACGAGACGTAGAAGGCCCATGGATCCTACGAGACGTAGAAGGCCCATGGATCCGACGGCCCATAGAAGGCCATGGATCGTTCGTACCTTACATGGCCCATGGATCGTACGACCCGTGGAGGGCCATGGTCACTACAACGTTTGGGCGAGTTGGCCCTCGTTTGAACGATATAGCACATTCAAAGAATTGTCCTACTCTATACTATCAACTCTAAAAAACATACAGATAGCACAATACAGGAAATTACATACACTGGGAAAATACAACTCATACATCATGGACGCGCATCAACTTAACTCCATTTGAACTGTAATCTCTTCAGAAAATAGGATTGGCCAGATTCAGATAGCACAAATTTCATTCTACAAAATCTCCAATTCCTTTGTGGTTACCTCAGTGTCTTGTTTCATTTTTTTGACTCCTGCATCTAATACCTGCATGTCCAGTCTCAACTTGTTGATTGTATGTTGACAATCATGTACACGTTGTCTTGCCACCTCTAGTTGATGCTCAAGAACATCAGCACATTCCAATTCCAATCCATAATCATTCGGTAACGACCATGCCGCACTGCTCGCATATCTTTGTGTTGATGTCACTTCATCCTGAAATGTTTCTATAAGTACACATGACTAGGGCAAAAATATAGTTACAACAGTGAAGCGAGCAAGACACTATTTTGTACTACATGGCAAAACAGGACTAACAACAATGTTACACATCATGAAGCATAAGCAGGTGATATTTTAAAAATTATAAAAAAGATAGTATGTGCAGCCTGCATATAGAAATCTCTCTTAGCTCACCACAGGAGCATGATGTTGGGGCCCAATCGAAAACACAGACAAGTTACAAATTTAGACAACACGTTGCATATAAGTAAGCAAGCAGTTGGCCATTCTGTAGCTCAATTAAAGTCTTAGGGAGCATAATGAACAACAGAGGGTTTCATACAAACATACTACAGCAAGCAAAACTATGCAATCATTAGCCTAGTATAAACTAGATTGTGAGCCTCATGCAATAATAGTTGGTTAATAGACTCCAAAGCTTCAGGCACACTTTGGCAGAGTAATTAAATGGTAAGACCTTTAATTATGTCAACTAATAGTTATACAAGTACCCAACATCAGGCATGATTCTTTGGTCATCTCATTAACTGAGGACAAATAAAGCAATTGAAAAGAGCAAATTAAATATGCCTGAAACAAACAAGGAATTGAATTGTTTAGTTGCATACAGTGACTTACCTTAACAGGTTGAAGAGGCTCAGCGCAGCTCCTACTTCTCTTACAAGGCTCCTTCCTAACATCTTGTACTTGGAAATCCTCAATCTTATCTTCATTGCACCCCCTCTGCAAGGTGACACAAACTAGTTACTCGTCTCCTTGGAAGATAAATATGCATACTTTCCAGTCTGTGAACACAAAAGGATGAGATTATAACAAAACAACACCATATAATGAAACATGTCGCATCTCTTGCACTTTCACACAATGAAATGAGCATTTACTATGTATGCACTATGTAAAAACTAGGCATACATTCGAACTGGATCTCCAGGTACTCTTGGAGAGCCTACTTTAGTGTACAGCCAAACCTTTATGTCACCTATGAGTTAGACAAGGCCCCACTACAGCAGCCCTTAGTGTTTAAATTGTTGACAAGCTCTATTAGAGTGTTAGGTCAAGAACAACAAGTAATCAAAGCAAACAGTCCTAGTATGGCTGGCTAATGCAAACAAGCAATTGAACAGATGTGCGAGCAAATCTTACATATCAAGAAAAGAAGCAAAGAAGGAGGCTTAAAGATCATCACTTGACTGACCAGATTTAAGGGGCATTTAAACATCATGTGCAACATATGAACTAACATAAACATTGCATATTCTAGATTCTAAAATGGAATGCACATGTATTAGGTTATGCCATGTATGATGATGCCTAAATGTACACTATAGCAGGCTGCTCCACTGTGGTTCGTCCAATGCACTACTCCGGCGGGTGCTGCACAACTACGGTTGATGCCACACTGCGGCAGAAGGCACCTTATTCCCCCTCCCCTCCTCCCAGGCCATGGCCTTGAGGTGCTGTTGAAGGATGAGCTCATCCAACAAGGTGAGGATCTCCTCTGATTTTTTGCCAAATTTTCATTCTGATCCACGATACGATGAATTGCTATGAGCTGCTTCTACTGCTGATATATGATGCATTGCTATGAGCTGCTCCTGCTGCTGCTATATGATGAATTGCTATGAGCTGCTGCTACTATATGATGAATTGCTATGAGCTGCTGCTGCTGCTGCTGCTATATGATGAATTGCTATGAGCTGCTGCTGCTATATGATGAGTTGCTATAAGCTGCTCCTGCTGCTGCTATATGATGAATTGCTGTGAGCTGCTCATGCTGCTGCTATATGATGAATTGCTATGAGCTACTCCTCCTGCTGCTATATGATGAATTGCTATGAACTGCTCCTGCTGCTGCTATATGATGAATTGCTATGCGCTGCTCCTACTGCTGCTATATGATGAATTGCTATGAGCTACTACTGGTATATGATGAATTGCTATGAGCTACTGCTGGTATATGATGAATTGCACACTGCTGTTGTTGTATGATGAGTTGCTATGAGCTGCTGCTGCTACTATATGATGCTCTCAGGTGGTGCTGCTATATGATAATAACCAGCCACTTGGACCATCGAATTTCAATAAATAATTGTTCTTCATTTAAATGTGGGTCATGCGTTCTTCGTTTAAATTAGGCAATGTGATCTCTATGGAAAACATTGACCGAAGTAGATTCTGCCAAGTAGATGGTATCTTTGTACTTGCATTTTCAGCAAATAGTGATGGTCTGTTTTCCTATCATATTAATTGCACTGGGTTCAATTTTTGATGTTTGCAAGTCAAATTAATTTTCATATGGGCAGCAAAATGAAAAAATATAATGCAATCTAGACTTTCCACTGATCATACCAAAGATAAGCATAAAACGCAATGAAAAGAACTGGTTGGCTTATTACATGGAGCTTATATTCACATGTGCTTATTTTCTTAGGATAACTCGTAATAACCGTCCCTAAGAAACTTGGCTAATAGAACTGACATACAAATAACATGTCACGATGATTGCAATGGAGGAGTGACATACCATAGCACACTGTATAGGCTCACCGCTGCCTCTCCTTTTTTTGCGATGTTCCATGAAATTGCCACATACATCTTGTACTTTTTCATTGTGTAACCCTATCTGCAAGTTGACACGGCTAATTTCAGACATCTCTACATGATACTACATTGCATATCCCTTGCGCATATTTAAACCATCAATTAACGATTGTGTGCGTAGCATAAACTAGCCATGACTCTGTGTGCTGGACTAGCAGGCACTCTAAGGGAGCCTAATGTGGTGCACTGGAATTCCTACATGCCACCTACGATTTTGTGTAATGTACTGCCTCTGTTCCTAAATATATGTCTTTGTAGAGATTCCAGTATGGACCACATACAGATGTATATAGATGCATTTTCGAGTGTAGATTCACTCATTTTGCTCCGTATGTAGCCTATAGTGGAATCTCTAGAAAGACTTATATTTAGGAACGGATGTACGAGGTAGTATCATGTATGACATTGATACGTCCATTTTCCATCATGCTTTTATATCAATATTTATTGCATTATGGGCTGTTATTACACATTATATATCAATACTTATGGCTATTCTCTCTTATTTTACAAGGTTTACCATGAAGAGGGGGAATGCCGGCAGTTGGAATTCTGGCTGGAAAAGGAGCAAATATTGGAAACCTATTCTGCACAGCTCCGAAAATCCTGAAACTCCAAGGAAGTCAGTTTTGGAATTAATAAGAATTATTGAGCAAAAGAAACACCAGAGGGGGCCCACACCCTGGCCAGGAGGGTGGGGGGCACGCCCACCCCTACTGGGCGCGCCCCTTGTCTCCTGGGCCCCTGGTGGCCCTCCAGTGCCCATCTTCTGCTATATGAAAGCTTTTTCCCTCGAAAAAAATCAGAGGCAAGCTAACGGGACGAAACTCTGCCACCACGAGGCGGAACCTTGGCGGAACCAATCTAGAGCTCCGGCAGAGCTGTTCTGCCGGGGAAACTTCCCTCCGGGAGGGGAAATCACCAACGATCCTCTCATCGGGAGGGGGTCAATCTCCATCAACATCTTTACCAACACCATCTCCTCTCAAAACCCTAGTTCATCTCTTGTATCCAATCTTGTATCAAAACCACAAATTGGTACATGTGGGTTGCTAGTAGTGTTGATTACTCCTTGTAGTTGATGCTAATTGGTTTACTTGGTGGAAGATCATATGTTCAGATCCTTAATGCATATTATTACTCCTCTGATTATGAACATGAATATGCTTTGTGAGTAGTTACGTTTGTTCCTGAGGACATGGGTGAAGTCTTGCTATTAGTAGTCATGTGAATTTGGTATTCGTTTGATATTTTGATGAGACGTATGTTGTCTTTCCTCTAGTGGTGTTATGTGAACATCGACTACATGACACTTCACCATTATTTGGGCCTAGAGGAATTCATTGGGAAGTAATAAGTATATGATGGGTTGCTAGAGTGACAGAAGCTTAAACCCTAGTTTATGCGTGCTTCGTAAGGGGCTGATTTGGATCCATATGTTTAATGTTGTGGTTAGGTTTACCTTAATACTTATTTTATAGTTGCGGATGCTTGCAATAGGGGTTAATCGTAAGTGGGATTCTTGTCCAAGTAAGGGCAGTACCCAAGCACCGGTCCACCCATATATCAAATTATCAATACCGAACGCGAATCATATGAGCGTGATGAAAACTAGCTTGGCGATAATTCCCATGTGTCCTCGGGAGCTCTTTTCTCATTATAAGAAATCGTCCAGGCTTGTCCTTTGCTAGAAAAAGGATTGTGCCACCTTGCTGCACTTTATTTACTTTCATTGCTTGTTACTCGTTACAATTTATCTTATCACAAAACTATCTGTTACCTACAATTTCAGTGCTTGCAGAGAAAACCTTACTGAAATCCGCTTGTCATTTCCTTCTGCTCCTCATTGGGTTCGACACTCTTACTTATCAAGAGGACTATGATAGATCCCCTATACTTGTGGTTCATCAAGACTCTTTTCTGGCGCCGTTTCCAGGGAGTGTAGTGCTTTTGGTCAGTGGAACTTGGTAAGAAACATTTATATAGTGTGCTGAAATTTTCTGTCACTTGTTACTATGGAAACTAATCCTTTGAGGGGCTTGTTCGGGATATCTTCACCCCGACCAGAAGAGCAAAGAATTGCTCCTCAACCTACTGAACCTACTGAAAATATTTACTTTGAGATTCCTTCAGGTATGATAGAGAAACTGCTAGCTAATCCATTTGCAGGAGATGGAACATTGCATCCTGATTTACACCTTATCTTTGTGGATTATTTAAGCTTGCAGGTATTCCCGATGATGTTGTCAAAAGGAAGGTCTTCCCTTTATCTTTGAAGGGGGATGCATTGACATGGTATAGGCTATGTGATGATACAGGATCTTGGAATTATAAACGATTGAAGTTGGAATTTCACCAGAAGTTCTATCCTATGCATCTTGTTCATCGTGATCATAATTACATATATAATTTCTGGCCATGCGAAGGAGAAAGCATCGCTCAAGCTTGGGGGAGGCTTAAGTCAATGTTATATTCATGCCCGAATCATGAGCTCTCCAGAGAAATGATTATTCAAAATTTTTATGCTCGACTTTCTCCCAATGATCGCAACATGCTCAATACTTCCTGTGCTAGTTCTTATATGCTACTATTGAATTCAAATGGGACTTATTGGAAAGAATTAAACGCAACTCTGAAGATTGGGGTTCCGACGATGGTAAGGAGTCAGGTATGACACCTAAGTTTGATTGTGTTAAATCTTTTATGGATACCGATGCTTTTCATGGATTTAGCACTAAATATGGACTTGACTCTGAGATAGTAGCTTCTTTCTGTGAATCTTTTGCTACTCACGTTGATCTCCCTAAGGAGAAGTGGTTTAAATATAATCCCCCCATTGAAGTAAAAGTAGTTGCACCTATTACAGTTGAAGAAAAGACTGTCACTTATAGTGATCCTATTGTTCCTACTACTTATGTTGAGAAACCTCCTTTTCTCGTTAGGATAAAGGATCATGCTAAAACTTTGACTGTTGTTCGTAAGAGTAATACTAGGACTTATACACCTCTTGAGCAAATCAAAGTTGAACCTAGTATTGCTATGGTTAAAGATCTCCTGGATGATGATTTAGATGGGCATGTTATTTATTTCTGTGGTGAGACTGCTAATATTGTCAGACTAGATGCTAAGGTACATAGACATGTTGTAGGCATGCATGTTATTTCTGTTAAGATAGGAGATCATTGTTACCATGGCTTATGTGATATGGGTGCTAGTGCTAGTGCAATACCCTATGACTTATATAAAGAAATTATGCATGACATTGCACCCGTTGAATTGGAAGGTATTGATGTTACTATCAAGCTTGCCAATAGAGATACTATTTCACCAATTGGGATTGATAGAGATGTTGAAGTCTTGTGTGGGAAGGTTAAATATCCTACTGATTTTCTTGTTCTTAGTTCCCCACAGGATGACTTTTGTCCCATTATTTTTGGTAGAGCCTTCTTGAATACTGTTAATGCTAGGATTGATTGTGAAAAAGATACTGTTACAATTGGCTTAGAGGATGTGTCTCATGAGTTTAATTTTGCTAAGTTTAGTAGACAACCTTGTGATAGAGAATCACCTAGTAAGGATGAGATTATTGGTCTTGCTTCTATTATCGTGCCCCCTACTGATCTGTTAGAACAATATTTTCTAGATCATGAAAATGATATGTTTATGAAGGAAACAAGGGAAATAGATGAAGTGTTCCTTCAACAGGAACCTATTCTGAAACACAACCTACCAGTTGAAATTCTAGGGGATCCCCCTCCACCCAAGGGTGATCCCGTGTTTGAACTCAAACCATTACCTAATAATCTTAAGTATGCCTCTTGATGAAAAGAAAATATATCTTGTTATTATTAGTGCTAACCTTTCAGAGCAAGAAGAAGAAAGATTATTGAAAACTCTGAAGAAGCACCATGCTGCTATTGGATATACTCTGGATGATCTCAAGGGCATTAGTCCCTTGTTATGCCAACACAAAATTAAATTGGAGGAAGGTGTCGAACCAGTTAGAGATCCTCAACGACGATTGAATCCTAAGATGAAAGAAGTGGTAAGAAAGGAGATACTAAAGCTCCTTGAGGCAGGTACAATTTATCCCGTTGCTGATAGTGATTGGGTAAGCCCTGTCCATTGTGTTCCTAAAAAGGGAGGTATTACTGTCGTTCCTAATGATAAAGATGAATTGATCCCGCAAAGAATTATTACAGGTTATAGGATGGTAATTGATTTCCGTAAATTAAATAAAGCTACTAAGAAAGATCATTACCCTTTACCTTTTATTGATCAAATGCTAGAAAGACTATCCAAACACACACATTTCTGCTTTCTAGATGGTTATTCTGGTTTCTCTCAGATACTTGTGTCAGCGGGGGATCAATCAAAAACTACCTTTACTTGCCCTTTCGGTACTTTTGCTTATAGACGTATGCCCTTTGGTTTATGTAATGCACCTGCTACCTTTCAAAGATGCATGATGGCTATATTCTCTGACTTTTGTGAAAAGATTTGTGAGGTATTCATGGATGATTTCTCCGTTTATGGATCCTCTTTTGATGATTGCTTGAGCAACCTTGATCGAGTTTCACAGAGATGCGAAGACACTAGTCTCGTCTTGAATTGGGAAAAGTGCCACTTTATGGTTAATGAAGGCATTGTCTTGGGGCGTAAGATTTCTGAGAGAGGTATTGAAGTTGATAAAGCTAAAGTTGATGCTAGTGAAAAGATGCCATGTCCCAAGGACATAAAAGGTATAAGAAGTTTCCTTGGTCACGCCGGTTTTTATAGGAGGTTCATTAAGGACTTTTCTAAAATCTCTAGGCCTCTGACTAATTTATTGCAAAAAGATGTTCCCTTTGTCTTTGATGATGATTGTGTAGAGGCATTTTCAATACTTAAGAAAGCTTTGATCACTGCACCTATTGTTCAGCCACCTGATTGGAATTTACCCTTTGAAATTATGTGTGATGCTAGTGATTATGTTGTAGGTGCTATTCTAGGGCAAAGAGTTGATAAGAAATTGAATGTTATCCAGTATGCTAGTAATAATCTTGATACTGCCCAGAGAAATTATGCTACTACTGAAAAAGAATTCTTAGCAGTTGTGTTTGCTTGTGATAAGTTTAGACCTTATATTGTTGATTCCAAAGTTACTATTCACACTGATCATGCTGCCACTAAATATCTTATGGAAAAGAAAGATGCTAAGCCTAGACTTATTAGATGGGTTCTCTTGCTCCAAGAATTTGATTTGCATATTATTGATAGAAAGGGAGCTGAGAACCCCGTTGCAGACAACTTGTCTAGGTTAGAGAATGTTCCTGATGACCCACTTCCTATTGATGATAGTTTCCTGACGAACAATTAGCGGTCACTAATGCTTCTCGTACTACTCCTTGGTATGCTGATTATGCTAATTACATTGTTGCTAAATTTATACCACCTAGTTTCACATACCAGCAAAATAAAAAGTTCTTTTATGATTTAAGACATTACTTTTGGGATGACCCACACCTTTATAAAGAAGGAATAGATGGTGTTATTAGACGTTGTGTACCTAAGCATGAACAGGAACATATCCTACGCAAGTGTCACTTTGAATCATATGGAGGACACCACGCTGGAGATAGAACTGCACATAAGGTATTGCAATCCGGTTTTTATTGGCCTACTCTCTTCAAAGATGCTCGTAAGTTTGTCTTATCTTGTGATGAATGTCAAAGAATTGGTAATATTAGTAGACGTCAAGAAATGCCTATGAATTATTCTCTTGTTATTGAACCATTTGATGTTTGGGGCTTTGATTATATGGGACCTTTTCCTGCCTCTAATGGTTACACACATATTTTAGTTGCTGTTGATTACGTTACTAAGTGGGTGGAAGCTATTCCAACTAGTAGTGCTGATCATAACACCTCTATTAAGATGCTTAAAGAAGTTATTTTTACGAGGTTTGGAGTCCCTAGATATCTTATGACTGATGATGGTTCACATTTTATTCATGGTGCTTTCCGTAAGATGCTTGCTAAGTATGATGTTAATCATAGAATCGCATCTCCTTATCACCCGCAGTCTAGTGGTCAAGTAGAGTTGAGCAATAGAGAGCTCAAATTAATTTTGCAAAATACTGTGAATAGATCTAGAAAGAATTGGTCCAAGAAACTTGATGATGCATTATGGGCCTATAGAACTGCATACAAAAATCCTATGGGTATGTCTCCGTATAAGATGGTTTATTGAAAAACTTGTCACTCACCTCTTGAACTTGAACATAAAGCATATTGGGCTATTAAAGAGCTCAACTATGACTTCAAACTTGCTGGTGAGAAGAGGTTATTTGATATTAGCTCACTTAATGAATGGAGAACCCAAGCCTATCAGAATGCCAAGCTATTCAAAGAAAAAGTCAAACGCTGGCATGACAAAAGGATACAAAAGCGTGAGTTTAACGTAGGTGATTATGTGTTATTATTCAACTCGCGTTTAAGATTTTTTGGAGGAAAACTTCTCTCTAAATGGGAATGTCCTTACATTATCGAGGAGGTCTATCGTTCCGGTGCCATAAAAATCAACAACTTCGAAGGCACAAGTCCGACGGTGGTGAATGGTCAAAGAATTAAACATTATATCTCAGGTAATCCTATCATTGTTGAAACTAATATTATTGAAACCGTAACCCCGGAGGAATACATAAGGGACACTTTCCAGAACGTTCTAGACTCCTAAAAGGAATAGGTATGTGGTAAGGTAAGTAAACCGACTCCAAAACAATTCTAATTGCAATTTTTATCCGTTTTGGAATATTTAAGAATTTTGGAAAGAAAGAAGTAGTAGTTCGGGAAGGACACGAGGCCTCCACGAGGGTGGAGGGCGCGCCCACCCTTCCTGGGCGCGCCCCCTGTCTCGTGGCCACCTCGTGTGCCTCCTGGACTCCATTTTCTTGCACGTTACGTATTTTGGTCGGTAAAAATTTGTTATATAATCTCCCGAAGGATTTGACCACCATATCATGCAAATATCCTCTGTTTTCGTTTCGAGCTATTTCTGTTACATATTTAGAGCAATATGTCATCTCAGGATTCGGAAGGGGAAAGCTATGTGGCTGATTACCTTGCAGACCCTAAGGTCTACGGGGACTTGGAGCATGGTGGCTGGACCACTGAAGAAGAGGAAGACTACGAGCCCAAGGGAAAGGAGGAGACAAGCTCAGTCGAAGATGAGGCCCCATTACCCCAACCTGGGGACATGCATGTGGAGTTTAAAAAGTCAAGCCTCCCTGACAGAGCAAAGAAGCCAAAGATCGATTTTATCCCTTTTTGTCTCTTGCAGGAAAACAAACATGAACTATGCAAAAGAATATTAAGCCTTGAGCAGGAGATCGATGAGCTAAAGGAGCAAAATACTATCCTCAAGCATAAATTAAGGAAGAAGTCTACATCACCACCTCCATCACCTCCGAGGACATAATCACATGGGTATGGGTACTCCCCTTGGCAACTACCAAGCTTAGGGGAGGTGCCCCGGTATCGTATCACCATCACACTCCTATCTTTACCGTTTTATTTAGTTCGATCCTTTTAGTAGTATCTTGATCTAGTAGATTGAAGTTTTAGTATCAATTAGTTTTGAGTTCTGCTTTGTGATCTCTTTATGTAATTGAGTCCGTGAGCTATCTATAATAAAGATTAGTGTTGAGTCAAGGGCTTTGCTATCTTGCCATGATCTTGAGAAAGTAGAAAGAATAGAAAGAATAAAAGAGTTCATATTGATCTTATGGATAGTAATGACTTCACACATAGATAGTATGAGGCATAAAAGTTGTTGAGAGTTGGCAAACATAGTTTTGGTCATCGTTGCAATTAATAGGAAGTAATAAGGAAAGAGAGGTTTTCACATACAAATATATTATCTTGGACATCTTTGATGATTGTGAAGCACTCATTAAGTATGACATGCTAAAAGAGTTGATGTTAGACAAGGAAGACAACATAATGGTTTGTGTTTTCTCACATCTTAGTTCAAGTATATTATCATTGATATTCCCAACATGTTGATCTTGCCTTTCCCCCTCATGCTAGCCAAATTCCATGCACCAAGTAGAGATACTACTTGTGCTTCCAAATATCCTTAAACCTAGTTTTTGCCATGAGAGTCCACCATACCTACCTATGGATTGAGTAAGATCCTTCAAGTAAGTTGTCATGTTGTAGGCAATAAAAATTGCTCTTTAAATATGTATGGCTTATTCGTGTAGAGAAAATAAGCTTTATACGATCTTGTTATGGAAGCAATAAAAGCGACGAACTGCATAATAAAGGTCCATATACAAGTGGCAATATAAAGTGATGCTCTTTTGCATTAAGATTTTGTGCATCCAACCCTAAAAGCACATGACAACCTCTGCTTCCCTCTACGAAGGGCCTATCTTTTACTTTATATTTTTACTTTATGCTTGAGTCAAGGTGATCTTCACCTTTCCCCTTTTTCATTTTATCCTTTGGCAAGCTCCTCGTGTTTGAAAGATCTTGATATATATATATATATCCAATTGGATGTAAGTTAGCATGAACTATTATTGTTGACATCACCTAAAGGTGAATACATTGGGAAGCAACACAATAAGCCCCTATCTTTCTCATTGTCCAGCTGAAACTCCATAACCACAAGTACTGCGTGAGTGTTAGCGATTGTAGAAGACTACATGATAGTTGAGTATGTGGTCTTGCTGAAAAGCTCTATTCTTGAATCTTTCTGATGTTATGAGAAATTTTAATTGCTTCAATGACTGAGATTATAGTTTGTTAGTTCCCAATGAAGTTTCTAAACCATACTTGACATTGTGAATTGATCGTTACTTGAGCATAAGGAATCATATGATAAAATCTATTTATGTTGCTGTTATAAGAATGATCATGATGCCCTCATGTCCATATTTTATTTTTATCGACACCTCTATCTCTAAACATGTGGACATATTTTTCAATTTTGGCTTCTGCTTGAGGAAAAGCGAGGTCTAAGCTTGGGGGAGTTGATACATCCATTTTGCATCTTGCTTTTATATCAATATTTATTGCATTATGGGATGTGATTACACATTATATCTCAATACTTATGGCTATTATCTCTTATTTTACAAGGTTTACCATGAAGAGGGGGAATGCCGGCAGCTGGAATTCTGGCTAGAAAAGGAGCAAATATTGGAAACCTATTCCGCACAGCTCCAAAAATCCTGAAACTCCACGGAAGTCGGTTTTGGTATTAATAAGAATTATTGAGAAAAAGAAACACCAGAGGGGGCCCACACCCTGGCCAGGAGGGTGGGGGCGCGCCCACCCCTACTGGGCGCGCCCCCTATCTCCTGGTCCCCCTGGTGGCCCTCCGGTGCCCATCTTCTGCTATATGAAGGATTTTACCCTAGAAAAAAAATCAGAGGCAGGCTTACGGGAGGAAACTCCGCCGCCACGAGGCGGAACCAATCTAGAGCTCCGGTAGAGCTATTCTGCTGGGGAAACTTCCCTCTAGGAGGGGGAAATCATCACCATCGTCATCACCAACGATCCTCTCATCGGGAGGGGGTCAATCTCCATCAACATCTTCACCAGCACCATCTCCTCTCAAAACCCTAGTTCATCTCTTGTATCCAATCTTGTATCAAAACCACAAATTGGTACATGTGGGTTGCTAGTAGTGTTGATTATTCCTTGTAGTTGATGCTAATTGGTTTACTTGGTGGAAGATCATATGTTCAGATCCTTAATGCATATTATTACTCCTCTGATTATGAATATGAATATGCTTTGTGAGTAGTTACGTTTGTTCCTGAGGACATGTGTGAAGTCTTGCTATTAGTAGTCATGTGAATTTGGTATTCGTTCGATATTTTGATGAGATGTATGTTGTCTTTCCTCTAGTGGTGTTATGTGAACGTCGACTACATGACACTTCACCATTATTTGGGCCTAGAGGAATTCATTGGGAAGTAATAAGTAGATGATGGGTTGCTAGAGTGACAGAAGCTTAAACCCTAGTTTATGCGTGCTTCGTAAGGGGCTGATTTGTATCCATATGTTTAATGTTGCGGTTAGGTTTACCTTAATATTTTTTTTGTAGTTGCGGATGCTTGCAATAGGGGTTAATCATAAGTGGGATGCTTGTCCAAGTAAGGGCAATACCCAAGCACCGGTCCACCCACATATCAAATTATCAAAGTACCGAACGCGAGTCATATGAGCGTGATGAAAATTAGCTTGACGATAATTCCCATGTGTCCTCGGGAGCTCTTTTCTCATTATGAGAAATTGTCCAGACCTGTCCTTTGCTACAAAAAGGATTGGGCCACCTTGCTGCACTTTATTTACTTTCATTGCTTGTTACTCGTTACAATTTATCTTATCACAAAACTATTTGTTACCTACAATTTCGGTGCTTGCAGAGAAAACCTTACTGAAAACCGCTTGTCATTTACTTTTGCTCCTCGTTGGGTTCGATACTCTTACTTGTCAAAAGGACTACGATAGATCCCCTATACTTGTGGGTCATCAGACATCTACATATCTAATTTAGCAGCCAGTAGTAGAAATCATTGTCTGCACAAAGGGATTACTGGTCGAAAATCCTAGCAAAGAACGCTGGCAGGCACAAAATAATACAAGAGAGAGAGAGAGATACGCACTTACAAGATCATAGTAATGCCTCAGTCCAGGATCTTGGCTGGCCAAGCTGTTAGATCCAGAAGAAACATCGTCCTTGTAGTTTTTGCCAGCTGCATAATAGGTAACAGTGATCGGTTAGTATATTTGAAGTACATCGGGGAGGTGATGCTGGACGGGTTTAAAGGTGACAAGTACCTAGGCCATGGCGGGTGCTTGGCATCTCTCCAGATGGTGGGAATCAGGTTAGAAATGTCAAGGGTGATGACGATGTGCTGGCTATCGGGGTCCAGTAAGGAGATCTAGAACCGTCGAGTAGGGTGTTTATGGAGCGGCTCCGGTAGGGTGGACTACAGTGTGGGCGAAGCAGATCTGTGGATGTGGATGAGGGCGTAGGTGAAGCTGCTCCGGTGGTTGGCTTAAGGATGGTGTCGACGATGCGGATCTGCGGCCGTGGACGGGGCGTCAGAAGCTGCTCTGGTGGTTGGGTTGTGTCGACGATGCAGATTTGCGGTCGTGGACGGGGCGTTAGAAGCTTCTCCGGTAGGTTGGATGAGGGTGCGAGGAAGCGGATCTGACACCGTGGACTTGTGATTTGGCAAAGCGGCCCCGATAGGGTTGAGAATGGTATAGGCGAAGCTACTTCGATAGGGTTGACGATGGTGTCGGCGAAGCGGCTTCGGTAGGGTTGAGGAAGGTGTCAACGAAGAGGATCAGAGGCCATCGATAGGGGCGTCGGTGGGGGGCTCCGGGGGGTGTGGACGAAGCGTCTCCGATGGGGAGTACGAATGAGCCGCCGCAGATGCGCGACGGTTGATGAGAGTACCGACAAAGCAGATTCGACGCCATGGACAAGGCTGGCACTGAATGGGCTGTGGTACAGTGGTGGATGAGCAGTCTACTTGTTTCCAGGGGAGGTGGGAGGGGTAGATGCGGCCACAGAAGCAGATCCAGTGAGATGTACGCCGCTGACAGTGAATGGGCTATGGTACGCCGGTGGATGAGCAGTCTAGGGTTTCGAGAGGGGAGGGGAGAAAGGGCGATGAAGTATGGATGGCGTGATGTAAGATGCTCTGGTGCTGTGGAGTTAGTCATTTTTGCAGGATGGGGAGAGGAAATGGGGGTGCCGTGTAGTTGGGGGAACCGGAAGTTACCGAAGCAGCCCCGACCTATTATGTAGATGAGGGCGGTATTGTAACTGTTGGTCTCCGTGCACCAAGGACAAAAGGGGAATTTCACATGCTAAAGACTAAGGTGGCAGAAATTTTAGAAGGAGGCGGGAGATTTTGCCGCCCGCGGGATCGTTCGTATCCAGTTTCAACTAATTTTGGACCATGCTAGTAGGAAGGTCATGCTAGACTGTGCACATGGGGCATGCGTCAGCAGTTAATAACTGGTGTGAAGTCCACCCCAGAAAAAAAGACAATAACTCAGGATAATGCACCGATAACTTGGACGTTCACACAGGTGCGACCAATCATACGGGTGTAGTGGCGCGTTCACAAAAAAAGGGATCAAACGCTCAGCCTATGTATTTCTCGTGTAAATAGATAATTTAGTGCCATTGGTTATTTACTTTAAACATAATGCATCTACGTGTTAGTGTAGAGGCGCACAAAAAGAAATGGATATTGTAGTCTGCTACTTAAAAGTGTTACCTCATATGATTACATAGCCTCCAGTTCATAAATTGCGTACCCGTTGAATTCATATATGAATATTACATATATTACTTCAAAATAGAAACTTAAATCATCCAAGACTAATGAATTTGAATGCAAGAGTAACAATGGTGCATGTACATGATAGCTACATTGGTTGTTTGAAGAAACATCATTGTAACTTTGGCATGCACAACCGAAAAGGTTTATTTAAATAGAAAAAATGTGATATGTGAGTGTCCAATCTTTATAGCGTTGAATCGATATTGTACCTTTGGCCACGATACAAAGTAGATATTGACTTATGTTCAAGCGATGCACGTCGACAATCGCTAGATAGTGATATGTGAATGAATTATGCAATCTCTCACACGCATACATATCTCATTTCCCTGTGGGCATCGGAATCACACACGCGCACTTTGTGTATTTATCTCCCTCCGTCAAGGTTAAATTCGTCTTTCTACCCCGTCCTATAAGTCTCTCACACAGAAACACACACGCTCTCTCTGTCTAACACACATACCCCTTTAATTCCGCCCACCCACAACCACTAATGTCTCAAAGTATAATAATGTCTCTCACACATATGCCTAAGGTTAACTCGAGTTCCGGAACCATATGAATACATACAATGGGATTCCAACAGAGCACCTTTGGTTTTGAGATTTCTCTCTCTCTCTCTCTCACACACACACACACACACACGTGCGCGCACATTGTTTCTCGCTTCATTTTTTCCGGCACTTGCATGCACACCGTTTGTTTATCTTCGTGATGCTTTAAGTATGCCTTGCACAAATGCTATCTACCTATCCCTTAATATAGCTAGATATGTGTCACACAAACTCCTTCTCCCTACTAGCAAGATGCCCATGCATTGCACGGAACATCAAGATGCATTTGTATGAGTAGTTTATCTTGTGGGAGAAAAGGATGAACGAGGGAATGCCTTATTTGCAAATGCGGAGAGGGGTGTGGGTATCTTTTTGCAAAATTGCCATAGTTTCCTTCCTATCCGTCGGATATAAATCAGATGGCCTATATTGCAGGATGACAGGAACACCATCATCGCCAACTCTGTTTTTTTTATAAGAGTAGAGATATGTGAGTGTCACTGCCCCCTCCCCCACACCCACACCCACACACCCACACTTCCCAACAGCGAAGGAGTAGGGTGAGACCTCGATCTTGATACTAATCTATCGACTGGCTTCTCTCTCAAACATACACACACACTACCCGACACCGAAGGAGTAGGGTGGCACCTCGATCTTGATAATAATCTATCTACTCCTCTTTCAAACACACACACATACACACACTCGCTAGATGTGCCTCTATGCCTACCGCGCACACTCTCGATACGTCTTTCTCTCCCCCCCAACAATGACAGCAGAAGGGTGACAACTTGATCTGATCATAATCTGTCAATTGGTTTCTCTCTCAAACATTGTGTCTCGGTGCCTCGCTCGGTAGCCCCCTCGATATGTAGACTTCTCGCGCACGCACAGCTGTAGTGACGATGACGCTGAACCTAGTGTGCCTTGTTTTTACTGGCCTCATGTGGTAGTTTTCACCATGTTTTCTGTTAATTAACAAGGCAACCTTTTCTTTGTTACTACTAGTGAATCTGAAATCATTCGGGGTAGACATAAAATATATCACTTCAGCCGAATTATTGCAGCAACTATTTTAAAAGAAACTAGCTAGCTGCCCATGCGCTGCACGGAACATCAAGATGCATTTGTATGAGTAGTTTATCTTGTGAGAGAAAAGGCTGAACGAGGGAAGGCCTTATTTGCAAACGTGGAGAGGCGTGTGGGTATATTTTTGCAAAATTGCCATAGTTTCCTTCCTATCCCTTAGATATAAATCCGACTGCCTATATTGCAGGATGGCACGCACACCATCATGACCAACTCTGTTTTCTACTCCCTCCGTTCCTAAATACTCCCTCCGTCCGAAAATACTTGACATCAAAATGGATAAAAAGAGATGTATCTAAAACTAAAATATGTCTAGATACATTTCCTTTTATCCATTTTGATGACAAGTATTTCCGGACGGAGGGAGTACTCCCTCTGTCCTTGAAAGAGTGTACTTCCAACTTTGTTGGAGGGTCAAACTATCTCAAAGTTCGACCGAGTTTGTGCAAAAGTATGTCAATGCTTGTGAAACCAAATAGGTATATGACAAAAATATACTTTATCATGAATCTAATGCTACTATATTGATGGCATATATGTTCGTATATTATTGTATAAATGTGGTCAAACATAAAAAAGTTTGACTTTCCAACAGAGTTGGAAGTACACTTTTTTAAGGACGGAGGGAGTATTTGTCTTTTTAGAGATCTCAACAAGTGACTATGACCGGACCTTACCAACATACTCAAAAAAGTAGTCCATAATTTTTATGTTACCCTCTTTTCTTGGTGTTGCAGTGCCATCTGGATACCTCGTAAATAAATCAAGGAGAAATTTGACCCCTTCCTAAAAAGACATACGGAGCAAAATGAGTGAATCTACACTCTAAAATATGTCTACATACACATCCGTATGTGGTAGTCCATTTGAAATCTGAAAAAGACAAATATTTAGGAACGAATGGAGTATAAGAGTAGACATGGAGACATATCTCCAGCATGGTCTACAACAAAAAATGTGCTGGACTGGTTAGCGCTGGATGCTCGCAATGCGATGACATGAGTTTGAATTCTGTCTTTTAACTTTAGATTTTTATATAATATACACTTCTTTCGCTACTGTACTGACAGTGGAACCCACAGAGTACTTAGAATACAAGATTAAGGATGCACTTGTTTCTTTTTAACTTCCTGTACGAAGTTGTAGCCACCCTGCAAGTCACGTGTACATTGTACCTGCAATTAACTTTTTATAGAGGGACAATCATACAGGCAATTAACTCAAATGGATTGGATGTCACTCTATTATTTCCAGCATAAGAGCATCTGCAACAGAAGCCGGCAAATTTCCTCCCGCTTCCTTCCGCGGAGGACGACATCAAACGCCTGCGGCATACATTTTCACTACTGTAACCAAGCAGATGAAATTCGTGCAAACACGAACTGATTTCATATAAGCATGAAGGATTTCGTATAAAAAAGATTGATCTTCCTATATAAACATGATGGATTTCATTACATTTACATGAACTAAGCGGTGCCAATCCGTCTCTCTTGGTATAATTAATACTCCCTCCGTCCGAAAATACTTGTCCTAGAAATGGATGTATCTAGACTTATTTTAGTTATAGATACATACAATTTATCCATTCTTAGAACAAATATTTCCCGCAACTGCAGAGGGAGTACATAATCTAAATGGCCGCTCGTGGATCCCTTTGTCTTCCTCATGTCCGTCAGACATTTGCGGGGTCGACGAAGGTCCTCGGAAGAGACGAAACAGCGAAGAAACCACCTGAATGCGCAGTCGTCGCCTCGGCGGTGGCCTTCATGGGTCCCAAGTGGCGGCGGCCTCCCCTGTTCTACTTCTCCTCGATGATGGCGGCAGACACGGAGAAGCTGGCCACCGACTCATCGCTCTCCATGCACTCGGCTTCTGTCTTTGCCTACATGGTGCTGCTGCAGGCACGGGAGGCGCGCCCATAGACACGGGAAGCGCGGCCACCGCAAACACTGGTGGCGTGGTACGACGCGGCAGCGATGACGCCGTACCGGCGTTCTCGCCATCGTGTCGGCATGGAGCAACTCGCCACTCCTCATCGAGCTGAACTGGAGCGGCGAGTTGTTGAACCACGCGCCTTCTTGGGGCGGCAACTAGCTCCGTCGGGCCAAGCGAGGTTGGTGAAGCACTGAGCGGCCTCTCCCGTATCCGGAGGGCTCGGAGGACCACCTAGCCGGGTAATATGCCGGAGAATGGCTCCTCGGAAGCCATCAGAAGAATGGAGAAAATGGTGAAGGAGGAGATGGGGGAGCGGCGGAGGGGTGCGATTCTTGCCCGTTGTCTGTCTGGCCTCATGTAAATAGAGGGCGGACGGTAGGAGCTTGGCTGGTGTTTGGCCTCGTTTAAATTGAGGGCGGACGGGAGGAGCTCGGCCGGTGTTGCGTTTAATTCCGTCCCGCTCATGAACGGACGTGTGGCCGGAGTAGGATTCTCGGTTTGCATGCGGGTTTAAAGGAGGGGTTTAATGGAGGCGAGGAGGCGTGTTCAGCCGGGCGTGCAGCAGGCGGCGTAGTACTATTCAATTTGACAACAGTAATGAGCTGTCAAATCACAAAGGCCCTCGCCTCTCGTGAAACCGACCAAGCTAGACCGCCCCGCCCTCTGGCCTTTTAAAAAATGTATATACTCCACTTTTGTACAGTAGTAGTATCGATGGATTGCGCCATGGAGCAAAACTTGAAATTAAAAAAAGGTGGTACATATAGAGAGCGCTCGTCGCCAAATTATGCATATAGTACTATTAAAAAGGCTAGTCACAATAATGGTGTCCAGCACAACCCACCCCTCAACTAAAACTAAGCACCCTGGAATTCTTTGACAAAACTAAGCACCCTAAAATTCTTTGACAACTAAACTGCTGGCTATATGATGTTGGCCATATATATTGTACGTATATAATGTGAAGAAACGAGTGGTAGTACTATACCAACTAAAAGATGAAATGTAAGAAATACTAGCATGTACGTATTGAAGAGTTAAAGTAACGAGAAGAAACATAACATAGTTCTGCTGGGGGCTCAGCACAACACACCCCTCAAATTAAACTAAGCACACCTGAAATTAAACTTTGCAACTATTCCGGTAGACACTGCATTAGAACCACCATGAGCAACGAAACTGCCACCTTACTCGGAGTCCTCGTCCACGTCCTCGACTTCGTCCTTCTCCCTCTTCCTCTTGGCCGATACTTCTTTGATTGAACCGCACACTTGGCTCTTGCTCTTCATCCAACCCTTGCAGATATTGAAACAAAGGTAGCCATGCATTGCAGCATAGTGGATGTGGTCTATATCTAGTACATTCTGCTGCCATGCATGACGATGAAACGTGTATTGAGGTTTCTCTAGTTTACCGTACGAAGGATGAACCATGGCTCCTGCCAGGGTCAGCATTGAAGGCTGGACACTAGAGGGCAACAGCCGATTCTTCTGGAGGTCGAAGGGGTTGCCTACAACGAGGCCTATCCGACCCAGGACATCCTTGTCGTTCCTAAAGTCTACAGTAACGAATTTGACTAGGTTGCTCTTGAGGAAGTTCTTAAAATTCAGGCATTCAACGTCGGCATGGCATATGTGGTAGACCAAGCATAAGTCATGCACGCAAACCTGGATCACGATGGGCTTGTTCCTCTCTTCCTCCTTTAGATCCTTCTCTCGTCCCAGGACTATGGTGTACTCAACATCTAGCCCAGCGACCCACTCATCATCTGAGTTTTCGAACATGCGTCTGAAGCGAGAAAGGCATCCTTTCACCGTCGCGGAAGAACGGGTGTAGATGACGTCAAACTCATCGCCGATGATGGTTCTAACCTTGTACTCACCGCCGATCATGGAGATTTGGGACGCCATGGATTTGGGAGGAGGGTTAGGATTAGTGGAACTGCCGTAATGTGAAAGGACGGGACGAGTAGGAGCGAACCGTCATAATATTAAAGGACGTGCAGGGACGAGTAGGAGCGAACTGCCAGCGTGCGAACGGCAGGGTAGTGGCTTTCCATTCTCCCATGATACAGGCTTTCTAGAGCCCTTGGATCTGAGATTGAACGATTGCATGGCGTGATTCTAGACCTATGGGTGAATATCCTATCCTAGAGGGTTATTCTGTAAATTTTCAGCAACTTAGCATGCGACCGTTCGATCTCAGATCCAAGGGCTGCCAGCAGCACGTATCATGGTCGCGCCTACCACGACCGTCGCGTCGCTCACGCGGTCGCGCCCTTGGAGATTTAACATGGTGCGTTAGGCTATCTGATGTTGGCATGTCATCACTTAGTCACTCATACTACAACAAGGTTAGCTATAAGGTTGGCTATAAGTGTATTTTTTTACTTCTCTCTATCTCTTTCTTGCATTTGCCAAGGAGTGACCTCTTCCAATGAAATGGTGCTTAGATGAGGTGCTAAGGGCATTAAATGGCTTAGCAATCAAGTCCCCAATGCATAGGTGCTTATTAGTAGTTTTTTGTTGCTAAGTTTGCTTCATTTAATTAGCTATAGACTCAAAATTGTCTTTTCAGCTAGGTACACGCACTTAGCACCATTTCTTCCTTGGGTCACCAAACTAGTCTCTCTCTTCTTAATTAACTTGCCACATCAGACTTTATGGCTATGTGTCAAGCTTAGCACCTGTAGGAGCAAGTAAGTACAATAGTGCGCTTTACATGGCATTTTTGCATATGTGGAGGAAAGAGAGGCAAAGAAAAAGTGGAGAGTGGGCTCTCATGCAAGATCTAGCCTTTACTACATGGTGGAGCATTGGGAGAGGCACCTGTATGGAGGTGGTCAGGAATCGGGAGACTCACACCGGTCGTAGCGCCGTAGTTAAAATGATAATGGCAAGTCAAATCACGGGGCCCCACCTGTCCAGCAGTAACTCGCTGTCAAATCACACAACCCTACATTTGCAGCAGCCTACTCCCTCATCTTCTCGCGTCTCTGTCGAACCGACTAGGCGGAACTGCTCGCCTACCGCGCAGGAAAAGCCCCGTCCTCGAATTTTAAATAGTACAGTATACTCCCTCCGTCTAGGTGACCAAGGTGGAGAGGAAAACGGGAGAACTTAATGTTTATTTGCTACGGCTGGTTGTAACAGTAGTATCATAGCTATATCATTCATGCCAACTAGGCAATTTTGATGAGGTGTCATAGAATTAAATGAAGAAAGAGAGAGTTGAGTATCATATCATGATACCGTATCATAATAAATGCTATGCTACTATGTGTCATACTTGGCAATAAATAAAGTACTACATGATACTAATATATGATACTAAGCATTATTAATATCATTGCGTGCAACAAACTGACCATGGCATGTCATGTTTGATAGTCTCAAGTCATTAAAATCATACAAGCCCCACATCTCTTATTGGTTGATTCCTCTATTTATGTCAAAAAATAAGAAACAACGTGAGAGTTAATGCACCGCGCCTATGTGTTTACTACTCCCTCCTTTCCCATTTATAGTGCTCAATTCAAAAATCTCACAAATCAAGGTAGATAACGAGTGGTGGAATACTTTTTGTAGTTTTGCAAAAGCACCTAATTAATGCTCTTGTTTTCCTCAAAAAACTATGTTTATCAATGCATTAATTGCAATGCATGCATGCATAAAGTATATGCATCGGTCAATTTTCTCGTAATACTTGCATGCAATGATTTAATGCACCTTGGAATCTGAACATGTGATGGAAAACAACCAAATTGAGCCTTATAAAATGGAAAAACTAAAATTTTGAGATAAGCCCTATAAACCGGAAAGGAGGGAGTATTTGGTTTTCGTAAGATGACTTACTCACCTAGACGGAGGGAGTATTCGATTTAACAGTGGGCGGTGCAGTTCCCGATATGGCTTTAATGCAGACGAGGGAGGGAGTAGCGGTTCCCGAAATGTTGAACGGCCAATGCATCATCCTTCAATTAATGCATGAGGGAAGTAATGGGAGGAGGTCCAGGAAAAGAGGCTGCACTATGTGAATGCAACGCAGTTTGCGCTCATTCCCCTCATATAAAGGTGCCCCTCCATTCCAATGCATCTACCACATCGTACGCACCTAAGCATTTGCCTAAGCACCTACACTAAGCGCAAAATAGCTCACTCCAGACCCATGGCGGCAATGAGCATGAGCGGCCAGCGGCTGTGCCAGATGGTCCACGACGCTGGCCTGCGGCATGGCGCCGAGGATCGTCTCCAGACGGTGTTGGAGACGGGCTGATGGATGGCCGCCGTCGATGCCAACTATGACTCTCAGTTGGACCAGATGATCGTTGCCACCAGCAACAAGTTCACCGTCCTGGAGAAGCTGGCGGACGACATTGCCGTACTCCTCCAGCCTGCGCGCCCGGGCTCCTCATTGCCTGCCACCCTAATCGGCCTCCATGGCCGGAACCTCTTTCAAGCACTGGTGGCCCTGCGACCGCCCGCCGACGCAACGAAGAATGTCCACCTGGAGGTCGCGCTCGCCGCGAGGCACCTCGCCCTGCAAGAATTCATCGACCTACACATCCACGTGTACGAGCAAATCGTGTACATAGGTATCTACAAGGCCAGTGAGGACGCTACGATGTTGGCCTTCCTCAACCGGCTGGAAGCCTTGGATTCCTTTGCTGAGAAGCACCTCGACCTCGCCAGAAAAGCCACCGCTCCTTAGTCGTCGATCGGTGGCCCAGCGCACTAAGTTGAGGAGGAGGAGGTTGTAAGTTCATGGATTCATCTTTCTTCATGACAAGTTCACTAAATGGATTGAGGCTAAACCCATCAAAAACCTTGACTCAAATACCGCCATCACCTTCATCAGAGAGTTAACATTCAGATATGGGGTCCCGCGTAGCATCATCACGGACAACGGGTCAAACTTTGATTCAGATGAGTTCATGGCTTTCTGCGCTTCCCAAGGTACTCAGGTTGCTTATGCTTCAGTCGCTCACCCTCAGTCGAATGGATAAGAAAAAAGAGCAAATTGTTTGATCCTCCAAGGGTTGAAACCCAGATTGATGTGTGACCTCAAGAATGCGGCAGGCGCATGGGTAGATGAGTTACCATCCGTACTTTGGGGTTTGAGAACAACACCGAATCGGTTGACTGATCTGACTCCCTTCTTCATGGTCTATGGGGCTGAAGCTGTGCTGCCGAGTGATTTACTTCACAATGCCCCCCGAGTAGAACTTTTCTCAGAAGCCGAAGCAGAAAAAGCCCGACAAGATGCTGTTGATCTTCTGGTAGAGGAAAGAAAGATGGCCTTGATCCGGACAACCATTTATCAGCAAGACCTCCGTCGATTCCATGCCAGAAACGTGAGGGGTTGAGCAATTCAGGAAGGAGATCTTGTGCTCCGAGTGGACCAGCAACGGCCTCATAAGCTTGCTCCTGCTTACCAAGGTCCCTTCATCATCACCAAGGTGCTCCACAATGGAGCGTACCATGATACATCTCCAACGTATCTATAATTTATGAAGTATTCATGCCACGTTTACAATAGTTTTATATGATTTTGGTATGATTTGATTAGAACTAACTCGGACTGACGCTGTTTATAGCAAAACTACCGTGGTGTTGTTTTTGTGCAGAAATAAAAGTTCTCGAAATGCGATGAAAATCAACGAAGATTTTTTCTGGAAAATATAAAAAATACTGGAACGAAGAGTTACCGGAGGGGAGGCCTGTCGGCCCCACGAGGGTGGAGGGCGCGCCCACCCCCCTAGGACGTGCCCCTGTGCCTCGTGGACTTCTCGCGGGGCCCCTTGACCTGTTCTCGACGCCAACCTCTCCTATAAATGCCCAAACCTCTAGAAAATAACCTAGATCAAAATTTCCGCCACCGCAAGCCTTTGTAGCCACGAGAAATCAATCTAGGCCCTCTCTGGCGCCCTGATGGAGGGAGCCATCATCACCGGAGGCCATGGAGGAGGATCCCGGAGGGGCCATCATCACCATGAAGGCCAAGGACTAGAGGGAGAACCTCTCCCCATCTAGGGGGGAGGCCATGGAGGAGGAAGCACAAGGGGGAGAACCTCTCCTCCTCTCTCTCGGTGGCGCCGGAGTGCCATCGGGAGGGGAATCATCACCATGGTGATCGTCTTCATCAACATCACCATCATCATCATCACCATCCTCATCTCTTTTACGCGGTCCACTATCCCGCACCCCAGCTGTAATCCCTACTTGAACATGGTGCTTTTATGCCACATATTATGATCCAATGATGTGTTTCCATCCTATGATGTTTTGAGTAGATATCCTTTGTCTGTGGGTTGATTGATGATCTAGATTGGTATGAGTTGTATGCTTTATTTTGGTGCTGTCCTATTGTGCCCTCCGTGTTGCGTAAGCGTGAGGGATTCCCGCTGTAGGGTGTTGCAATACGTTCATGATTCGCTTATAGTGGGTTGCTTGAGTGACAGAAGCATAAACCCGAGTAAGGGGATTGTTGCGTATGGGATAAAGGGGACTTGATGCTTTAATGCTATGGTTGGGTTTTACCTTAATGATCTTTAATAGTTGCAGATGCTTGCTAGAGTTCCAATCATAAGTGCATATGATTCAATAAGAGAAATTATGTTATCTTATGCCTCTCCCTCATATGAAGTTGCAATGACGACTACCGATCTTGTTAACAATTGCCTAGGATAATTCTGCACACCGACCCATCATTATTCCACACTCGCTATTTATAATATTTATAATATATTCTAACTTTATGATAACATCACCTACTTTTATGTTTTAGATCTCCTATATCATGCAAAGTTATCCTCTTCATACCCACAACATAGTTTTATTTCTCGTTTCTAGTTGGAAGCAAACGTTCGGTGTACGTAGAGTCGTATCAGTGGCAGATAGGACTTGAGGGAATATTGATCTTACCTTTAGCTCCTTGTGAGTTCGACACTCAATACTTATCACTTCCACCATTGGGAATTGCTATGATGATTCCCTGCACTTGGGGATTATCAAGCTCTTTTCTGGCGCCGTTGCCAGGGAGCAATAGCGTGGGGTTGATATTTTCGTGTATGCTTGTTTGCTTTCCTCACTTAGTAGTTTTTGTTTTCCCTTTTTAGTTTTGCTTAGTTGTGGGTGAAACATAAAACAATTAAAAGAATGAAAATACAAAAAAAATTACTTGCCTCTCATGCCTAAAAAGTTTCCCAATAAGAGAAGTGATTGGAAGGTTATGCATTGGAGAAGTGAGGGTCGACCTTGAACACTTGTGTTCATGCTCATCGAAACAATGTAAAAAAATTCATGGAAGTTTCTCCGAAAATAATTAACCCCTTGTATATATCCATTGTATTATAAAATTAATGTGCCCAGCTTTGGTTTTAGGATGATCAGATTGCTTGTTTACTTTGTGCAGTACAAAAACAGAAACTTTGGCTGTAGCGCGTGAATTTACATTTTTTACTGGAAACTCAAATGAGTCCGAAACTTTTTTCACATTACTTATGTACAATTTTATTAAATTGTCATATTTGTTTTAGAATTTTTGGAGTTACAGAACTATACTAAACATCTAGATTACTACAGACTGTCCTGTTTTTGACAGATTCTGTTTTCTATGTGTTGTTCGCTTGTTTTGATGAATCTATGGGTAGTATCGGGGGGTATGAACCATGGTGAAGTTGGAATACATTAGATGTAGTTCTAATATTAAATTGGAATGAGTTTGCAATAGTACCTAAAGGTAGTGATTTGCTTTATTATACTAACGGATCTCACAAAGTTTTTGTTAAAGTTTTGTGTGGATGAAGTGTTCAAAGATCGAGGAGCTATCAATATGATAAGAATAAAGAGAGGCAAGAGTTCAAGCTTGGGGATGCCCAAGCCACCCCAATTAAACATTTCAAGGATACTCAAGCATCTAAGCTTGGGGATGCCCCGATTGGCATCCCATCTTTCTTCTTCAACAATTATCGGTATACCTTAGTTTTTGTTTTGTTCACATGATTTGTGTCCTTTGTGTTTTTCTTTTTATTTTTCTTTAAGAACCATGCTAGTATGTGATATCCCTTCATCGATTTATAGAATGATTCATGTGCTTCACTTATATCTTTTGAGTATGACCTTATAGAATGCTCTTTGCGCTTCACTTAAATCTTTTGAGTATGGTTTTATAGAATGCTTCATGTGCTTCACTTATATATTTTGAGCTTGGATATTGGTTAGTCTATATTAATTGTAGAGTGCTCCATGAACTTCACTTATATCTTTTGGAGTATGAACAATACTATCATCTAAAGCGGATTTGGAAGAGTGTCGACTTTAGTTAGTAATCATTCCACTATTTCGAAGAGGTTCGAATTGATTATGAGAACAAAGTTGCTATCTATGATGATTATTGTGATGACATGTATGATATAAAGAATAATGTTAACCATGAAACTTGTCATCATGATTTTAATTTTCAATTGGATTATGCCTCACATGACAGTTATTTTGTTGAGTTTGCTCCCACTATTCCGAATGAGAAGAATTTTGCTTATGTGGAGAGTAGTAAAATTTCTATGCTTGTAGATCATGAAAAGAATGCTTTATGTGATGGTTATATTGTTGAAATCATTCATGGTGCTACTGAAAATTATTATGAAGGAGGAATACATGCTTGTAGGAGTTGCAATAATATCAAGTTTCCTCTCTATGTGCTTAAAGTTTTGAAGTTATACTTGTTTTTCATTCCTATGCTAGTTGATTCTTGTTCCTATAAATTATGTGCTCACAAAATCCCTAGGCATAGGAAGTGGGTTAGATTTAAATGTGCTAGTCATATTATTCATGATGCTCTCTTTATGTTTCAATTCTTATCTTTTATGTGAGCATCATTGAAATCATCATGCCTAGCTAAAAGGCATTAAAGAAAAGCGCTTGTTGGGAGACAACCCAATATTTACCCTTACTGTTTTTGCATGTTTACATGATTAATCTACTTTATTAATCATGTTTTATATCATTTTTTCAATAAAGTGCCAAGTAAGACCTTTGGGAAGACTTGGGTGAAAGTTAATGTGATCTTGCTGTAAAAAACAGAAACTTTGCGCTCACGAGATTAGCTGTCATTTTTTACAGAAGAATTATTTTGAGTTGATTCTTTTTGTAGAAGATTAATAGACAAATTACTCACGTCCACCAGTTTATTTCATAATTTTTGGAGTACCAGAAGTATGGTTTCTGTACAGATCATTACAGACTATTCTGTTTCTGACAGATTATGTTTTCATTGCATAGTTTGCTTGTTTTCTAGTTTCTATGGCTTATATTTCTTAATATAAATTGTAGAAATGATCTGGTACAGTAGACATTGTGTGAGAACAATTATGAACCTTGTCTTTGACTGTACCAAAGTGAATGGTTAACTCTTTATAATACTAACCTATCTCACGAAGTTCCGTTAAGTTTTGTGTGATTGAAGTTTTCAAGCTTTGGATGAGATATTGATATGAGCAGAATAAGGAGTGGAAAGAACCTAAGCTTGGGGATGACCAAGGCACCCCAAGGTAATATTCAAGGAAGACTCAAGCGCCTAAGCTTGGGGATGCCCCGGAAGGCATCCCCTCTTTCGTCTTCAAAACTATCGGTATACCTTACTCAGAGCCATATTTTTATTCGTCACATGATATGTGTTTTGCTTGGAGCGTATTTTCAATTTTACTTGATGTTTGAATAAAATCATTGGATCTGAAATCTTGAATGAAAAAGAATCCTCCCATGGCTAGTTACTTATTTGACTACTCAGTGTTCTTCACTTATATCTTTTGGAGTAGTTTGTCATTTACTCACGCGCTTCACGTATATCCTATGAGTAAATGGTTGAATGACTTGAATATCATAAATCTGAATTTATATATGTTTCATATGCTTATACCATGGGGAGTAATGACTTCACACATAATAAGTATAGGTGGTAAATTTCTTGAAAGTTAGCGAACACAGAATTGGTCACTTGAACAATTCATGAACGGATATTAAAGAAAGAGAGATTTCACATATAAATACACTATCTTGGACATCTTTTTGTAAATTGTGAGCACTCATTAAAATATGACATGCTAAAAGGTTGATGTTGGACAAGGAAGACAACTTAATGGGTTATGTTTTCCTATATCCGAAACGTTATATTGTCTTGAATCATTCAACATGTTGAGCTTGCCTTTCCCTCTAATGCTAGCCAAATTCTTTGCACCAAGTAGAAATACTACTTGTGCTTCCAAACATCCCTTAAACCAGTTTTGTCATGAGAGTCCACCAAACCTACCTATGGATTGAGTAAGATCCTTCAAGTAAGTTGTCATCGGCGCATGCAATAAAAATTGCTCTCTAAATATGTATGATCTATTAGTGCAAAGAAAATAAGCTTTATACAAACTTGTGATAGGGAAGAAATAAAAGCAACGGACTGCATAATAAAGGTATTTATCACAAGCCGCAATATAAAGTGATGTTACTTTGCATTAAGATTTTGTGCATCCAACCATAAAAGTGCATGACAACCTCAGCTTCCCTCTATGAAGGGCCTATCTTTTACTTTTATCTTCTACCCTTATACGAGAGTCATGGTGATCATCACCTTTCCTTTTTACACTTTTTCCTTTGGCAAGCACTTTGTTTGGAGCGATCCAGATATATATATCCACTTGGATGTAGGTTTTCATAAATTATTATTGTTGACATTACCCTTGAGGTAAAAGGCTGGGAGGCGAAACTATAAGCCCCTATCTTTCTCTGTGTCTGATTAAAACTTCGAATCCATAAATATCACATGAGTGTTAGCAATTGTGAAATATTAAATGATAGTTGAGTATGTGGAGTTTGCAGAATCAAAGCTCTTACAAAGACCCTTCCCGTAAATAAGATGAATTGCAATTGTTTGATGACTAAGAGCACAGTTTGTTAGTTTTCAAGAAAGTTTATGATCTATACTTTAACATGTGAATAGCTTGTTACTTGATCATGAGAAGTTTCATGAGTTGAGCTACTATTATGATATATAATGATGCTAGAAAAGGTGATTCGAACTATCATTGATCAAACTTATGCACTTGCTAGCATTCACACTTCATAAATTATTATTTTTATCATTTACCTACTCGAGGACGAGCAGGAATTAAGCTTGGGATGCTGATATGTCTCCAACGTATCTATAATTTATGAAGTATGCATGCCACGTTTACAATAGTTTTATATGATTTTGGTATGATTTGATTAGAACTAACAAGGACTGACGATGTTTTCAGCAGAATTACCGTGGTGTTGTTTTTGTGCAGAAATAAAATTTCTCGGAATGCGATGAAAATCAACGGAGAATTTTTCTAGAAAATATAAAAATACTGGAACAAAGAGTTACCGAATGGGAAGCCTGTGGGGCCCACGAGGGTGGAGGGCGTGCCCCTATGCCTCGTGGACTTCCCGTGGGGCCCCCTAAATTGTTCTCGATGCAACCTCTCCTATAAATGCCCAAACCTCCAGAAAATAACCTAGATCAGAAGTTCCGCCACCGCAAGCCTCTGTAGCCACAAGAAATCAATCTAGGCCCTCTCTGGCACCCTGCCGGAGGGGGCCATCATCACCGGAGGCCATGAAGGAGGATCCCAGAGGGGCCATCATCACCATGAAGGTCAAGGACCAAAGGGAGAACCTCTCTCCATCTAGGGGGGAGGCCATGGACGAGGAAGCACAAGGGGAGAACCTCTCCTCCTCTCTCTCTCGGTGGCACCAGAGTGCCATCGGGAGGGGAATCATCGCCACGATGATCGTCTTTGTCAACATCACCATCATCATCACCATCCTCATCTCTCTTACGAGGTCCACTCTTCCGCACCCCACTGTAATCCCTACTTGAACATGGTGCTTTATGCCACATATTATGATCCAATAATGTGTTGCCATCCTATGATGTTTTGAGTAGATATCCTTTGTCTTTGGGTTGATTGATGATCTAGATTGGTATGAGTTGTATGTTTTATTTTGGTGCTGTCCAATTGTGCCCTCTGTGTGGCGAAAGTGTGAGGGATTCTTGCTGTAGGGTGTTGCAATACATTCATGATTCACTTATATTGGGTTGCTTGAGTGACAGAAGCATAAACCCGAGTAAGGGGGTTGTTGCGTATGGGATAAAGGGGACTTGATGCTTTAATGCTATGGTTGGGTTTTACATTAATGATCTTTAGTAGTTGCAGATGCTTGCTAGAGTTCCAATCATAAGTGCATATGATCCAAGAAGAGAATGTATGTTAGCTTATGCCTCTCCCTCATATGAAATTGCAATGACGACTACCGGTCTTGTTAACAATTTCCTAGGATAATTCCGCACACCGACCCATCATTATTCCACACTCGCTATTTATAATATTTAGTAATATATTCTAACTTTATGATAACAACACCTACTTTTATATTTTAGCTCTCCTATATCATGCAAAGTTATCCTCTTCATACCCACAACATAGTTTTATTTCTCGTTTCTAGTTGCAAGCAAACGTTCGGTGTACGTAGAGTCATATCAGTGGTAGATAGGACTTGAGAGAATATTGATCTTACCTTTAGCTCCTTGTGGGTTCGACACTCCATACTTATCACTTCCACCATTGGGAATTTCTGCGATGATTCCCTGCATTTGGGGATTATAATATCACCTCTACAATGTGGAACACAACAAAGAGGAGCCATGCGCTTGGAATGCGGACCTGCTCCGCCATTTTTATACTTAAGCATTCAGACTATTGAGATGTAATAAGATGTACCTTCCAATTTGTTTATCAAAGATGCAGTGTTTCAGTCTCTTAAACGATTGTTGTTACATACGCGTGTGTTAAAAAACCAGTGGGTGGCTTAGCTGCGAACCCGATTCGCCTAATTTTCAAAAAACGAACTCCGAATGAAGAGCAATCCTCTCACTTGGGGGCTTAGCTGCAGTCCTGTACTCGCCTAAGTTTTGAAAAAATCCTATCAAGTGAGAGCAATCCTCTCACTCGGGGGCTTAGTTGCAGTCCTGTACTCGCCTAAGTTTTGAAAATTCCTACCGAGTGAAGAGCACTCCTCTCACTCGGGGGCTTAGCTACAGTCCTGTACTCGCCTAACTTTTGAAAAAAATCCTACCGAGTGAAGAGCAATCCTCTCATTCGAGGCTTAGCTGCAGTCCTGTACTCGCCTAAGTTTTGAACAAATCCTACCGAGTGAGAGCAATCC
>NC_041385.1:490953934-491003014 GCF_002162155.2 Triticum dicoccoides
TAGCTGCAGTCCTATACTCGCCTAAGTTTTAAAAATCCTACCGAGTGAAGAGCAATCCTCTCACTCGGGGGCTTAGCTGCAGTCATGTACTCGCCTAAGTTTTTAAAAAAATCCTACCGAGTGAAGAGCAATCCTCTCACTCAGGGGCTTAGCTGTAGTCTCGTACTCGCCTAAGTTTTAAAAATCATATCGAGTGTAGAGTAACCCTCTCACTCGGGGGCTTAGCTGCAGTCCTGTACTCGCCTAAGTTTTAAAATCCCTACCGAGTGTGGAGCAATCCTCTCACTCGAGGGCTTAGCTGCAGTCATGTACTCGCCTAAGGTAAAAACTACTACTGGACGGAGTTGCGCCACAAGTACAACGTGTGCTTCATCCTGATCTGCATGGACGATGAGGTGTAGGTCGTGCATAGCACCTAGTGGTCTTGTCTATGACCCACTCGACGGAGCTGCGCCACAAGTACAACATGCGCTTCATCCCGATCCGCAAGGACGACGAGGTGGAGGTCGTCTGCCATCCTCTCCCCGGAATTGCACCACAAATACAACACACGCTCCATCTCGGTCCGCAAGGACGATGAGGTGCAGGTCGTACACAACATCTAGTTCTCTTGTCCATGACCCACTCGACGGAGCTGCACTAGAAGTACAACACGCGCTCCATCTTGATCCGCAAGGACGACGAGGTGCAGGTCGTCTGTGACCCTGTCCTCGGAGTTGCGCCACAAATACAACGCGCGCTCCATATTGATCCGCAAGGAAGACAAGGTGCAGGTCGTCTGCGACCTACTCTTCAGAGATGCATCACGGATGCAAGAATCTGTTCCGAGTGAAGAAACAAGTTCCGCTCGAAGGCAAAGACAAACATGTTCAAGAAAAAACCAAGTCTAGATAAATCCCATGAGGTTCCGAACCACAGATAAAAGTACTCGGGCATCAGGCCCGAAGGAGTTTAACAGTTATAAAATCACTCGGCATACCGAGGCAAATTTAATTAAGGCTTAAAGTTTGTTCACTCCACGGGAGGAGGGCTGGCAGGCTTGACGAACTCATCCAGGTCGATTCCATCTGCAATACGAGTAACAGCAGAAATGAAGGTCTCCATGAAGGATTGGAAGTCAAGCCTCTTGGTGTTGGCAACCTTGATCGCTGCTAGTTTCTCTTCTTTGGCTTCTTTGCAGTGGACACGAACCAGAGACAGAGCCACATCAGCACCACACCGAGCAGACGACTTCTTCCACTCCTGCACTCGACCGGGGATCTCATTAAGTCGAGTCATCAGAGACTCGAGGTCGTTTTGGAGCGTCACTTTTGGCTAGAGCGTCGTGTCGATCCATGACACCACAGCCTTCAGTCGAGCTAGGTAGTCCACGACACTGTTAAGACGAGATTCCAGTCAGAGCAGGTTCATGGCAGCTTCATCTTGAACAGGGGAGTTGATGGGGTCCAAGCTTGTCTCGATTCGCCAGTTTCTTCCTCGAAGTTTTGGCAGAATTCTGCACTCACGGAGAAGTAATGAGTCGACAATTCTATGACGAATCAACGATAGCAAATCAATTGTAAAAGGAAAGGTACCTTCAAGCATAAGGAATAACTTCTTGGTGAGTCCTCCCAGATAAACTTCCAGCTCGTTCCTCTTTCGTGTAAGATCTTTGACCTTGTCAGTCAAAGCTCCCTTATCCCTCTTCAGCCGAGTCACCTCCTTGTTGGCCTCGTTAAGAGAAGTCTTCAGTTTGGTATTCTCTTCTTCTAACTTTCCGACTGAAGTCAGCTTCTTGTCGGCGAGTGTTGTTTTCTCTTCTGCCGTTTTCTGCGCGGCCGCGAGGTCAAGATCCTTCTTCTCCAAAGCCTGCTTCATTTTTTCTAAAAAATAATAACATTCAGGTCAGAAAAAGGAAGGAGAGGATGGCAAAAGAATCAGTCGGCAAGTTTAAACCTCCCATACCAGCAGTCTCATCCCTAGCCTTCTGCAAGTTTTCCTTGGCCAACTCCAGATCAAGATTGAGCTGGATCTACTTCTGCTCCAAGTTAGCAAACCGAGCTCCAAGTTCACAAGATCTCTACAGTTAGAGGACAATCAGTCGGTAGAAACAAAGTTTGGTTGCTTCCGAGCAATAAAGTTCAAGTTCAAAGAGTTCTAAGACTACTGCCGAACCAAAAAACATTCAACAGTAGTCTCGGGGACTACACCCAGTTGGTGCACTCAGCGTGCCCCCACTGGTCCGGATTTCACTCGACCAGACCTGTCTAGACCGAGTGGAAGAACTGAAAAGAGATATTTTTATCAAGACGCCCGCCGAATCACACATTTGACGGCAGCCTCGGGGAGTACACCCAGTGGGTGCACTCTACATGCCCCCACTAGTTCAAAGATACAATCTACACTACCAAGTCGACTCAAGTGGAAGAACTACTCAACAAAAATTAAAACACCCAGTGGGTGTATAGATGCAAGGTGCAAACTGACAAATAAATGCACATCAAAGGTTTTCAGGTAGCATATCCTAATAGAACAAGCGTCAGGCTAGAAGATCAGTCAGAAATCAACTAACCTGGACATTGGCCTGGAGTGCTGAGCTGGCGTCATAGGCAGCTTGACTAGCCTCGCGCACCACTTTCATATGTTCCATCATAAGGCCTGCCTGGCGTATGGCTTCCTTGGCAGCGCTCACCTGGTCCTCTGGGACATGATGGGTGGTGAAAAGTGGAGAAGGTGGATTAACCGCAACAAATTAAGGATCTGAGGCATGCAGTCGCACAGACGAAATAGGGACTTGTGCAGTCAACGATGAAGGACGTTCACTCGACATAGGAACCGCAAAAGGAACAGAAGCTCGGTTGAAGTCTTCGGACTGCTGGATCACTAGTTCTGGTGCTGGCGTTGTCTGGGGCATCTGGCCGGCTGGTACCCTCCTACCTAAGGACCTGCCCCTCCTTCCAGTGGGCTTTAGTGGGACGTCTTCGTCATCGTTTGGAAGTTCAATAACATTCTACAAAGCTACAAAAGAATTGACTGCAAGAGTTCAGTCGACAGTTAAAATAATTGGCAAAATAAAGACAAGATGGCAGGAGCCATACTCGCATTGGATGTGGTCGCGTCCTCCATCTACTTGTCATCACCGTCCTTGTAAATGGAAGTCCTAGAAGTAGCGGCACTGCAAATTTCAGAATTCACTCGGTCAAACAGGAGAGTGAGTCGACTAAAGATCAAACTGTACAAAAGCAAAGAGATGAAGCACAATGTTTACCCAGACACGACGGGGACGACCACTTTGATCTTAGGCAAGGCCTTTTAAGCCTTTGAGGACGCTACCTTGAGCTGCTTCAGAGCCTTCTCAGTCAGAATGGGAGAAGAAGTTCGAGGGTGCTTTGAAGTATGTGCGCTTGGTGCAACCGCCTTACCGTGCCTGCCCGCCAGGTCGTGGGTATGCTTGGAGCGACGTTCGGAATGGGGCGGCGATTCTACCTCCTCACCGCTGCTCGAGTCGTCGTTGTTGTCGTCGTCGCTTTCATCTTCAGACCTGTATTCAGCACTCTCGCCTCCACTCGCCTCTCCCTCCTTGGCCTGCTCTCCATTTGGCATAGAGTACATCTCGGTATAGATCTGCAAGGAAAAGGAGTACACAAACATCATTCAGGTCCAAGAATAATTACGAATCGATACAGGAAGGCACTCGACAATAAAGGTCAGACCTTGTCTGGTCCATTGGCGATGTCGAGTGGTGGAACCGTCCTAGACCCCCTAGAGTTGTCCTTGTTTCCGATGATGCCCTGCAACCACTGCGCCACTGTCTCCTAAATAACCTCCTCCGGGTGTATCCGAGTGGTGTCTTCAATACCCGAGTAAATCCACATAGGATGATCGCGAGACTGAAGTGGCTGGATGCGTCGACTAAGAAACACCTCAAGCAAATCCATGCCAGTCACACCATCACGGACTAGTTGGACTACCCGATCGACTAACATGTTCACCTCTACTTTCTCCTCTAGAGTGACTTTCTAAGGGGAGGGCGGTTGGACTCGGTCCATGGAGAAGGGAGGAAGTCCAGTCGACTGACCAGGAGTCGGTTGATCCTTACAGTAAAACCAGGTCGACTGCCACCCCCTAACTGAATCGGGAAGTGTCTTGGCTGGAAACGTGCTCCTACCCCTCGTCTGGATTTCCAGACCGCCACACATCTGGATCACGTGTGTCCTCTCATCACTCGGATTAGCCTTTTTTACGGACTGGGAGCGACAAGTAAAGATGTGTTTGAAGAGACCCCAATGCGGTCGACAGCCCAGAAAATTCTCACACATGGAAACATACGCAGCGAGGTATGTGATGGTGTTGGGGGAAAAGTGGTGGAGTTGGGCTCCGAAGAAGTTTAGGAAACCCTGGAAAAAGGGATGAGGAGGCAGAGAAAAACCACGGTCAACATGAGTCGCAAGGAGGACGCACTCACCCTCCTGTGGCTACGGCTCGGTCTCATTTCCTGGCAGCCGCCAAGCCCCAGCAATCAAGCCCCCTTCAACCAGATCCTCCATGTCCTCCTTTTGAATCGTGGATCGGATCCAGTCGCCTTGGATCCAACCAGGCGACAGACCTGACCTCAATGACGATCCGCCCCAACTCGACTTCTTGCCCTTAGACGCTGTCGTTGCCTTCTTCGCACGCTCCAGGGCCACTGTCTTGTCTTTCCCCATCGCAGCAGTTTGCGTGCGGATGGGGCGACATCGAGGGTGAGGGAAAATGCGGTGGAGAGGCAGAGGAGGAAGAAGGGGATCGAGGCACATTGTGCAAAACATATCGGCATGAAGACTTTATATAGGCCTACTTCCGAGTGTCTGACTGGTGGACCCAAGCAATCCTGTCAAATCCTGCAACAGTCGCGTGCTCAGTACGTGGCGAAAAAGGCGGCACGAGGATCAAGGCATCCCTTCCTAATCTGTCCCATTTAATATGGTGCCTTCCGTCCTGCGCACTTCCCCAAATTTCGAATCCCCGTGAGATCCGAGAACAGCAGTGCAACCGATCGCTCACAAGATTTCATGCCGTACTAGTATTCGGAACATATCTGCATAAAGTTCACTCAACAAAATCTGAATGGATCGAGGTGAGTGAGAATGGAATCGAAAGTTTTAGCATGGTTCAATGACCCAGGTAAAGTGCCCCAGAAAGCACAAAATTCGGGTCGGAATCATCTTCAACCCCTTCTCCACTTGGACTCCGATCCATTCGGGGGCTAATGAGGATGACATGTACCTAGGGTAGGGTAATGGGCCTGACCTAGACAACCTTCCCAAGGACACTGCCCTAAAGTCAAAGACATCCAAAGCACAGCCGCATCTACTGACTGTAATCACCTCAGAGTGCAACCCACTCGACCAACATTTCCACTCGGATAACCCAATTCTATTCGACCAGGATATACTCACTCGACCACATCACTCGAAGTACAGAAGATCTAAAGTCACTCAGGATGGCAACGGTCAGGCGTTCACTCTGTAGTCTTAATGATCATTTATATGTCTTTATTGCTGGCGTTACTAGTAACGTCCTACCTTTATGTACATTGAACCCCTTGTAACGTGGGCTGGCTGGGGTCCTGACGCACTCTATATAAGTCACCCCCCTCCACTGGCACAAGGGTTCGCACCCCCTACAACTTCACGCATAATCCAGTCGACCGCCTTCGGGCACCGAGACGTAGAGCTTTTACTTCCATCGAGAAGGGCCTGAACTCGTAAAACTTGCGTGCACAACCTCATCGTAGCTAGGATCTTGCCTCCTCCTACGTACCCCTATTCTACTATCAAACTTAGAACAACGACATTAAGTGCGGCCAAATTCGATTTATTCCTCACATGCACAACAATATACAAAATTCTACCCACGACAATTGGACATCACATTGCAGAATTGAACCAAGCAGTTAACTAAACACCACAACGGATGAACCAAACATTAACTGGGCACCGCATTGCACAATATAACATACTCCTAATAAAAGATCAGACAGTTAACCAAACCAAGCATGCTTAACAACTTGGAAATATAGCAATTGTATTTGTTTCTCATGTATTTACTACAACCAAATTCAATTTATTCCTCAAATGGTATACAATAACAAAATGCACCCCCAACTATTCACATTGTAGAATTGAACCAAACAGTTAACTAAACACCACAACACAAATGAACCAAACGTTAACTGAGCACCACATTGCACAATGTATAACCAAACCAAGCATGCTTGACAACTTGGAAATATAGCAATTGTATTCGTTTCTCATGTATTTTGTAAAGATAAATTTGATTTATTTCTCACATGGAAGACAATACAAAATTGTACCCTGAAGAATTGAACATCACATTTGCAGAATTGAACCAAACAGTTAACTGAAGACAACAACTAATTAACAAAACAATTAATAAGTGAGCACCACATTGCACGACATATAGAACATACACTAGAGCAACAGATTGCATGGTAAAATTAGATAGCACAATTCACTAGAATTTGTGAAGGAAAGGCAGGAGCAGCACACGCAACGGGTAAACCCAGCATGCTTAACCGGTGTAGCTAGAAAATGACAAGGTGCTTCTCCAAGATCTGGAGGTCGGCATGAATGACAGCCATCGCGACCTCATCCGCGCGTGCGGCCGCGATTTGCTTCTCCGCTTCCAAATGCTCCTTGAGATCCTGGCTATACTGCATGCACCATGGCTTAGGGTTGCGCTTATTTGGTGGAGGGGTCGGTGATTTGGGTGGAAGATGTCGCGTCGACGGTCGGGGCATGTGGGATGTGGAAGGAGGAGGAGGATGGGGGTCGGGTGTGGATTACCTGCCGGGATAGATGAGGCCAAGCAGCGTGAAGGAGGGTCGCTGATACATCTGCAACGTATCTATAATTTTTGATTGTTCCATGCTATTTTGTTATCTGTTTTGAATGATTATGGGCTTTATTATACACTTTTATATTACTTTTGGGACTAACCTATTAACCGGAGGCCCAGCCCATATTGCTGTTTTATTGCCTGTTTCAGTATTTCGAGGAAAAGGAATATCAAACGGAGTCCAAACAGAATGAAACCTTCGGCAGCGTTATTTTTGGGAAGAATAGGATCCTGGAGACTTGGAGTGCATGTCAGAAGATCCTCGAGGAGGCCAGGAGATAGAGGGGCACGCCACCCTACTGGGCGCGCCCCCTGTCTCGTGGGCCCCTTGAGGACCCCCCGACCGACTTCTTTCGCCTATATAAGCTTACATACCCTAAAACCATCGAAAATCAAGATAGATCAGGAGTTCCGCCGCCGCAAGCCTCTGTAGCCACCAAAAACCTCTCAAGAGCCCTTCCCGGCACCGTGCCGGAGCGGGGATCCTTCACCAGTGGCCATCTTCGTCATCCCGGCGCTCTCCATGACGAGGAGGGAGTAGTTCACCCTCGAGGCTGAGGGTATGTACTAGTAGCTATGTGTTTGATCTCTCTCTCTCGTGTTCTCTCTCGTGTTCCCTCTATGGCACGATCTTGATGTATCCCGAGCTTTGCTATTGTAGTTGGATCTTATGATGTTTCTCCCAATCTACTCTCTTGTGATGAATTGAGTTTCCCTCTTGAAGTTATCTTATCGGATTGAGTCTTTTGTGAGAACACTTGATGTATGTCTTGCCGTGCTTATCTGTGGTGACAATGGGATATCATGTGCCACTTGATGTATGTTTTGGTGACCAACTTGCGGGTTCCGCCCATGAACCTATGCATAGGGGTTGGCACACGTTCTTGACTCTCCAGTAGAAACTTTGGGGCACTCTTTGAAGTACTTTGTGTTGGTTGGATGAATCTGAGATTGTGTGATGCATATCGTATAATCATGCCCACAGATACTTGAGGTGACAATGGAGTATCTAGGTGACATTAGGGTTTTGGTTGATTTGTGTCTTAAGGTGTTATTCTAGTACGAACTCTTTAATAGATCGATCCGAAAGAATAACTTTGAGGTGGTTTCGTACCCTACCATAATCTCTACGTTTGTTCTCCGCTATTAGTTGCTTTGGAGTGACTCTTTGTTGCATGTTGAGGGATTGTTATATGATCTATCTATGTTATTATTGTTGAGAGAACTTGCACTAGTGAAAGTATGAACCCTAGGCCTTGTTTCCTATCATTGCAATACCGTTACGCTCACTTTTATCGCTTGCTACCTTGCTGTTTTTATAATTTGATATTACAAATACCTTTATCTACCATCCATATTGCACTTGTATCACCATCTCTTCGCCGAACTAGTGCACCTATACAATCTACCATCGTATTGGGTGTGTTGGGGAGACAAGAGACTCTTTGTTATTTGGTTGCAGGGTTGTTTGAGAGAGACCATCTTCATCCTACGCCTCCTATGGATTGATAAACCTTAGTTCATCCACTTGAGGGAAATTTGCTACTGCCCTACAAACTTGTGCACTTGCAGGCCCAACAACTCTACAAGAAGAAGGTTGTGTAGTAGACATCAATCTCTTTTCTGGCGCCGTTGCCGGGGAGGTGAGTGCTTGAAGGTATGTCTTTAGATCTTGCAATCGAATCTTTTTGTTTCTTGTTTTATCACTAGTTTAGTTTATAAAACAAAACTACAAAAAAATGGAATTAAGTTTGTCGCATACGCTTCGTCTTTTTGATATCTTTCGTGAGTTTGACGGAAAGGAAAATTGTGCTCAAGTGCTAGAAGAAGAATGCATTAAAATGCTTGGTACTAAATCTTTGAATGATGAGCATGATTGCAATGTTGTTAGTATGAACTCCTTGAGTATCCATAGTACTAATGATGATTGCTCTAGTCATGATGAAAATGTCTCCTATAAGCATGTTGATTTGTGTGGAGTAGATTGGACTTGCATGGACACACCAAATATAGAAAATAGATATTGCAGGAGGCATAAGTATTTAAAAACTAAAGGTTTGCAAGAAAGTCTTGATGAGTGTGCTAGAAGATTCAATATTTTTCGTGCTCCTTGTGAACTTTGCAATGAACGTGGTCATTTAAATATCCAATGCAAATTGTTTCATGATCGAATCGTGTCCAAAAATTGTGATAACTTGATTACCCTTGGGCATCATAAAGAGCTTAGTCTTCTTTTGGGGTATGAAGAAACGAAACATATAACTGAGGGTATTCCAAAATTTAATCTTGATAGATTTCTTGATTTTGATCTAGAGGATATTTATATGTTTTGTGCGGTGAATTGCATTGAAAATCCTTATATTGCCAATTACCTAAAGAAAAGAAAGCAAATAGAAGATGATGAGAATACTAATGAAAGGGAAGAGACTTCCCAATATCCTCCTATTATTTCTTATGATGACTCAGGTAACGAGTAGGAGCTTTCTATTCAACCAATCTCATCTATAAGGAGCTCAAAGAGGAAGGTTGAACCCACACATAATGTGTAGAATAAAAAGAAAAGAAGGAGCAAAAAAGGTAGAAAGGTATCCCTCCCAAATGATGTTGCTCCTACTACTCATTGTGATGATGATAATTGCTTTACTATTGGTGCTATCCATATTTTTAATGATGAGAGTGATTATGCTTATGATATGAAAAGGCCCAAGCTTGGGGAAGCTATGTTTGATGAGGATGAAATATTTGAGAATATATTTGCTGAAATTAATGTTTGTCCCAAGCTTGGGGATGCTATGTTTAATGAAGATGATATTTTTAGCATCCCAAGTTTTGATATGCAAAGTTGTTATGATGATAGCATGCCTCTAACCTATGATGATTATATTGATGAAAGTGGGTTTGGAAGAGTGTCAACTTTAGGAAGTAGTGATCCCACTTGAGGGAGTCCTGGATCAGGGGGTGTCCGGATAGCCGGACTACCATCATCGGCCGAACTATCATCGGCCGGACTATCATCATCGACCGGACTCCAAGACTATGAAGATACAAGATTGAAGACTTCGTCCCGTGTCCGGATGGGACTTTCCTTGGCGTGGAAGGCAAGCTTGGCGATACGGATATGTAGATCTCCTACCATTGTAACCGACTCTATGTAACCCTAGCCCTCTCCGGTGTCTATATAAACCGGATGGCTCTAGTCCGTAGGACAACATACACTACAACAATCATACCATAGGCTAGCTTCTAGGGTTTAGCCTCCTTGATCTCGTGGTAGATCCACTCTTCTAACATCCACAATATCAATATAAATCAAGCAGGACGTAGGGTTTTACCTCCATCAAGAGGGCCCGAACCTGGGTAAAACATCGTGTCCCTTGTCTCCTGTTACCATCCGCCTAGACGCACAGTTCGGGACCCCCTACCCGAGATCCGCCGGTTTTGACACCGACACCACTATTTTAGAGGATGTTTAATTTTATTGTGATGAATACGAAAGTGGATTTGGAAGAGTGTCAACTTTATTTAGTGATTCCACTATCTTGGGAGAGGTTTCAATCAATTATGATGAGAATGAAGTTGCTACTTATGATGATTATGAAGGAAATATGCCCTAGAGGCAATAATAAAGTTATTATTTATTTCCTTATTTCATGATAAATGTTTATTATTCATGCTAGAATTGTATTAACCGGAAACATGATACATGTGTGAATACATAGACAAACTGAGTGTCACTAGTATGCCTCTACTTGACTAGCTCATTAATCAAAGATGGTTATGTTTCCTAGCCATGGATAGAAGAGTTGTCATTTGATTAATGTGATCACATCATTAGAAGAATGATGTGATTGACTTGACCCATTCCGTTAGCTTAGCACTCGATCGTTTAGTATTCTACTATTGCTTTCTTCATGACTTATACATGTTCCTATGACTATGAGATTATGCAACTCCCGCTTACCGGAGGAACACTTTGTGTGCTACCAAACGTCAGAACGTAACTGGGTGATTATAAAGGTGCTCTACAGGTGTCTCCGAAGGTGCTTGTTGGGTTGGTGTATTTCGAGATTAGGATTTGTCACTCCGATTGTCGGAGAGGTATCTCTGGGCCCACTCGGTAATGCACATCACTTAAGCCTTGCAAGCAGTGCAACTAATGAGTTAGTTGCGGGATGATGTATTACAGAATGAGTAAAGAAACTTGCCGGTAACGAGATTGAACTAGGTATTGAGATACCGACGATCGAATCTCGGGCAAGTAACATACCGATGACAAAAGGGAACAACGTATGTTGTTATGCGGTCTGACCGATAAAGATCTTCGTAGAATATGTAGGAGCCAATATGGGCATCCAGGTCCCGCTATTGGTTATTGACAAGAGAGGTGTCTCGGTCATGTCTACATAGTTCTCGAACCCGTAGGGTCCGCACGCTTAACGTTCATTGATGATATAGTACTATGAGTTATGTATGTTGGTGACCGAATGTTGTTTGGAGTTTTTGGATGAGATCACGGATATGACGAGGAATTCTAGAATGGTCCGGAAGTAAAGATTGATATGTGGATAGTAGTGTTTGATCTCGGGAAAGGTTCTGGAATCCATCGGAAGGGGTTCCGGATGTTTCCCGAAATGTTTGGGCACGAGGACACTTTATCTAGGCCAAAGGGGAAAGCCCACGAGGTTTTTGGAAAGCGCAAAAGGAAGTTTTGCGGAGTCCAAGGGCCAGACACCAGGGTCCCTGGCGTTGCTACGTCTTGAGCTTGCGTTGGTTTTCCCCGAAGAGGAGAGGATGATGAAGCACAGTAGCGTAAGTATTTCCCTCAGTTTTGAGAACCAAGGTATCAATCCAGTAGGAGGTCACGCGCAAGTCCCTCGTACCTGCGCAAAACGATAGCTACTCGCAACCAACGCGATTAGGGGTTGTCAATCCCTTCACGTTCACTTACGAGAGTGAGATCTGATAGAGATAATATTTTTGGTATTTTTGGTATAAAGATACAAAGTAAAAAGTAAAAGCAAAGCAAGTAAATAAAGTGATGGAGATTGATATAATGAGAATAGACCCGGGGGCCATAGGTTTCACTAGTGGCTTCTCTCAAGAGCATAAGTATTCTACGGTGGATGAACAAATTACTGTTGAGCAATTGATAGAATTGAGCATAGTTATGAGGTTATCTAGGTATGATCATGTATATATGCATCACGTCCGTGACAAGTAGACCGAAATGATTCTGCATCTACTACTATTACTCCACTCATCGACCGCTATCCAGCATGCATCTAGAGTATTAAGTTAAAAACAGAGTAACGCCTTAAGCAAGATGACATGATGTAGAGGAATAAATGCATGCAATATGATAAATACCCCATCTTGTTATCCTCGATGGCAACAATACAATACGTGCCTTGCAACTCTTTCTGTCACTGAGTAAGGACACCGCAAGATTGAACCCAAAGCCATGCACTTCTCCCATTGCAAGAACTACTGATCTAGTTGGCCAAACCAAACAGATAATTCGAAGAGACTTGCAAAGATAACTCAATTATACATAAAAGAATTCAGAAAAGATTCAAATATTATTCATAGATAAGCTGGATCATAAACCCACAATTCATCGGTCTCAACAAACACACCGCAAAAAGAAGATTACATCGAATAGATCTCCACGAGAGAGGGGGAGAACATTGTATTGAGATCCAAAAAGAGAGAAGAAGCCATCTAACTACTAGCTATGTACCCGAAGGTCTGAAGTAAACTACTCACACTTCATCGGAGAGGCTATGGTGTTGATGTAGAAGCCCTCCATGGTGGATGCCCCCTCCGGCGGAGCTCCGGAACAGGCCCCAAGATGGGATCTCGTGGATACAGAAGGTTGCGGCCGTGGAATTAGGTTTTTGGCTCCGTATCTGGTCTATTGGGGGTACGTAGGTATATATAGGAGGAAGGAGTATGTCGGTGGAGCGTCAGGGGGGCCACGAGGTAGGGGCGCGCCCAGGGGGTGCCCTCCACCCTCGTGACCGCCTCTGGTGCTTCTTGGAGTAGGGTCCAAGTCTCCTGGATCACGTTCAGTGAGAAGATCACGTTCCCGAAGGTTTCATTCCATTTGGACTCCATTTGATATTCTGTTTCTTCGAAATACTGAAATAGGCAAAAAACAGCAATTCTGGGGTGGGCCTCCGGTTAATAGGTTAGTCCCAAAAATAATATAAAAGTGGAAAATAAAGCCCATTATAGTCCAAAACAATAGATAAAGTAGCATGGAGCAATCAAAAATTATAGATACGTTGGAGACGTATCAGGCGTCTGGGTCCAAACGTCGGGAACCCTGGCGTCTGGCCCTGGAGTCCGAGAAGGACTCTTGCCTTTCGGGTGAAACCGACTTTGTGGAGGCTTTTACTCCAAGTTTCGACCCCAAGGCTCAACATATAAATAGAGGGGTAGGGCTAGCACCCAAGACACATCAAGAAACACCAAGCCATATGCCGGCAACCCCGTCCCCTCTAGTTTATCCTCCGTCATAGTTTCCGTAGTGCTTAGGCGAAGCCCCGCAGAGATTGTTCTTCACCAACACCGTCACCATGCCGTCGTGCTGCTGGAACTCATCTACTACTTTGCCCGTATTGCTGGATCGAGAAGGCAAGGACGTCATCGAGCAGAACGTGTGCAGAACTCGGATGTGTCATGCGTTCGGTACTTGGATCGGTCGGATCGTGAAGATGTACGACTACATCAACCGCGTTGATAAAAGCTTCCGCGTAGCGATCTTCAAGGGTATGAAGATACACTCTCCCTCTCGTTGCTATGCATCACCATGATCTTGCGTGTGCGTAGGAAAATTTTGAGATTACTACGTTCCCCATCAGTGGCATCCGAGCCTGGTGTTATGCGTAGATGTTATATGCACGAGTAGAACACAAGTGAGTTGTGGCCGATACAAGTCATACTGCTTACCAGCATGTCATACTTTGGTTTGGCGGTATTGTTGGATGAAGCAGCCCGGACCGACATTACGCGTACGCTTACGCGAGACTGGTTCTACCGACGTGCTTTGCACACAGGTGGCTGGCGGGTGTCAATTTCTCCAACTTTAGTTGAACTGAGTGTGGCTACACCCGGTCCTTGAGAAGGTTAAAACAGCACTAACTTGACGAACTATCATTGTGGTTTTGATGCGTAGGTAAGAATGGTTATTGCTCAGCCCATAGCAGCCACGTAAAATTTGCAACAACAAAGTAGAGGATGTCTAACTTGTTTTTGCAGGGCATGTTGTGATGTGATACGGTCAAGACGTGATGCTATATTTTATTGTATGAGATGATCATGTTTTGTAACTGAGTTATCGGCAACTGGCAGGAGCCATATGGTTGTCGCTTTATTGTATGCAATGCAATCGCCCTGTAATGCTTTACTTTATCACTAAGCGGTAGCGATAGTCGTAGAAGCATAAGATTGGCGAGATGACAATGATGCTACGATGGAGATCAAGGTGTCGCGCCGGCGACGATGGTGATCATGGAGGTGCTTTGAAGATGGAGATCACAAGCACAAGATGATGATGGCCATATCATATCACTTATATTGATTGCATGTGATGTTTATCTTTTATGCATATTATCTTCCTTTGATTGATGGTAGCATTATAAGATGATCTCTCACTAAATTTCAAGATAAAAAGTGTTCTCCCTGAGTATGCACCGTTGCCAAAGTTCATCGTGCCCATACACCACGTGATGATAGGGTGTGATAAGCTCTACGTCCATCTACAATGGGTGCAAGCCAGTTTTGCACACGCAGAATACTCAGGTTAAACTTGACGAGCGTAGCATATGCAGATATGGCCTTGTAACACTGAGACCAAAAGGTCGAGCGTGAATCATATAGTAGATATGATCAACATAGTGATGTTCACCATTGAAAACTACTCCATTTCACGTGATGATCGGTTATGATTTAGTTGATTTGGATCACGTGATCACTTAGATGATTAGAGAGATGTCTATCTAAGTGGGAGTTCTTAAGTAATATGATTAATTGAACTTAAATTTATCATGAACTTAGTCCTGGTAGTATTTTGCAAATTATGTTGTAGATTAATAGCTCGCGTTGTTGCTTTCATATGTTAATTTTGATATGTTCTTAGAGAAAAACTATGTTGAAAGATGATAGTAGCAATGATGCGGACTTGGTCCGTGATCTAAGGTTTATCCTCATTACTGCATAGAAGAATTATGTTCTTTATGCACTGCTAGGTGACAGACCTATTGCAGGAGCAGTACAGACGTTATGAACGTTTGGCTAGCTCAATATGATGACTACTTGATAGTTTTGTGCACCATGCTTTATGGCTTAGAAGCGGGACTACAAAAACGTTTTTGAAACGTCATGGAACATATAAGATGTTTCAAGAGATGAAATTGGTATTTCAGACTCATGCCCGTGTCAAGAGGTATGAGACCTTTGACAAATACTTTGCCTAAAAGATGGAGGAGAATTGCTCAACTAGTGAGCAAGTACTTAGATTGTCTAAGTACTACAATCGCTTGAATCAAGTGGGAGTTAATCTTCCAGATAAGATAGTGATTGGCAGAGTTCTCTAGTCACCATCACCAAGTTACTGGAACTTCGTGATGAACTATAGTATGCAAGGGATGACGAAAAACGATTCCCAAGCTCTTCGTGATGTTGAAATTGACGAAGGTAGAAATCAAGAAAGAGCATCAAGTGTTGATGATTAAAAAGACCACTAGTTTCAAGAAAAGGGCAAAGGGAAAGAAAGGGAACTTCAAGTAAAATGACAAGCAAGTTGTCACTCCCGCGAAGAAGCCCAAAGCTGGACCAAAGCCTGAAACTGAGTGCTTACACTGCAAAGGAAATGTTCACTAGAAGCGGAAATTCCCTGAATATTTGGTGGATAAGTAGGATGGCAGAGTGAACAAGGGTATATTTGATATACAGGTTATTGATGTGTACCTTACTAGTGTTTATAGTAGCCCCTGAGTATTTGATACTTGTTCGGTTGCTAAGATTAGTAACTCAAAACTGGAGTTATAGAATAAACAGAGACTAGTTGAAGGGGAAGTGACGATGAGTGTTGGAAGTAGTTCCAAGATTGATATGATCATCATCGCACACTCCCTATACTTTCGGGATTAGTGTTAAACCTAAATAAATGTTATTTGGCGTTTGCGTTGAGCATGAATATGATTTGATCATGTTTATTGCAATACTATTATTCATTTAAAATCAGAGAATAATTGTTGTTTTGTTTACATGAATAAAACCTTCAATGGTCATACACCCAATAAAAATAGTTTGTTGGATCTCGATCATAGTGATACACATATTCACAAATATTGATGCCAAAAGATGCAACGTTAATAATGATAGTGCAACTTATTTGTGGCACTGCCGTTTGGGTCATATCGGTGTAAAGTGCATGAAGAAACTCCATAAAGATGGATTTTTGGAATCACTTGATTGTGAATCATTTGATGTTTGCGAACCGTGCCTTTTGAGCAAGATGACTAAAACTCCGTTCTCCGGACCAATGGAACGAGCTACTGACTTGTTGGAAATAATACATACTGATGTATGCAGACCAATAGTATTAAGGCTCGTGGCGAGTATCGTTATTTTCTAACCTTCACAGATGATTTGTGCAGATATGGGTATATCTACTTGATGAAACATAAGTCTGAAACAGTTGAAAGGTTCAAAGAATTTCAGAGTGAAGTGGAAGATCATCGTAACAAGAAAATAAAGTTTATACGATCTGATCGTGGAGGAGAATATTTTGAGTTACAAGTTTGGCCTTCATATAAAACAATATGGAATAGTTTCACAGCTCACGCCACATGGAACACCACAACATAATGGTGTGTCTGAACGTCATAACCGCACTTTATTGGATATGGTGCGATCTATGATGTATCTTACCGATTTACCACTATCATTTTGGGGTTATGCATTAGAGACATCTACATTTACTTTAAATAGGGCACCATCAAAATCTATTGAGACGACGCCTTATGAACTGTGGTTTGGCAAGAAACCAAAGTTGTCGTTTCTTAAAGTTTGGGGCTGCGATGCTTATGTGAAAAAGTTTCAACCTGATAAGCTCGAACCCAAATCGGAGAAGTGTGTCTTCATAGAATACCCAAAAGGAAACTGTTGGGTACACCTTCTATCACAGATCCGAAGGCAAGATATTTGTTGCTAAAATGGATCCTTTCTATAGAAGGTGTTTCTCTCGAAAGAAGCGAGTGGGAGGAAAGTAGAGCTTGATGAGGTAATTGTACCTTCTCCCTTATTGGAAAGTAGTTCATAACAGAAATCAATTCCAGTGATTCCTACACCAATTAGTGAGGAAGTTAATGATGATGATCATGAAACTTCAGATCAAGTTCCTACCAAACCTCGTAGGTCTTCCAGAGTAAGATCCACACCAGAGTGGTACGGTAATCCAGTTCTGGAAGTCATGTTACTAGACCATGATGAACCTACGAACTATGAGGAAGCGATGATGAGCCCAATTCCGCGAAATGGCTTGAGGCCATAAAATCTGAGATAGGATCCATGTATGAGAACAAAGTATGGACTTTGGTTGACTTGCTCGATGATCAGCAAGCCATGTTAAATAAATGGATCTTCAAGAGGAAGACGGACGCTGATAGTAGTGTTACTATCTACAAAGCTCGACTTGTCGCAAAAAGTTTTTCGACAAGTTCAAGGTGTTGAATACGATGAGATTTTCTCACCCGTAGCGATGCTTAAGTCTGTCTAAATCATGTTAGTGATTGCCGCATTTTATGATTATGAAATTTGGCAGATGGATGTCAAAACTGCATTCCTGAATGGATTTCTGGAAGAAGAGTTGTATATGATGCAACCGGAAGGTTTTGTCGATCCAAAGGGAGCTAACAAAGTGTGCAAGCTCCAGCGATCCATTTATGGACTGGTGCAAGCCTCTCGGAGTTGGAATATACGCTTTGATGAGTTGATCAAAGCATATGGTTTTATGCAGACTTTTGGAAATGCTTGTATTTACAAGAAAGTGAGTGGGAGCACTACAACATTTCTGATAAGTATATGTGAATGCCATATTGATGATCGGAAATGATGTAGAATTTTCTGGAAAGCATAAAGGAGTGTTTGAAAGGAGTTTTTCAAAGAAAGACCTTAGTAAAGCTACTTACATATTAAGCATCAAGATCTATTGAGATAGATCAGGACGCTTGATAAGATTTTCAAGTAGTACATACCTTGACAAGATTTTGAAGTAGTTCAAAATGGAACAGTCAAAGAAAGAGTTCTTGCATGTGATGCAAAGGTGTGAAGTTGAGTAAGACTCAAAACCCGACCATGGCAGAAAATAGAAAGAGAATGAAAAGTCATTCCCTATGCCTCAGTCATAGGTTCTATAAAGTATGCTATGATGTGTACCAGACCTATTGTATACCTTGCTCTGAGTTTGGCAAAGGAATACAATTTTGATCTAAGAGTAGATCACTGGACAGCGGTCAAGAATATCCTTAGTAAGGACTAAGCAGATGTTTCTCGATTATGGAGGTGATAAAAGAGTTCTTCATAAAGAGTTAGATCGATGCAAGCTTTTACACCGATCCAGATGACTCTAAGTCTCAATATGGATACATATTAAAAGTGGGAGAAATTAGCTAGAGTAGCTCCATGCAGAGCATTGTAGACATAGAATATTTGCAAAATACATATGGCTCTGAATGTGACAGACCCGTTGACTAAACTTCTCTCATGAGCAAAAACATGATCATACCTTAGTACTCTTTGGGTGTTAATCACATAGCAATGTGAACTAGATTATTGACTCTAGTAAACCATTCGGGTGTTGGTCACATGACGATGTGAACTATGGGTGTTAATCACATACATATGTGAATATTGGTGTTGAATCACATGATGATGTGAACTAGATTATTGACTCTAGTGCAAGTGGGAGACTGAAGGAAATATGCCCTAGAGGCAATAATAAAGTTATTATTTATTTCCTTATTTCATGATAAATGTTTATTATTCATGCTAGAATTGTATTAACCGGAAACATGATACATGTGTGAATACATAGACAAACTGAGTGTCACTAGTATGCCTCTACTTGACTAGCTCATTAATCAAAGATGGTTATGTTTCCTAGCCATGGTCAAAAGAGTTGTCATTTGATTAACGGGATCACATCATTCGAAGAATGATGTGATTGACTTGACCCATTCCGTTAGCTTAGCACTCGATCGTTTAGTATTCTGCTATTGCTTTCTTCATGACTTATACATGTTCCTATGACTATGAGTTTATGCAACTCCCGTTTACCGGAGGAACACTTTGTGTGCTACCAAATGTCACAACGTAACTGGGTGATTATAAAGGTGCTCTACAGGTGTCTCCGAAGGTACTTGTTGGGTTGGCGTATTTCGAGATTAGGATTTGTCACTCCGATCGTCGGAGAGGTATCTCTGGGCCCACTCGGTAATGCACATCACTTAAGCCTTGCAAGCAGTGCAACTAATGAGTTAGTTGAGGGATGATGTATTACGGAACGAGTAAAGAGACTTGCCGGTAACGAGATTGAACTGGGTATTGAGATACCGACCATCGAATTCGGGCAAGTAACATACCGATGACAAAAGGGAACAACGTATGTTGTTATGCGGTCTGACCGATAAAGATCTTCGTAGAATATGTAGGAGCCAATATGGGCATCCAGGTCCCGCTATTGGTTATTGACAAGAGAGGTGTCTCGGTCATGTCTACATAGTTCTCGAACCCGTAGGGTCCGCACACTTAACGTTCGTTGACGATATAGTACTATGAGTTATGTATGTTGGTGACCGAATGTTGTTCGGAGGTTTTGGATGAGATCACGGATATGACGAGGAACTCCGGAATGGTCCGGAAGTAAAGATTGATATGTGGATAGTAGTGTTTGATCTCCAGGAAGTTTCCGGAATCCATCGGAAGGGGTTCTGGATGTTTCCCGAAATGTTTGGGCACGAGAACACTTTATCTGGGCCAAAGGGGGAAGCCCACGAGGTTTTTGGAAAGCGCAAAAGGAAGTTTTGTGGAGTCCAGGCGCCAGACGCCAGGGTCCCTGGCGTTTGGGTCCAGACGCCGGGAACCCTGGCGTCTGGCCCTAGAGTCCGAGAAGGACTCTTGCCTTTCGGGTGAAACCGACTTTGTGGAGGCTTTTACTCCAAGTTTCGACCCCAAGGCTCAACATATAAATAGAGGGGTAGGGCTAGCACCCAAGACACATCAAGAAACACCAAGCCGTGTGCCGGCAACCCCGTCCCCTCTAGTTTATCCTCTGTCAGAGTTTCCATAGTGCTTAGGCGAAGCCCTGCAGAGATTGTTCTTCACCAACACCGTCACCACGCCGTCGTGCTGCCGGAACTCATCTACTACTTCGCCCGTCTTGCTGGATCGAGAAGGCGAGGACGTCATCGAGCTGAACGTGTGCAAAACTCGGAGGTGCCGTGCGTTCGGTACTTGGATCGGTCGGATCGTGAAGATGTACGACTACATCAACCGCGTTGATAAACGCTTCCGCTTAGCGATCTTCAAGGGTATGAAGATACACTCTCCCTCTCGTTGCTATGCATCACCATGATCTTGCGTGTGCGTAGGAAAATTTTGAGATTACTACGTTCCCCATCAGATTATTGTGATGAAACTTATGCTATAAAAAGTAGTGATGATTATATTTATAAAACTTGTCATGATTATGATTACCCTTTTTCTGAACATTACTCTTTTAATGTGGAAACAAATTTTAGTGTTCAAGTCTCTTATGATACTCCCACTATTCCGAATGAGAAGAATTTTGCTTATGTGGAGAGTAGTAAAAATTCTATGCTTGTAGATCATGAAAAGAGTGATTTAGGTGCTGGTTATATTGTTGAATTCATTCATGATGCTACTGAAAATTATTATGAGGGAGGAATATATGCTTGTAGGAATTGCAATAATGTCAAATTTCCTCTCTATGTGCTTAAAGTTTTGAAGCTATACTTGTTTTGCCTTCCTATGCTAGATGATTATTGTTCCCATAAGTTGTTTGCTCACAAAATCCCTATGCATAGGAAGTGGGTTAGGCTTAAATGTGCTGGTCATATGCTTCATGATGCTCCCGTGTGAGCATCATTGCCATCATCATGCCTAGCTAGAAAGGCATTAAAGAAAAGCGCTTGTTGGGAGACAACCCAATATTTATCCTTACTATTTTTGGGTGTCTACATGATTATGCTACTGTAGTAATAATTTTTTATATCTTTTGTTTCAATAAAGTGCCAAGTAGAACCTTTGGGAAGACTTGGGTGAAGTTTATGTGATCTTGCTGTAAAAACCAGAAACTTTAGCGCTTACGAGATTAGCTGCCATTTTTTAGTGGAGAGTGCTTTTAGGTTGATTATTTTTGCAGATGATTAACAGACAAATTACTCAGGTCCAGCAATTTAGTTTAGAATTGTTTGAGTTCGAGAAGTATACATTTGATACAGATTACTACAGATTGTTCTATTTTTCACAGATTATGTTTTCTATGTGTTGTTTGCTTATTTTGATGAATCTATGAGTAGTATCGGAGGGTATAAACCATAGAGAATTTAGAATACAATAGATATTACACGAGTATGAATAAATAATGAGTTCATTACATTACCTAAGTGGTGGTTTTATTTTCTTATACTAACGAAGCTTACGAGTTTTGTTTTGAGTTTTGTGTGGTCGAAGTTTTCAAGTTTTGGGTAAAGATTCGATGGACTATGGAATAAGGAGTGTAAAGAGCCAAAGCTTGGGGATGCCCAAGGCACCCCAAGGTAATATTCAAGGACAACCAAGAGCCTAAGCTTGGGGATGCCCCGGAAGGCATCCCCTCTTTCGTCTTCGTTCATCGGTAACTTTACTTGGAGCTATACTTTTATTCGCCACATGATATGTGTTTTGCTTGGAGCGTCATTTTATTTTGTTAGTATTTTATTGCTGTTATTTAGAATAACGTTTTGCATCTTTATATTCAATAAAAATGTCAAGGATAGCCTTTGCCATGCTTATTTTGCTAGTATACATGTTGCTGTTTGAAAACAGAAAGTTTACCGCTGTTGCAAAAATTCCCTAGAAAAGTAAGAGAATGGTATAATGTTGAATCTTTTTGCATATTGACCTCTGATAAATTTCTTACAGTGGGAATTTTAGTTCATAATTTTTGGAGTTAGGGAGGTATTAATACTCTTGCACTCTTTACAGACTGTACTGTTTTGGCAGATTGCTGTTATGGTTGCATTGTTTGCATATGTTTGCTTGTTTAATGATTCTATTTGAGGATAGGAGTATTAAATATGCAGAGACATTTAGTATGCAATGTTGAACAATAATCTTAGTGATTTGTTACAGTAGAAAATGATAAGGTTTTGCATTGGTTTATACTAACCTATCTCATGAGTTCTTGTTGAGTTTGGTGTGGATGAAGCTTTTGATAAAAAGAGAAACCATGATATGAGAGGAATTAAGGAGACACAAAAGCTCAAGCTTGGGGATGCACAAGGCACCCCAAGATAATATTTCAAGAAGTCTCAAGCATCTAAGCTTGGGGATGCCCCGGTAGGCATCCCACCTTTCTTGTTCAAAAACTATCGGTTAGTATCGGTTGAGCCTAAATTTTTGCTTCTTCACATGAGTTGTGCTATCCTTGCAATGTAACTTTATTTTGTTTTGCTTGCTGTTTGATTAAGATACCAATATCTGAAATTCCTTAATGAGAGATAGTCTTCGCATAGTTTCATAATTATTTAGCTACTCATTGATTTTCACTTATATCTTGTTGGAGTAGTTTGTCGTTTGCTCTAGTGCTTCACTTACATCTTTTAGAGCACAGCGGTGGTTATATTTTGTAGAAATTAATGAACTCTCATGCTTCACTTATATTATTTTGAGAGTCTTAAACAGCATGGTTATTTGAATGAAAACTATCATAGGAAGTGAATTGGATGCTATGATCAATTTGATACTTGATAATTGTTTTGAGATATGGAGGTAGTGATATTAAAAGTCATGCTAGTTGGGTGATTATGAATTTAAAGAATGCTTGTGTTGAAGTTAGCAAGTCTCGTAGCATACACGTATGGTTAAAGTTGTGTAACAAATTTGAAGCATGAAGTGTACCTGGCTTGTGCATCCTTATGAGTGGCGGTCGGGGACGAGCGATGGTCTTTTCCTACCAATCTATCCCCCTAGGAGCATGCGCGTAGTGCTTGATTTTTGATGACTTCTAAATTTCTGCAATAAGTATATGAGTTCTTTTGACTAATGTTGAGTCCATGGATTATACGCACTTTTACCTTTCCACCATTGCTAGCCTCTTCGGTACCGTGCATTGCCCTTTCTCACCTCGAGAGTTGGTGCAAACTTCGCCGGTGCATCCAAACCCCGTGATATGATACGCTCTATCACACATAAGCCTCATTATATCTTCCTCAAAACAGCCACCATACCTACCTATTTATGGCATTTCCATAGCCATTCCGAGATATATTGCCATGCAACTTTCCACCGTTCCGTTCATTATGACACGCATTACTTTTGTCATATTGTCATTGCATGATCATGTAGTTGACATCATATTTGTGGCAAAGCCACCATGCATAATTTTTCATACATGTCACTCTTGATTCATTGCACCATCCCGGTACACCGCCGGAGGCATTCATATAGAGTCATATCATGTTCTAGTTTCGAGTTGTAATTCATATGTTGTAATCAATGAAAGTGTGATGATTATCATTATTAGAGCATTGCCCAAAAGGAAAAAAAAAGAAAGGCCAAAAAAAAAGAAAGGCCCAAAAAAAAGAAAAAAAAAGAAAAAAGAAAAAAGAAAAAAAAAAGAAAAAAGGAAAATAAATAAAAAGGGCAATGTTACTATCTCTTTTTCCACACTTGTGCTTCAAAGTAGCACCTTGTTTTTCATTTAGTGAGTCTCATAGTTTGTCTTTTTCATACTAGTGGGAATTTTTCATTATAGAACTTGGCTTGTATATTCCTATGATGGGCTTCCTCAAATGCCCTAGGTCTTCGTGAGTAAGCAAGTTGGATACACACCCACTAGTTTTCTTTTGTTGAGCATTCATTTATAGCTCTAGTGCATCCGTTGCATGGCAATCCCTACTCCTCATGTTGACATCAATTGATGGGCATATCCATAGCCCGTTGATTATCCTCGTCAATGTGAGACTTTCTCCTTTTTTGTCTTCTCCACACAACCCCCATCTTTATATTCTATTCCACCCATAGTGCTATATCCATGGCTCACGCCCATGTATTGTATGAAGGTTGAAATTTTTTGAGATTATTTAAGTATGAAACAATTGCTTGGCTTGTCATCGGGGGTATAGAAGTTGGGAACATCTTTGTGTGACAAAAATGAAGCATAGCCTAACTATATGATTTTGTAGGGATGAACTTTCTTTTGCCATGTTATTTTGAGAAGACATGATTGCTTTGATTAGTATGCTTGAAGTGTTGCTATTTCTTTTGTCAATATGAACTTTTATTTTGAATCATTTGGATCTAAACATTCATGTCACAATAAAGAAAATTACATTGAGAATCATGCTAGGTAGCATTCCACATCAAAAATTCTGTTTTCATCATTTACCTACTCGAGGACGAGCAGGAATTAAGCTTGGAGATGCTTGATACGTCTCCAACGTATCTATAATTTTTGATTGTTCCATGCTATTTTATTATCTGTTTTGAATGATTATGGGCTTTATTATACACTTTTATATTACTTTTGGGACTAACCTATTAACCGGAGGCCCAGCCTATATTGCTGTTTTATTGCAGGTTTCAGTATTTCGAGGAAAAGGAATATCAAACGGAGTCCAAATGGAATGAAACCTTCCGCAGCGTTATTTTTGGGAAGAATAGGATCCTGGAGACTTGGAGTGCACGTCAGAAGATCCTCGAGGAGGCCAGGAGATAGGGGGCGTGCCCCCCCCCCTACTGGGCGCGCCCCCTATCTCGTGGGCCCCTCGAGGACCCCCCCGACCGACTTCTGTCGCCTATATAAGCCTACGTACCCTAAAACCATCAAAAATCAAGATAGATCGGGAGTTCCACCGCCGCAAGCCTCTGTAGCCACCAAAAACCTCTCAGGAGCCCTTTCCGGCACCCTGCCGGAGGGAGGATCCTTCACCGGTGGCCATCTTCATCATCCCGGCTCTCTCCATGACGAGGAGGGAGTAGTTCACCCTCGAGGTTGAGGGTATGTACCAGTAGCTATGTGTTTGATCTCTCTCTCTTGTGTTCTCTCTCGTGTTCCCTCTATGGCACGATCTTGATGTATCCCGAGCTTTGCTATTGTAGTTGGATCTTATGATGTTTATCCCCCTCTACTCTCTTGTGATGAATTGAGTTTCCCTCTTGCAGTTATCTTATCGGATTGAGTCTTTTATGAGAACACTTGATGTATGTCTTGCCGTGCTTATCTGTGGTGACAATGGGATATCATGTGCCACTTGATGTATGTTTTTGTGACCAACTTGCGGGTTCCGCCCATGAACCTATGCATAGGGGTTGGTACACGTTCTTGACTCTCCGGTAGAAACTTTGGGGCACTCTTTGAAGTACTTTGTGTTGGTTGGATGAATCTGAGATAGTGTGATGCATATCGTATAATCATGCCCACGGACACTTGAGGTGACAATGGAGTATCTAGGTGACATTAGGGTTTTGGTTGATTTGTGTCTTATGGTGTTATTCTAGTACGAACTCTTTAATAGATCGATCCGAAAGAATAACTTTGAGGTGGTTTCGAACCCTACCATAATCTCTACGTTTGTTCTCCACTATTAAATACTTTGGAGTGACTCTTTTTTGCATGTTGAGGGATTGTTACATGATCTATCTATGTTATTATTGTTGAAAGAACTTGCACTAGTGAAAGTATGAACCCTCGGCCTTGTTTCCTATCATTGCAATACCGTTTATACTCACTTTTATCGCTTGCTACCTTGCTGTTTTTATAATTTCAGATTACAAATACCTTTATCTACCATCCATATTGCACTTGTATCACCATCTCTTCGCCGAACTAGTGCACCTATACGATCTACCATTGTACTGGGTATGTTGGGGACACAAGAGACTCTTTGTTATTTGGTTCTAGGGTTGTTTGAGAGAGACCATCTTCATCCTACGCCTCCTACAGATTGATAAACCTTAGGTCATCCACTTGAGGGAAATTTGCTACTGTCCTACAAACCTGTGCACTTGCAGGCCCAACAACGTCTACAAGAAGAAGGTTGTGTAGTAGACATCAGTCGCCGGTGAGGAGGCGGCGCTGCAAGTAAGGAGTGAAGGTTTCCACTTGGGAAGGAAGGCAGAAATAGGGGAAATATGGCTTTTGGTAAGAGGAGGGGCAGGAAGGTAGATCTTTCTGCGGAAGCCGAAAATTTGGAATCTCTTCAGCGAAAAAACTAGCGCGCAAAGTGTCATCAAACACGGTCCCTTATTCAGAACTATGTATGAGTATGGATAAGGCCGCCACTGCGGAACGGACAGCTGCTCTGCCGCTCTCGCCAGTTTCTATCCCCGAGGTAGATGTTGCTGCCGCCACCTGAGAAGAAACAGCAGCCGTTTGGGCTACCTTGGCCGCCCGGTCACAGATTGCGGCCGCGCTCATGCACCTTGTTAGCATGCACATGGTGGCTGCAGGCGCGCTCTCACCGGAGTGGGCCACCGAAGTTGCCCTCGCGACGCGGGTCCATGTGCCCATCTTTCACCGGCGACGATTGAACAGTGAAATGATATTTTGGGAGCGAGCTAGTGTGCTTGAGACGCCGGCTGTGGACTGTAGCGACGCACCTTCTCGCGTAAGCCATAGGCATACTATACACCGACGGTGCTCCAGGATTTTGTGCTGGATCACACACGGTTGGTGATAATAAACTGTGTGGGATCTACTTGATTTTTCATCTTGATTTGAATTACATAATGGGGCCACAACGACAATGGACGGTGTTTGAATTGCTAGACCTTTTATCTGCAGCGAACATGCAACTATATGTGTGTTGTAAAATAATTGGAATTATTCAGGGTTCATTTGAACATTTTACACATTAAATTGGTTTTAGCCATTCAGATGCACAATTCAAAATTAAACTACATGCACATGCTCCGGTGCACCAACATGGGTTGTAAAATCATATATGTGTCCATGGGTTTATGCTTATGTCCCATGCAAGAAATGGGGATGAAATTCGAACACCACGGCACCGTGGCTCTCCGGCAAACGTCGACGTACTTGCTTTTGTAATTCTAGTAAATCCAAAATTCATTCGAAATTCATGAAACTTGGCATGAGATCATGGAGCGGCATCAACATGCCGTGGTAAAGTTTGTCCCATTTGGGGCAGGTTTGGGTATAATCTTCTCATAAACCAGAGCTTCTCACAACAAGTGTGATGGTTTCGTTAGGGAACATTTCACCTTTCTGGATGAAACGATATCCGTTGCCTTTTCTCGATTTCAACTTTTTTCCTAGTGTCAACATAGAACAACAGGAGTGTTGTGTCAATTTTTGGGATTTTTCGGGGTTCGCTTGGACATTTTTATATATTAACTGAGTTTTCTATGCATTCATGTGCATAATTCAAATTTGAACTATAGTCACATGCTCTAATGCATATAAATTAGTTAAAAATTCAAATATGTGTCCTTGGTTGCATGCTTAGGTACCATGCAAGAAATGGGAATGAATGTCCAACACCCTGCCACCATCACTCGGCCGCAAACATTGAGATACATGGTTTTTAAATTCTAGAATATCCAAAGCTCGTCTGAAATTCATGAAACTTGGCATGTTGTAATGGAGCGGCATCAACATGCCGTGGTAAATTTTTTGTCCCATTTGCGGCGGGTTTGGGTATATGGTTCTCACAAACCACACATTCTCACAACAAGCATGATGGTTTCGGTAGGGAAGGTCCCACCTTTGGGGACGAAACTACATCCATTGTCTCTTATTGCTTTCAAAAATTTTCTTTTGTCAACGTAGAACAACATGAGTGTTGTGTCAATTTTTTTGATTTTTCGGGGTTCGTTTGGACATTTTTATGCATTAATTCAGTTTTCAATGCATTTATGTGCATAATTCATATTTGAACTACATGCACATGCTCTAATGCATATAAATTGGTTGAAAATTCAAATATGTGTCCTTGGTTGCATGCTTAGATTAGAAATGAGAATGAATGTCAAACACCCTGCCATCGTCACTCGGCCGCAAACATTGAAATACCTGGTTTTTAAATTCTAGTAAATCCAAAGCTCGTCTGAAATTCATGAAACTTGGCATACTGTCATGGAGCAGCATCAACATGTCATGGTAAATTTTTTATCCCATTTGGGACAGGTTTGGGGATATGCTTCTCACAAACCAGAGCTTCTCATAACAAGCCTGATGGTTTCTGTAAGGAACATTTCACCTTTCTGGACGAAACGATATCCATTGCCTCTTCTCGATTTCAAATTTTTTTCCTAGTGTCAACATAAAACAACATGAGTGTTGTGTCAATTTTTGGGATTTTTCGGGGTTCGCTTGGACATTTTTATACATTAACTGAGTTTTCTATGCATTCATTTGCATAACTCAAATTTGAACTACAGGCACATGCTCTAATGCATATAAATTAGTTGAAAATTCAAATATGTGTCCTTGGTTGCATGCTTAGGTCCCATGCAAAAAATGAGAATGAATGTCAAACACCCTGCCATCGTCACTCGGCCGCAAACATTGAGATACCTGGTTTTTAAATTCTAGTAAATCCAAAATTCGTCTAAAATTCATGAAACTTGGCATGCTATTATGGAGCGGCATCAACATGCCGTGGTAAATTTTTTGTCCCATTTGGGGCAGGTTTGGGTATATACTTCTCACAAACCAGAGCTTCTCACAACAAACATGATGGTTTCGGTAGGAAACGTCCACCTTTGGGGATGAAACGATATCCATTGCCTCTTATTGCTTTCAAAAATTTTCTCGTGTCAACGTAGAACAACAGGAGTGTTGTGTCAATTTTTATGATTTTTCGGGATTCGTTTGGACATTTTTATGCATTAGTTGAGTTTTCAATGCATCCATGTGCATAATTCAAATTTGAACTACATGTAAATGATCTAATGCATATAAACTAGCGGGTCCACCCGCGCAATTGCGCGGCTAGAATTGATATATTTTATATTTTTAATAAGTTATACGTCACATGGACTTGCATTTTCTTTTCTTTTCTACATTGTATTGTACGGAATAACTCCTTATGCATTTTCCTCTTCATATCATTGTTTGTGTTTTGGTTATGTCCATGTACTTCCTCGTTTCAAAATAAGTGTCGTGATTTTAGTTCAAATTTAAACTAAAACCACCACACATTTTGTGAATGGAGTGAGTATTATTTTAGTTTGGCCAACATTTTTTTGTGTGAATGGCCAACAATTTCTTCATTTGTTTGTTTTTACTACATGTTCCCAATCCATCATGGAATACCGAATTCCGTAGCTGCTGTGCTTTTGAGAAAGTTCGATTTTATAACTAATCTTCCACAGTATATTCTCTAGCTAATATACCCTCGTGTAAAAATGGAATGCAAACCTAATACGTTATAGGAGTGAATAAATGGAATAGAAAAAAATATTTGTTTTCACTTCATATAAGTTACGGCCGGCTAAGCATCCCCACCCAAAAAAAATGCTAGAAAGTGCTTACGCGTTTTCCGTGTGTCCCGTGCGGCCGCTCGCAGTCCGTTCGATGCAATCGCGACAGAGCAACACGTGACAGATGGGATCGGAGGAAGCGGTGTGAAGTGACACAGTTTTAATCTCCTTTTTTTAAGAAATTACACAGTTTTAATATACTCCCTCCGTTCCTAAATATAAATCTTTGTAGATAAAGATTTCACGAAGTGGGCTACATACGGAGCAAAATGAATGATCTAAACTTAAAATGCATCTATATACATCTGTATGTGGTTTATAGTGGAATCTATACAAAGATTTACATTAGGAACCGAAAGGAGGGAGTAGTACAGTAGTATTTTGCATCTGTACCTTTCCATTCTTTTCTCTTGACGTGAACCCATTTCCCATTCTAGTTCGTTTTTCTCTTTTTCTTCCCTGATCTAGGGATTCATCCACGGGGCGTTGGATCCAGTAAGTGAGAAGGACGTGGTGAGCAGGATTTGCGGCAGAGTGTCGTCGTTGCAGGCTCTCGGCGGCGGCCGGTCCTCCAGCTCGACTACACGTGCCTGCTGCTCGCTCGCCGCCATCGATTGGATGGCCGTGGAGTTCGCCCCCTTTGAACCTAAGCGGCAACACTCCTCCAGGTAATCTCTCCTCTTCCCCTCCTTCCCCTTCCTTCCCAGATGCTTAGTCTGCTAGGATCCAGCAATTGTGTGGATTTTGGATTCTTCATGAGAAATCGGCTTGTGGTCTCCTGTTATCCCCTACCTGCAGCTCGTGGAGATTTTTTCTGGTGGAGATAAGGAGATGCTTATGGTCTGCTGACCTTTCTCTATTTTTTTTTTATCTTCTCATGGTTTCTTCTTACTCATAATTTTCATGCTCACAAGACGGAGAGAGTGTTCTCCGGTGAGGTACTACTCAGAAGCCGGGAAGGGCAAATGCAGAGAGGTGACCAATATGCGCATGTAGTTTTTTTAGGATCAAGCGAGCGAAGGTTTGCCTCAATTTATGTCAGAGTTGTTCATATCCCCCCGCCCTTTTGCTTACCTTGCGTTATTTTGGGGAATTAACTTTTTTTCAGTTGACATTCTGCCCAACTTAGATCGTCTCTTCAATTTAGCTTGTCTCTTCAACACATCTGTATTAATTATGTGAAGTTCCGTATAGCAAAAGGTGTTCAATACTTCATTGTTTCGTCTACTACCTATAACACATGTAATCTTTCAATAATTCATTGTCTTGTCTGTATTCGTTAACATTTATATACGTGAATACACATACATTTATTTGGTTGAGGAGGCTATGTTGATGTCTATTTTTATTGAGAGACTATTCGTGAGAGTGATGAGAGTGTTAGTGCAGAGATATCAGTAATCGCTATTTAGGTGGAATTTATTTGTGAACTTTCTCTAGAACGATCAAATATAGTACTCCCTCTGTTCCTAAATATAAGTTTTTTTTAGAGATTCCAATAAGGACTACATATTGCTTGGAAGATGGTGACCACGCCGGAGGACCGCGGCGGGCTGGGCATCCACGACCTCTCAACGTTTGCCCGTGCCCTTCGCCTCCGGTGGCTTTGGCTCAACTGGACAGACCCCAACAGGCCATGGGCTGGCACGGGCACCCCCTGCGACGACAAGGACAGATGCCTCTTCACAGCAGCCACGGTGGTGACCGTCGGGGACGGGGCCACAGCCTCCTTCTGGGCTTGCTCATGGCTGAGTGGACGGCCACTCAAGCAAGCTTTCCCGGCGATCTTCGCACATTCAAGGAGAAAGAACAGATGTGTTCGAGACGCCCTGGAAGATGGCAGATGGATCCAAGACCTAAACCACGACGACTTCAACAGCATCCTGCCGCAGATTGTGCAGCTAGCCAGAGAGATCAGAAGAGCTGGAATCACCACGCTTGAGGGGAGGCCGGACACCATCCGCTGGACCCTGAGCAACTCCGGGCAGTACACAACGAAGAGACATACAATGCTCAGTTCGACAATGGAAGTACGTGCCAGTTCCGCGCACTGATCTGGAAGATTTGGGCCCCGGGAAAGATCAAAATGTTCCTCTGGCTATTGCACCACGATCGCCTCTGGTGCAACGATCGACTCCAAAGGAGAGGGTGGGAGAACTGCTATTTCTGTCCGCTCTGCCAAAGAAGCTTGGAATCGTCAGTCCACCTCTTCTGGGAGTGCCCGACCTCGTTGCAGGTCTAGCGCACGGCCGCAGGCTGGCATGGATGCGGCACCCTGGATCACAGCACCTGGCCGGCATTATCAAGCACAACAGAGCACGTTCAGTCCATCGTCGACCATGCGGCCCAGGGGGATAAGAGGGGCACCAAGACGATGATCGCCATGCTCACTTGGCACATCTGGTTGGAGCGAAACGAGGCCATCTTCAGGGGCAAGAACCCTAGCACAAGGAACATTGTCGAGGCTTGTCGACGCGACCTAGAGCTGTGGAGATTAGCTGGAGCAAAATGCATAGAGCACCCATTCGGGGAACTAACGTGAGATTAAAACCTAAACGCTTTAGGGTGCCTCAGCCAGACCCTAACGTGGCTGCATGTATTCTTAGCTGCCTCCTGATCACTTGATCAAACCTTGTAAACCTCTCTCCCTGCTAAATCAATGAAAACCAGCAAGTGCTGGATATTTCAAAAAAAAAGCAAAATGAGTGAATCTACACTCTAAAACTCCCTCCGTTCCTAAATATAACTTTTTTAAAGATTCCAGTACAGAATACATAAGGAGCAAAATGAGTGAATCTACACTCTAAAATACATCTATATACATCCGTATTTAGTCTGTATTAAAATATCTAAAAAGGCTTATATTTTGAAACGGAGGTACGTAGCTATGTAAAAATATCCATGCTTCAACTTTTTAAAATGATGTTAGAAGAGAGATCAAAATATTCAGGGGTGATAAATAACTAATTAACAAAAAAGTAATATTTTTTGGAAATATCAGACATATTTATATATATGGTTAGGTTGTCTTCGACTCTATGTTTTTTTAAGAAATGGAGGAGGACCCCCGGCCTCTGCATCTGGACGATGCATGCAGCCACTTTATTAATTATTCACACAAGACCATACAAAGTCATACAACAGTAAGACTGAAGCCACCGTCTAGACAACAAAAGTGTCGCTACTCTATCCAAGTGATGAAGGGATGCTGATAGTCTAGGGCTAGTACCAAATAGACCTCGCAGCCAAACCTAGCATCTAAGACCTGAGGTCCCAACCAGGACGCCTGTCGCGTATGGGTCACCTACCAGTCCGGCGCACTTCTCAACCAGGACGCCTGCCGAGTCTGAGGCCGCCGCAGCCACCTGCCACCAATCCATCTACCTTGCCTGGTCTAGCTGCCGTCGACGCCACCATGACGCCAGACCGCGTCACCCTCCTGCGCGAGTCCATCTCCGCGCATCGGACGCAGAGTCACCACAGCGCCATGCCGCCGAGACCCGCTGCCATCAATGAGTGAGATGCCGCACCGCTCCACCAAAGAATCCGTCCTCTGGTCCTGCATCCAGCCGCTGCTCAGAAAACGATGCCCCCATGAGGGAAAACGAGGCCAATAGCACCGCCATCGTCCGATCCGAAAACTCCGGATCTAGGTTTTCACCTAGAGCAGCGCAAGCAAGTTGCCAGAAGCTGCAGAGGCGATGTCTTCAACAAGATAACGATGCGAAAACTCCGCCATCGCCCGCCATGACTCGAGCCATAGCACGGTTTTCACCGGCAGCCTCGTCTCCCCACTCTACGCCGGGACTAGATGCGAGAATCCACAACCATCTAGCCGACCACCTCCGGTGAAGAAGATGGCCACCACCTCCACGCCCAGGGCCGGAGCCCCCGACGTCCTCATGTCGCGTGCCTAGTCCAGAGGTCGCTTGCCGCGCCAGAACAAAGGATGCGCACGACGGCTCGAGGAACCACCATCCAGATCCAAAAGGGATCCAGATTGGACGCCATAGCCGCCGACGTGATCTCTTCATCGCTGCCGCCAACACGACAACCCTGATCGCCACCGGCCTGCGCCACCGCCCTTGAATCGGCTGGAGTAGGTCGCCGCCACCCAGATTCGATCATCGGCCAAGGAAGATTGCCGCCGCCGCCGCTGCGACCCGCAGGCTTAGCCTGCGATGCTCTCAGTGGCGGCAGCTGGAGGAGAGGGATGCCCGGCGGGGAGGAGAGGGAGGCCCGACAGGGAGGCCTCGGTGCGGCACGGCACCGCCGCACGGGGGGGAGGAGGTCACGGGGGGGAGGGGGGAGGGGGTCACGGGGGGAGGAGGCACGTCAACTCTCTTCGACTCTATGTAATTGCACATGCATTGCCTATGCAAAATTCTAGTTTTGTTGACTTGATGAACTATATTGTAAATTAGAATATCTCTTTAAAAACAATATTCTTTGTGGCATCTTCAGTTGGACACTCTTTATTATTGATCAACACATTCAATCCTTCCTTGTTTGTCACTCTCGATAATGCCACATACAGTTGTCGATGGCAGAATGCTTGCTTAGGCAAATATATTCCTACTTTGTTTTTGCAAGGATGTTATTGTCGTCGAGCATTATTTGCAGTTCTTTGACGTTGTTGGGGTCCACTGTTGATTTATTATCGTTGCATCTTGACGCACTTATCCTGTTTGCCACCTTATTTACATTATTATAGATGTACAGCTGTGTGAACCAAGGTTTATCTGTACCTTTAGGTAAAAGATTTCCGATGTGGTGGTAGTTCTGTCCACGCAAACGAAAAGCAGAAAGTTCTTTGCGAGTGTTTATTTCCTTGTCCACAACTCCTCCCATCGATGTGAATGGAAACATTGAGTTGTATGACCTTATAATCGAGCCCTTCACTTCTTAAGAGGTTTCTGAGGTATGGTGGAGGGTCTCTTAGTGGTGGCAGATTGATTTTTCCCTGTTTGCAGCATATTCCAAAAGAGGGTGTCTTAGTTCCTTTGTTGAATTTAATCGTTCTTCACACCATAGCAATGATTTGCAATATTAGCATTTGTATGTTGGCCTTCCGAATTTCCATGTCTTTCTATTAGCACTTGTTGAGGTTGTGGTTCTGTTGTTGTCTCCAACATTGATTCTAATGTTAATTTTGCTGCTTTCGCTTCTTGTACGCTTCAACTTCTTACTTCTTTAGCATTATCCTTTCTCAATTGTTTAGGAACCTCTGTGTTTGTATTTCTTCTTCCCTCTATAGTCCTTGTCCTCTTTGTGCTCCTTGAGTTTAGAGCTTGATCTTTCTTTCTTTTTGTGTGGTGAGCTGCTAGCGCTGACGTATGTTGGACTGTCATCTCTACAAAATTAGTTTTGTTAGTGACATACAGAGTTTTCTTAATAATGTTTTGCCACTGCAGACATGTAAGTGCATTTGGAGATATAGAGACTATAATGGGGGTGTCACATACAGAACATCTGGAGATCAATATTGTTTATCTGGTATGGCACTATAAATTAATATGTGTTCAATAGTGTTGCCCTTTTTGTAGCTTTCACACTACTGTCATGGCAGTGTGTGTATGCATGGAAAAACATGGTTAGAAGAGTTTTGACATAGAAGATTAGAAGCAAGGTTGAGCTGAGATCAAATGCTGACACACGTGAAGCATTGCATGTGGATATTACCTGAGGTTGATGGTGTTGATGTCGTGTCTTCAGTTTGTAGGACGTTTCTTTGTGGTGTTTGGGCGTCGCGGGCGTATATTGGATGCAATTTGGTAGAGTTGCTTCCATGCCTTGCATTTTTCGGTCGTCTTGTGTGTTCGATCATCCTAACATCTTGATAAAAGAGCTATTGAGAAAGTACATCATGGGTGAGACCCAAGAGTTGAATGTCATCTTGTAAAAATTATTGTTGAATGATGACTATGTGATATAAGCAGAAGGGATGAGCGTGTGACCATACCTCTTTTTGTTTTCTGAGACTATGATATAACAATTTTACTAATGTATCTTGAAGAATGGACTGTATTGTGTAGATTATCTGAGGCAAAAAAATTCTAGAAATATGTTGGATGTTAAGGAAATTAAAAATAATTTGCAGATTAAAAAGAGGATATATATATATAATACCTTGATGCTTGATAATTAGAAAAAGGAAAATAAAGGTTTGCTTAGTTCACCTGGGAATTGATAAATTGGTTGAAAAATCAAAGTTGTGTCCTTGGGTGCATGCTTAGGTCCATGCAAGAAATAGGAATGAATTTCGAACAACAAGGCACGTTGAGATACTTTATTTTTAAATTCTAGTAAATCCAAAACTCGTCTGAAATTCATGAAACTTGGCGCTATCATGGAATGGCACCCGACATGTTGTGGTATTTTTCGTGTCCATTTTGAGAGAAGGTGCACTCGAATAACAGCCAACAAAGACATTTTGAAAAAAATAGTGCCACTTTAATATCTCAAACGTTTGTATAATTCAAACCGTGTGCGTTCTGTTAACCATTCACGTGACGCCACATGTCTTGGTTTTAATGGATATAGGAGGTGCCGTGCGGATAGCTGTGATAACCCACAAGTATAGGTCAATTGTAGCCTGTTTTGATAAGTAAGAGTGTCGAACCCAACGAGGAGCTAAAGGTAGAACAAATATTCCCTCAAGTTCTATCGACCACCGATACAACTCTACGCTCGCTTGACGTTCGCTTTACCTAGAACAAGTATGAAACTAAAAGTACTTTGTAGGTGTTGTGGGATATGTTTGCAAGAATATAAAGAGCACGTAAATAAAAACTAGGGGCTGTTTTAGGTAAACAAGCAATAATGTTAGTATAGCGAGTGTGGAAAAGTGGTGGTAGGAGTTGCGAAATTGTCCCTAAACAATTGACTACTTTACTAGACCGATAGCAAGTTTTATGTGGGAGAGGCCACTGCTAGCATGTCATCCCTGACTTGGAATTTTATGCACTTATGATTGGAACTATTAGCAAGCATCCGTAACTACTAACGTTCATTAAGGTAAAACCCAACCATAGCATTAAGATATATTGGTCCCCCTTCAATTCCGTATGCATCAATTTCTATGCTAGGTTGAAGTTTCTGTCACTCTTGCCCTCCAATACATAGTCCTATCAACATACAACTAACCCTATGGTGTGATCCACGCGCGCACTCATATGATGGGCACCAAAGGACAGCAACATAACCACAAGCAAATTAAACCAATCATAGAAATTCACCAATTACCGATAGGACAACGAAAATCTACCCAAACATCATAGGATGGCAACACATCATTGGATAATAAAATGAAGCATAAAGAACCATGTTCAAGTAGAGGGTACAGCGGGTTGCAGGAGAGTGGACCGCTGTAGATAGATGGGGGGAAGGTGATGAAGATGTTGGTGAAGATGACAGAGGTGTTGGTGTAGATCGTTGTCGCGATGATGGCCCTGGCGGCGTTCCGTTGCCACCGGGAGAGAGGGGGAGAGAGCCTCCCTTCTTCTTCTTCTTCCTTGAACTTCCCCCTAGATGCGAGAAGGGTTTCCCCTCTGGTCCATGGCCTCCATAGCGGCGGAGGGGCGAGAGCCCCTCCGAGATTGGATATGTCTCTCTGTTTCTGCGTTCCAGATTCTGGCCTTTCACTGTTTCTTATATTTTCGGAGATCCGTAACTCCGATTGGGATGAAATTTTAACACGATTTGTGTCCGGATATTGGCTTTCTTGTGGCGAAAGAAGGGCACCAACCGCCTTACGGGTGGCCACGTGGGTCAGGGGCATGCCCCCTGCCTCGTGGCCCCCTCGGGCATCGTCTCGCGTTGATTCTTCTTCCCAAAAACCACATACATTCCAAAAAAATCTCCGTAAGTTTTTATCCCGTTTGGACTCCGTTTGTTATGGATTTTCCTTGAAAAAAACATGCAACAAACAGGAACTAGCACTGGTCACTGGATCAATATGTTAGTCCCAAAAATAGTATAAAACGTACCCAAAAGTATATGAAAGTTGTATAATATTGGCATGGAACAATAAAAAATTATAGATATGACGGAGACGTATCAATCTGCTTGACCTTGACTGAACAGGAGGCGTGCGAGCGCAGTGCGGTGCGCAAGCTGACCGAGAGGCGTGCAAGCTGTCTGATGCGTCTCCAATGTATCTATAATTTTTGATTGTTCCATGCTATTATATTATCTGTTTTGGATGTTTAATGGGCTTTATTATACACTTTTATATTATTTTTGGGACTAACCTATTAACCCAAGGCTCAGTGCAAATTGCTATTTTTTTTGCCTATTTCAGTGTTCCGCGGAAAAGGAATATATCAAACGGAGTCCAAACGGAATGAAACCTTCGGGAGTGTTATTTTTGGAACAAACGCAATCCAGGAGACTTGGAGTGGATGTCAAGAAAGAAACGAGGAGGCCACGAGGCAGGAGGGCGCGCCCAAGGGGGGTACGCGTGCCCCCACCCTTGTGGGCCCCTCGTGGCTCCACCGACCTACTTCGCCTATATATTCTCATATACCCCGAAAACATCTGAGAGCACCACGAAACCCTATTTCCACCGCTGCAACCTTCTGTACCTGTGAGATCCCATCTTGGAGCCTTTTCCGGCGCTCCGCCGGAGGGGGAATCAATCACGAAGGGCTTCTACATCAACACCATGGCCTCTCCGATGATGTGTGAATAGTTTACCACAGAGCTTCGGGTCCATAGTTATTAGCTAGATGGCTTCTTCTCTCTCTTTGGATCCCAATACAAAGTTCTCCTCGATTTTCTTGGAGATCTATTCAATGTAATTCTTTTTGCGGTGTGTTTGTCGAGATCCGATGAATTGTGGGTTTATGATCAAGATTATCTATGAACAATATTTGGTTCTTCTCTGAATTCTTATATGTATGATTTGTTATCTTTCCAAGTCTCTCTGAATTATTGGTTTAGTTTGGCCTACTAGATTGATCTGTCCTGCAATGGGAGAAGTGCTTAGCTTTGGGTTCAATCTTGTGGTGTCCTTTCCCAGTGACAGCAGGGCAGCAAGTCACGTATCGTATTGTTGCCATCGAGGATAAAAAGATGGGGTTTATATCATATTGCTTGATTTTATCCCTCTACATCATGTCATCTTGCCTAATGCGTTACTCTGTTCTTATGAACTTAATACTCTAGATGCATGCTGCATAGCGGTCGATTTGTGGAGTAATAGTAGTAGATGCAGAATCGTTTCGGTCTACTTGTCACGGACGTGATGCCTATATACATGATCATGCCTAGTTATTCTCATAATTATTCGCTTTTCTATCAATTGCTCGACAGTAATTTGTTCACCCACCGTAAATTATGCTATCTTGAGAGAAGCCACTAGTGAAACCTATGGACCCCGGGTCTATCTTTCATCATATTACTTTCCTATCAATTTACTATATTTGCTTTCGTTTATTTTGCAATCTTTACTTTCCAATCTATATTATAAAAATACCAAAAATATTTATCTTATTATCTCTATCAGATCTCACTTTTGCAAGTGGTCGTGAAGGGATTGACAACCCCTTTATCGCGTTGGTTGCAAGGTTCTTATTTGTTAGTGTATGTACGAGGCGATTTGCGTGTGACCTCCTACTGGATTGATACCTTAGTTCTCAAAACTGAGGGAAATACTTACGCTACTTTGCTGCATCACCCTTTCCTCTTCAAGGGAAAACCAACGCATGCTCAAGAGGTAGCACTGTCCTCCAATATGGAGGCTCACCGGGAAGCATGCGAGTTGTACGCTGCGCAGGCTCACTAGGAAGCGAGCCCTTTGACTTCCATGGCCGCCCTCCTTCCTCTCCATTAACGGCACCTGAGCCGCTGCTTAATATGGGCGGCGTTACTGTTCGCCTCCCATTCCCCTCCCTTCCGCAGACCTCCACCAATGCCATGGTGCACGAGGATCATCTGCCACTAGTCTTCAAGTTTGGTGAAGTCGACTCCGAGCCGGAGGAGATAGAAAATAAGGAGGAATGGGGCCTCATGGACATGGCTCAGAACGAGCTGGCCGTGGCGGTTGCTGCCCCCGCTCCTGTCCCAGCTCCCATCCCCGGGTCCGCGCCAGCGACCATCCCCATATCATTGACGGGCTAGTCGTCGAGCACTATCGCAGAGCTAGAAGCCGCGGGCATCAGCGAGGTCTCCACGGACCCGTGCGAGCTCGTGTACATGCCAGTGCCAGCGCCCGTGCCCGTGCCCGTGCTCGTGTGCGCCCCTCCACCCATCGCCGCACCGGTCCACGTGCGTTTGGCTGCACCCATCGCGCTCGTGCCCGTTGGTGCGCCCCCCTCAGCGGCATGGGACGCCGCCGTCGATCGCTACCTCTCAGCGCTGCCAGCTGCCGTCCTCCCCCGCCCCGCCCGTCGATCGCACGACGACATGATGTTTGATTGACAAGTGAAGAACATTCTGTGCTGCATTGTAGACTTCAACAACGGTGTCCCGGAGGACGACAGCGACAATGACGGCGTGGCACGCCGCCTCTGCCGCCGCCGCAAATAGTTTTTTTTCTTGGGTTTAATACTGTATCTCGATCATATGAATATAAATTCGCAGTATGACTGAATGAAAGATATGGTTTGAGCGAACTTGCGTTTTTCTCTCTTAATGTACAGACTTATCAAATAATTTTCTTTTGAAAAAAAAATGTCAATGGTTTTTAAATATAAAACACTCATCGCAAACGTTTTAGTTAGAACACCCGTATGCAAACAGACAACTTCCCCAGGAAGCCAAGGGAAAATATGTCGGGCAGGATTTTGTGCAGCACTTGATCGCAAACGTTTTAGATAGAACACCTGTATGGAAAGTGAGAGCGGGATTTGTGCATCTCTTCAACGCAAATGGTTCTTTTGGATGACCCATGTGCAACCACTTACAAACAATTTGGGTATGTTGCCATTTGTCAAACTGGAAAGATTGACATTTCTTGATCTAGTAACATTGCCATTTGTCAACCTTGTAATACTGCGATTTGTCAAAATATGAAGCTAAAAATCAATAGCAATATCTAATTTTGCAACTAAAATTCAGTAATTAAGCATAGATTTCATTCATATATTAAGAAGTCATTCTTAATTTATACAAACAGTTCAACTCGACAGCTGAACCGACCAAACTTTTCCCCAATTGTTGCCAACCATGTACTGAAATAGCTAGTTCAACTATATATACTAGCTAATTTTAAGTACGTTGTACAGTTCAACCACATCTATAGTCAGATGAACTGAACAAAATAGCCCCTAAATACTACTACTACGGAGGGGCTTTTTACTACTTCCGGCTACCTCTCCTCTGCCGAGCACACTCAGTAAGAGGCAGAGGAGGAGGAGCCTACCAACGAGCTGGGCAACCACAATACGGTGCTTGCTGCTGCTGCAGCTTCAGCGACGCTCACCTCGAACGCCCTCTGCCGCTCCAGACGTTCCCTCTCGAAGCTGTGGTTCTCCTCGTAGATCTCCTGATTCCTCGCCTCTGAGGCAACGTGTACCGCGGCCACGGTGGCGGTAAGGCTCCTTATGTGCTCAACGAGGCGCTCCTCCTCCTCCCGCGGGAACTCGGTGTAGCGTGCAAGGTCGCTGACGCACGTGCAGGCATCCACCTCCGCCTCCCACCTTCGAGTGACGGTGAAGGAGCGGGTGATGACCCTGGTGGTCGACGGTGGGCTGGCAGCCACGACTGTCAACAATGGGGTGGCAGCCACGACCACCTCCTACTGCCTTTGGGCCGCGGTGGTGGAGCGGGTGATGTCCATGCATGGTGGCCGGCGGTGGAATGGCGGCCACGACGGCCACCTCCCGCCTTTGGGTCACAGCAGCGGAGCGGGCGACGGCCCTGGCTTTCAATGGTGGTGTGGTGGCAACAACGGTTGGCAACAGCTGCCGACGGGCAGCGGCAGCGGAGCGTGTGGTGGGTGTTCCATGCACACCCAACAAGGACGCCACGCGCACTACACTACGCCAGGGACTGCGCCACCGCGGCGGTGTAGCCTCCCAGCTGGAGCAGTCCTCTGATGACGGCGGAGTGGCTGAGCGACGATGACGGACCAGTGCCATTGGCGATTGTGGGATAAGCAGAACAGATAAGCTACAGGGAGGGAAGGGAAAATGTGACGTAGGACTTGCCGACCATGAGGGTTTTTATAGCAGGCCGGTAAGCATTGGGGTTTTGGGGGATTTCACCGAGTCGGGAGGGAAGCTTGCGAGGGAACCTGCGACGTTGCGTGGGAATGGGCTCACTGACGATTCATTGGCGCCACCGTGGCCAAAAGAACGCCCCCGCATGCTGCGCAAGCTTGCGATGTAAGCCATCTGTGGTAGCGGGGTGACAAGACGTACAAGAGGAGGACGAAAGACCACGTACACATACGGTTAATAAAAAAACTTTTTGCAAATTAGTTACCTACTATACCCCCGTCCTGGTTTATAAGTATGATTTAACTAGTAAAATACGAATGCATGTCGCCAAAGATTATATAGTTGGATTCGTATTTGAACATAGTTTCCAATTATATAATTTTTATAACATGCATTAACATTTTTTGGTTAAATTTGAGGGCAAAGTATGGCACAGAATATAAAGGGGACTATATACTAGACGGAGATAGTAGCACACGGCCGATCTCTACGCAGCGACGCAACTGTCGGCCAGCTTGTAGGCGACCATTTCCTGCGTGTTCAACTGCTCTATGCGTGTGGTTGCTTACGGTTCAGGCGGCCGTGGCGCACTCTGCTCGCGTCCCGCCATGCGCGCTCAGCTCTCGCATCCCTCCGGGTGCTTTGCCCTCATCCCTCCACGTGTGCTGCCAGTGTTTGGGGTTGGCGCATGATCATGTACGTTCGTGTGCATGCCGTTGCACCGGGTGCGGCTCGACAATGCAATTACCCGCTGCCAAAACTGCCGTGCGGACACGGAGAGAATCCAGGCCGCCCAGCCCCCATTTATTCCTGCAGCCATTTACCTTCATATCTCACGTCACACGACACAATAAGCACACCCACGACAACACATACAGAGAGGACATCCAGCGGTTCCAATGGCGCTCCCCGTGACTCCAATGGCGCTCCCAGCGGCCGACGACAACAACAGCGGGCAGTTCACCACGCATCATGTAGTGGACACCCATGTGAGGGGGAAGGCCCTCTCGGTGGTGTACACGAACGATCCGGTCTCGGTGGAGAGCTCCATCCAAACTATGGATCGATTCCTTGCCAAGGACAAGTACCGAGTGGTCGGCTTCGACCTCGAGTACACCATCGGTCGTGCCGGGCACGATCAGAAGGTTGTCGTCGCCCAGTTGTGCGTGCGACATGACGTCCTCGTCTACCACTACCACCTTGCCACAAGGCCTTGCGAGCGTTTCTCCAGGTTTATCAACATCTCCGACTACAGTTTCGCTACAGTGGACACCACCAACGATCTAAAAGCTCTCAAGGTTTCGGACTTGAAATGCCCGAATCTTGTCAACATCCAGCACCACTACAAGGTTTGGGGCAGCAACAAAAACAAACTGAACTCCCTGGTTGACCTCGCCTCGGCCATCATCAACCCCTACTACATAAAGATGAAGAATGAGAGCAAGAAGGACAAGAACGCTTGGCATAGTGTGTGGCACGAGAGACTAGATGAACAACATGTCAAGTACGCGGCCATGGACGCGTACACAAGCTACAAGATGTACAGGCTAATCGTTGACATGAGGAAGTGTCTTCTTACTGCCCCGGACGAGGGACCGAGCCACGGAGTAGTGGTGGGAGCGTCACAAGAAGTAGATGACTAGACGATCGTTTCTCCTACTTTAGAATGCATGCAATTGTTTATTGAGGTGTGTGCGAATGATCTGTATAGCCACTTATGTAATTGGATGTTTATTTCAGTTATATATATACATGTTATTCTTCTGTAGACAGAGCAAATCACACGGTTTATTAGCAGCAATCGTTTATGTTGTTATTGGTCTTTGCACACATTTCTGATTACGAACCTGTTTGCCATGTATCACACACATCTTGTTCAGTTGAACCGTTTCCATTGTGTTTCCTAATCACAAATAGTTCATCCTAGTGAAACGTATGCTGTATATCGCATGCACCTTCATCTGGCTACCCGTTTCTTTTGTTCCTCCTCATCCCAAACAGTTAATTGAACTGAACCGTATGCCCTGCATCACACACGCAACTAAAATCTGAACCGTGTTTGATGCATCCGTCATCGCAAACATTTTGCACCTTTTTGACGGGTTTTTTACACCACCATTTGCGATTATGGCATCGCACACAGTTTCGTCGAAGGGTCTCTGGTCGTAGTGTCGCATTTGGACCATCCTGCAGTAGTGATGGCACAATCTACTAGCGAGCAATAATAATAAATCTTGGATGAGAACACTTTCTCAGAACAATCATGATTTGATATATCAAGATGGTATCTTGCTAGCCCTTTAGGAGACCGCAAAACATAACTACAGAGCACCCCTGAAGATCGAGGACTGACTGGACATTGTAATTCATGGTAAAAGAGATTCAGTCATAGTCATACTCGATATAAGTTAATAGCAATGCATAGAAATGACAGTGGTGCTCTCTAACTGGTGCTTCTTATAAGAGGATGATGACTCAGCAATAAAAGTACATAGATAGGCCCTTTGCAGAGGGAAGCAGGGATTTGCAAAGGTGCCAGAGCTCGAGTTTTTGAAATAGAGAGGAATAATATTTTGAGTGGCATGCTTTTATTGTCAACATAACAACCAAAAGATCTCGGTATCTTCCATACTAGATACATTATAGGCGGTTCCCAAACAGAATGGTAAAGTTTATACTCCCCCACCACCAACAAGCACACTCCATGGCTGGTCCGAAACAACAGGTACCGTCCAACTAACAACACTCCTAGGGGAGTTTTGTTTGCAATTATTTTGATTTGATTTGAGCATGGGCCTGGGCATCCCGGTTACAAGCCATTTTCTCGTGAATGATGGGCGGAGTCCACTCATCATGAGAATAACCCACCTACCATAGAAGATATTGACAACCCTAGTTTCTACATGAGCAATTCAAGCATACAAAAGAGATTATCATTTGAAAGTTTAGAGTTTGGCACATGCAAATTTACTTGGAACGACAGGTAAATACCGCATATAGCTAGGTATGGTGGAATCATATGAAACAACTTTGGGTTTATGGACGTGGATGCACAAGCATCATTCCCGCTTAGTACAAGTGAAGGCTAGAAAAAGACTGGGGAGCGACCAACTAGAGAGCGACAACATTCCTAAACATGCATTGAGATTAACCAACATTGAGCACAACCATGAGTAGGATATAAATCACCATGAACATAAATATTGTAGAGGCTATGTTGATTTTGTTTCAACTACATGCATGAACATGTGCCAAGTCAAGCCACTCGAATCATTCAAAGGAGGATACCATCCTATCATACTACATCACGACCATTTTAAAAGCATGTTGGCACGCAGGGTAAACCAATATAAACTCCTAGCTAATTAAGCACGACATGAATAACTATAATCTCTAATTGTAACTGCAAACATGTTTCATTCATAATAGGTTGAATCAGGAACGATGAACTAATCATATTTACAAAAACAAGATAGGTCGAGTTCATACCAGCTTTTCCTCATCTCAATCATTTCATCATATATTGTCATTATTTCCTTTCACTTGCACGACCGAACAGTGTGGATAATAATAATAGTGCATGTGCATTGGACTAAGCTGGAATCTGCAAACATTTATTCAAAGGAGAAGACAAGGTAATAGGGGCTCTTTGTTAGATCAACAATAATGCAAATGAGAGCCACTCAACATTTTCATCGTGGTCTTCTCCTCTCGACCCCCAAAGAAAAGAAAAGAATTCCAAAGAAACACACTGAAATATTTTTTGGAGTGTTTGGTTTTCTGCAGAAAGTAAAACAAGAATGAGAAAAACTATTTACACGGGAAAGCTCCCAACAAATAAAATAAGAACGAGAAATATTTTTAGTTTTTTTCTCTTTTTATACTACTACTAAATGAACATGGAAAGTATACTAAGCAGGATCTACAACTATTTTCTTTTGTTTTTTCTCAAACTTTTTCAAACACACAAGAAGAAAGCGGGAAAAAACAAAGTAAACTAACATCGATAATGCAATGAAAAGTATGAACACCGACAACTGAAATGAGTGTGTGAACATGAATGTAATGTCGGTGAGAAATACGTACTCCCCCAAGCTTAGGCTTTTAGCCTAAGTTGGTCTAGGGCCACCACTGGCCCGGGTGATATCTGAAATCATAGTTGGGGTCGTACTATGCTACTGCAGCTACTACTTGGCCAGCTGCCTCTTGGAGGCGAGCGGCCTCTGCTGCTCTCTCATACTCGTTTGCCTCCTCTCCAGTTATAAAATATCTCCCATTTACCTGAAAGTTAAAGAAGGCAGGAGCGGGAAGGGTAATATGGACGGCCCCGTCTGTCAAAGATTAATCGGTATTTGAGGGACTGTTCGTTCCTCTCAAGAAACTGGTTGTGTACCATAGCATTACAATCTAGAAAAGTAGTTGGTGACTCAATGTCATTCCCTCTTATGTATACACCAAGATAATTTGCTAAATGAGTTGAATAAATCCCACCAAATAAATCTCCCTCTTTAGCATTAAGATGTAACCTCCTCGCAATAATAGACTCCAAGTTATATCGCTTATCACCTAACACCGCACACTTCAGGATACTAAGATCTGGAACACAAAGGTGGAAGTGATCATGTTTACCGTTAATGCATCTACCAATAAAGAGAGCAAAATAATGTATGGCATGAAAGTGAATGCTCCCTATGGTGGTCTGTGTGATATTTCTAGTTTCTCCGATGGTGATGCTAGCAAGGAAATCATTGTATTCAGATTTGCGAGGCTCACCAAGAATATCCCATTGTGGAATTTTGCATGCATCGCTAAAATCTTCTAAGTCCATGGTATAAGATTTATTATAGAGATCAAATAGGACAGTATGAGTATTGCGCTTAGATGAAAATTCAAACCTCCGAACAAAGGAATCGGTGAGGTAATAGTATTGTCGGCACTTGTCTGACACGAAGTCCTCAAGGCCCGCATTTCGTATGTATGCATTAAACTCATCCTTCAAACCTGCATGAACCATGAAATCATCCGGCAGCCATTCACAGGGCCACACTTGAGCTTCCATTGGTGGTTCAAGGTCTGGCTCACGTATCGCGATCCTAGGTGCTTGCTTCCTCGAAGAACCACCTTGGTACATTTTCCTAGACATTTTTCTTCCTCTGAAAAATATCTGAAATTTTTAGTGACTCAAAATAAAAGTGAACCGAACTCAACAAAATTGATAGAACTACTTCTACAAGTGGCTATATCTTGTGTCAAAACTACTTTTGACCATATAAATTTGACATGCAAGCTCAAGAACAAGTTCACCACAGCAGCAAAAATTTGCAATAAATAAAGCACTAGAACAAAAACTAATTGGATTGTTGGAGGAGTCACATACCAAATAACAATCCCCCAAAGCAGTTTTGCAAATGGAGCTTTGAGCAAGGAGATCAAAAATGGCAGCAAAATGAGCAAGAACACGGGTTTGAGCTATGAGATGATTTTTTTAAGGAAGACGAAGTGGATGGGTGTTGGAATAAGTGGAGGGGACTCACGTGAGGCCCACAAGACAGGGGGCGCGCCCAGGGGGGTAGGGCGCGCCCTCCACCCTTGTGGCCCACTGGTGAGGCCCCTCGTGTGTTCTTAGTGCGAGAAATTCTCAAATATTCTAAAAACATACTAAATTTCCAGGGCATTTGGAGAACTTTCATTTTCGGGACATTTTTTTATATCATAGATAATTCGGAAAATAGAAATAAAATACTATTTTTGCTTTATTTATTCTAAATAACAGAAAGTAAAAGGTGGGTACAAAAAGTTGTGTCTTCTAAATTCATGCATCTCATGCTCATCAAAAGGAATCCACTAACAAGGTTGATCAAGTCTTATTAACAAACTTCTTTCGAATGACATGAAACCGGAGAATTTTTTAATAACACTAGGTTACCTCAACAGGGATATGCATGTCCCCAATAGTAGGAATAACATATTTCCTTTTAATAGTAGGAAGATGGAATTCAAAACCTCCAATAGTAATAGTTGAATTTTTTCCAATAGAAGTGATACTATGACTTAAGGTTGTTTCTTCAGAAAGTGTGTCGTATGCTCAATACCATTGACATGAAAAATGACATTGCCTTTGTTGCAATCGATAACAGCCCCCGTAGTATTCAAAAAGGGTCTACCAAGGATGATCGACATACTGTCGTCCTCGGGAATATCAAGTATAACAAAGTCCGTTAAGATAGTAACGTTTGCAACAACAACAGACACATCCTCACAAATACTGATGGGTATAACAGTTGATTATAAGCCATTTGCAAAGAAATATCAGTAGGTGTCAACTTATTCAATTCAAGTCTATGATACAAAGAGAAATGCATAACACTAAGACCGGCTCCGAGATAACATAAAGCAGTTTTAAGATAGTTTCTTTTAATGGAGCATGATATAGTTGGTACTCCTGGATCTCCTAGTTTCTTTGGTATTCCACCGTTAAAAGCATAATTAGCAAGCATGGTGGAAATTTCAGCTTCCGGTATCTTTCTTTTATTAGTAACAATATCTTTCATATACTTAGCATAGGGAGGCATTTTAAGCATATTAGTCAAACGCATACGCAAAAAGATAGGTCTAATCATTTTAGCAAAGAACTCAAAATCCTCATAATCCTTTTTTCTTGGATGGCTTAGGAGGAAAGGGCATGGGTTTCTGAACCCACGGTTCTCTCTCTTTACCCTGTTTCCTAGCAACAAAGTCTCTCTTATCAAAATGTTGATTCTTTGATTGTCAATTATCAAGAGCAATAGCAGGTTCAATCTCTACATCATTATCATTACTAGGTTGAGCATCAACATGAACATCATTATTAACATTAGCATTAGGTTCATGTTCATCACCAGATTGTGTCTCAGCATCAGAAATAGAAATATCATTTGTATTCTCACGTGTATCTATAACAGGTTCACTAGAAGAATGCAAAGTCCTATCAATTTTCTTTTTCTTTTTATTACTAGGACTAGGTGCATCAGTATTAATTCTCCGAGAATCTTGCTAAACTCTCTTAGGATGACCCTCAGGATACAAAGGTTCCTGGGTCATTTTACCACCTTTAGTCATAACCCTAACAGCATTATCATTATTCTTACTATTCAACTCATTAAGAAAATCATCTTGTGCCTTAAGTAATTGTTCTACTTGAGTTGTAACCATGCACTGCTGGAATAAGCTACTTTGCCATCTGCCAGATCTTTGCCGTCTGCTAGCAGACGGCAAAGAAGCCCTTTGCCATCAGCTACAACAAAGCAGACGGCAAAGA
>NC_041385.1:491004376-491036899 GCF_002162155.2 Triticum dicoccoides
CCCCCCGACCCCGAAACAGCACCCCGACCCCGACACGGCACCCCGACACCGACAGGACACCCCGACCACCGACACCTCCCGAAAAGGTGTTCTTTGGCCTTCCAGAGGTCGACAGGGTCATATATTTGTGAATTATTAGTTAGGTCATATATTTTTTGATTTTGTTATGAAAAACATCATATATAATTGTGTTGATCGTGTAGTTTTAAATGTGCAGTTGTTTCATCGCTCCGAGGTTTGGTGTTCGACGACCTCGCTGTGCATTTGACGAGCTCTGCCCCTTCGTTCGTGGGTGAGCACAAATGACAAGTCCTCCTCCCCCATTAATTATTTGATCTATTCCGATGAAACTTGATAGCTAGCTAGATATGTGTCTTGAATCATCAGTATGCGTAACCAATATGTGTCTCCCATTCGAAAGCGTCATAGTTATAAATATGCATGCATTTGCATATTTATAACCTTGATTCTTTCGAATTGTCCAACACTATCCATGGACAGCCCGAGTATGTGTAGATTGGGTTCATTTTCCCATATGCTTTGCTCCGGATCCGACGCATATATTTCGTCAGTGCCTCCCCTGTTGTTCTCCGGGTACACATCCTCTCTGTTTATTGCAGAGACGTGTATCAGGAGAACAGCGGGGAGGTGCTGCCGAAATTTTGCGTCGGATCCGGAGCATAGCATGGGAAAATGAACCCAATCTACACATACACGGGTGGGATTAGGACCTATCATTACCTATTAGAGTGTAGGTTGCATGGACGTAATAAAATTGACAAAGTAGATCAACTAATGAATATATACATGGTGAATTACATATATAATTGTTGTGTGTCCAGTAGCTCTGAAAGTCAAGATGAGTGACCGTGCTTGGATGTATACCGGTCACACTAGTCAGAACAAATGGAGCGTTGAATGGTTCACAAAAACCAAGGGGTTTGTGCAAGCCGCATTTGCAAATGGCCAAAAGAAAACCTGGTGCCCCTGTTTCCGGTGCGGCAATTGGGAAAAGAAGACAGAGGCTGAAATGGGCAAACACCTGCAGAAGAGTGGTTTTACGCCCGATTATATGGTGTGGACATTTCATGGTGAGTCTGCCCAACGTGACCGAGCTGAGGTGGATCGCCGTTGCACCGACGAGTATGGTACCGGGATGGAAAACATGGTGCAAGGCTATGATGATGCTCGGGATTCGGACGAGGAGATGGAGGAATCTGCAAAGGCCTTCAATGAAATGTTGGAGTCTTCGAAACGTCCGCTCCACGAGCACACTGAGCTTTGTCAGTTGGATGCCATCTCACAAGTAATGGCTCTGAAGGCTCAGTTCAACTTGGGCAGAGAATGCTATGACGCAATTATGACAGTATTTGGACGCTTTCTACCCAAAGGCCATGTAATGCCTGCAAACCTGTACCAGTCGGACAAAATCCTCCGTGCACTGAAGATGCCCTATGAGAAGATACATGCCTGTGAGAAAGGATGTGCCTTATTTAGGCTTGACTATGCGGACTTGAACTATTGTCCATTTGCAAGTCTTCCAGGTATATTGTGGTAGACAACGGTATGGGTGAGAAGACACAGACCAAAATCCCCGTTAGTGTTCTTCGGTATATGCCAATCGTACCAAGACTTCAACGTCTTTTCATGGTCGAAGAGACGGCCAGACAGATGACATGGCACAAAACAGGCAAAAGAACCGAACTAGATGCAGATGGGAATCTGATGATGGTACACACATCGGATGGTGTTGCGTGGAAAAAGTTTGATGAATTACATGCTGACAAAGCGGCAGATCCGAGGCATCCTCGAGTCGGCATCAGCATGGATGGTTTTAGTGTGTTTGGTATGACGGCAGCCCAATACAGTTGTTGGCCCGTATTTGTCTTTCCACTCAATCTCCCCCCCGGACAGATTATGCAAAGAAAGAACATTTTCCTGACGTTGATAATTCCAGGACCCAACTATCCGGGTAAAAATATGAATGTGTACATGCAGCCGCTTAAGGATGAATTGCAAGAAGCCTAGGATAATGGGTTCAAGACATATGACGCCTTTAGCAAATGGAACTTCATAATGCGTGTCTGGTACATGTACTCGACACATGACTTGCCGGCGTATGCGCTATTCGTTGGCTGGTGTGTGCATGGAAGGTTCCCGTGCCCCACATGCCAGGGAGCTCTTGAGTTTCGTTGGCTTTAGGCCGGTCGCAAGTTTTCTTGCTTCGACATGCATAGACAGTTCTTGGATCCTCGCCATAAGTTCAGGAAAGACAAGAAGAACTTCATCAGGGGTAGAGTTGTCAAAAACTCTGCACCACCTGCATTGACAGGCCAACAGACCTTGGATCTGTTAAACGCTCTCGAGCCAGATCCACAACGTCCAGGGTACTTCAAGGGGTATAATACTAAGCATGCGTGGACTCACAAAACATGCTTATGGGATCTGCCTTACTTCAAAGACCTCCTTTTCCCACACAACATCGACGTGATGCACACTGAGAAGAATATCGCCGAGGCACTTTTTGGTACATTTTTCGGCATAGATGGGAAGTCAAAGGATAATACTAAGGCTAGAGTCGATCTGGAGGCGCTATGTGATAGGCCGTTACAAAACATGAAAGAACCGAAAGGAAAGCAGAACTGGACGAAGCCAAAGGCACGGTTCAATCTTGGAAGGCCAGCTATGAGGGAAATTCTCTTGTGGGTGCAACAGCAGTTGATGTTCCCCGATGGGTATGCAGCGAATCTAAAGAGGGGAGCGAATCTTGATAAACTGAAGATATTTGGTCTCAAGAGTCATGATTGGCACATATGGATTGAGCGGGTAATGCTGGTGATGTTGCGTGGCTTCATCCCTGAGGATGAATGGCTAGTACTGGCAGAACTCAGCTATTTCTTCCGTGTTCTTTGTGCGAAAGAACTATTGCCTGGCGTGCTAGAAGAAATGGAAGAGTTGGCTCCGGAGTTGATCTGCAAGTTAGAGAAGATCTTTCCACCGGGCTTATTTAATCCAATGCAGCATTTGATTTTGCATCTCCCGACCGAGGCAAGATTGGGGGGGGGCGTGCAAAATCGTTGGTGCTACCCAACTAAGAGAATGCAGAAGACGCTTCGAGAAAAATGTAAAAATAAACGTAGAACTGAAGCATCGATGGCTGAGGCATTCATCACAGAGGAGGCGGCAAACTTCGTAACAGCGCACTACGAAGACAAAAATCGTCATTTGCATAATCTGAAGCCTCGATACAATGCTGACGAGCCTAAACAGGGTGGACCCAACCTCAGCCTATTCAAAGGGAATCTCGCACCAGCTAGTGTTTCACATCCAGTATCTTTGGATAACGAAGAATGGCGGACCATTTCGTTGTATATCTTCAACAACCTGATAGAAGTGCGGCCGTACATCGAGTAAGTTCTCGGTACATTGTTTCGCAACTTCTATTTCCTTTGAACTACTCTTATTCCTGGATATGTCATACAGTCGATACGTCGCCATATTCTCGTATGGAGCGGAGATCCAAAAGGATTCCGTCGAAGAGTATGAGCTTCTCACAAAGCAAGGAGGTGGCTATCCCGGTTTCATCTCTTGGTTCAAACAAACGGTAATTTCTATTAGACAATTTCATTTCATTCGCTAATTTGTGCATAATGCAACAATCCTTTCATATTAAACTTGTAGGCTAATTCAGAGTCTATGGACGCCGAATTGAGACAAGTCGCTAATGGTTTTGACTATAAGGTCCGTTCATTTGACAAGTACGACATCAACGGGTATCGCTTTCGCACCTATGGCAAAGAGCTATCTATGGCCGACCGAAAGTCAACAAATTGTTGTGTATCTGCTATCGGCGAAGGAGGTACCGAGTATTATGGGAGAGTTGAAGCAATTTATGAACTTCTGTTCTATGGTGAAAACCCACCGAATGTCGTAGTCTTCAAATGTTATTGGTTTCAGCCGAAGGAGACTAGAAGGACTCATGAACATGTAGGGCTAGTTGAAATCAACCAAAGCACTCATTTAGATGTTCCTGATGTCTATATTATGGCTCAACAGGCGACCCAAGTATTCTATCTACCGTGGGCCTGCCAAACTAATCCAAATCTGAAAGGTTGGGATGTCGTTTATGAAGTGCCGCCACGTGCTAGACTTTCTCCCCCAAAGGAAGAGGATTATGAACCTCACATTAACCCAGACACATATGAAGGAGAATTCTTCCAAGAGACACGTCTTTCCAAAATGCGTTTCAAGAACCGCTATACTTCACCCCAAAACATTGAAGTAGACAGCGACAATGAATCCGACATCACCCCAAAGGAGGAACAAGAAGAGCCGGAACAAGAAGAGGTTACTGCTGCGGATGACCTGTCAATGCTTGACCGATTACGTCAAGGTGGCCTTGCACATGTTGATGCCAATGAACCCTATGAGCCCTTCATTGATTATAGTGATGATGATGATTATGCATTTATTGATGATACTGATCGAGATTATTAGTAGTGTCAGGTATTACATTTTTTTATGTTGTACTTCATGATGATACACTTAAGTGATACACATATTATTATTCATGTCGGTCTTTTTTTATGTTGTACTTATTTCGTTTATTGTTTGTCATGGAAGGTGTCGAAAGATGGTGGGCGCTGGTCGGGAGCGTGGTCTGAGGTCTTCCATTCCAGACGCACCTCTCCGCCGAGCGTTGCTGGACAGTATGGCCACACCGCCGGGCCCTTCTTCGTCGACCGCGGTGCCCAGCAGGGGACGAGGTAGGGAGAGAGGAGGTGGGGCACGTGGTCGTGGGAGAGGAGGTAGGGTGACTGCTACGGTGCCTTCCTCGCCGGCACCCCCAGCTGTTTCACCCGACCACGTGACTGCTAGGGTGGACTCGTCCGAGGAGGAGGCTACACGGACTCCGGTCCACGAGCCTCCGGTCCATGGGTCTTGGGCCCACGAGAGTTCGGCCCACGTGACCCTGGAGGAGCACACGTCCGGATGGGGTACCTGGCCGGATCAGCCCGAGGAGCCGAGTGGCCATGCTGATGATGGCGGGGAGCCGACTGATCTTGAGGAGGAGGGGGGCACCGTCTACCAGCGTGGTGCTACACGGCTCCCGTCCGTGCCGGTGACCCGCGAGCAGAGGTGGTTGATTTTCCCTGATGGGGAGAGGTACGTAAGTGCATTTAATATTTTTGTACCTTGTGCATTCACGTTTTTTCAAATAACTAATGCGTTGGCCTTGTCATGCTACAGGGGTGGGGACCACCATCATAGTGTCCGCCGGCCCAACTCCGTCCTTGGAGTTCTTTGCCGGCAAAACTTCCCGGGGTTTGTCACGTTGCCTAGTGAGGGTCGGCTTCCAGAGCTTGGATTGAGCTGGGAGCACTACGTGGCTGCCCCAGCCCCGCCGGATGAGATTATCGACGGTGTCGTGTGCGACACGAGGGCAGACATGGTGATCAGAAAATTCTGGGTAATTTCTCCTTTACACATTTAAAAATCTTCAACTAGCTAGTTATTAATTGTACTAATCAATATTGTCTCATTTGATTGCAGACATTCTATAGGTGTGAGGAGGGATACGAGGAGGACGCGGCACATGTTATCGAGAACGTCTGCAAGCGCCTACTCCAGAACTTACGGCACGAGGCTCGGGTACAGGTTGTTTGAGACTACTACGCCTTGCGTGGTATCAAGAAGACCAAGCCGGCGTGCCGCGATAAGTTCCTGAGTAAGGAGCAGTACATGAAGGTAATTCTTAAGGCCTTCTCTACTTAAGTTCCTTCATTTAGTAATTCTTAGCCGTAGCGCTCAAGTTTCTATTTGCTAACTTAGGCGCCTCCGAGATGGTGTGCGGATCGGATGGATTGTTGGGAGGTGTTGGTCGATGAGTGGTGCTCAAAACAATGGCTAGCCCTTCACAACGAGGCCAAGGACAAACGTGCCCAAATGGAAGGTGTGCCACACCATCAAGGCAGCTCCAACTTATATCAGTTCGGGCGCAACTGGGTATGTGGTTTGCTTCATGATTCATGCAATTCATTCATCATGCTAGCTTGAGCCTTTTAATTACTAATTTTCATTGTTTCTCTCTTTCAGGCACGCTAAAATAAGGCGGATAAGGTGCCAGAGGTGTACGACCTGTATGCCATGGCCCACACCGCCTCTTTCAAGAAAGTCAAGGCTTTCTCTCAGTCTGACCTCGATGATGCAAACAACTTCACCAACATCTCCTCCCACAACAAGCTCATGAGATATAGAGATGAGGGGAAGGCGAGGAAAGGGGAGGACTTTAACCCGAGCCAGGGTCCCATTGATCCAGAGCTGTTGATGATATCTGGTGGCGGGAGGTCCCATGGCTCCATAGCCATTGGAGATGGACTTATCCGTTGTCCTAGCACTCTCCCGGAGATCAAGGCGCGCCAGTCGAGCTCCGCTCCTGAGATAAGGCCTCGTGAACGACCAGTGCAACTCGCCATCAAGGTTAGTGATACGTACTCAGTTATCTTTCTCCATTACATTGTGTGTGCTTCCATCAATGATTACAAATGGTCATGTGAGTGGTGTTGCAGGATGCTATACAGAGTGAGAGAGATAGAACGGAGAAACTTCTGGCGGAGGCGGCGGAGAGGCAGCGGGAGTTGGAGGAGAGGACGACAAAGATGATGGAGGAGGAGAGGGCACGGAATGACATGCAGGCAAGGGCCATGTACGAGCTCCTTGTGGTAAATTCTTCTGCAGATTAGCCAAAACATTCATGTAGTGTTTGTCTCATTACTAACTAGTATGACTGAGTCGTCAAAACCAAATGTGCAGTCTGTGTGCGAGAAGATAGGTCAGACCGCTCCGCCGATGCCAGTGATTGCTCCTGGGACCATGGTGAGTTTTATTTGAATCGACATTACTTGCTAGTCTTAACATTTGAGTGTCATCATGCTAACAAGACATTGGAAATGATCTTTGGTGCAGCGTAACTCCAGACAAGCATCGCACGATCCTTCTCCAGTTACCGACACGAGCCACCCCGCTCCTACACCTCCTGGATCTTGGTAAGTTTATCTAGTGTTTTGCTTAACACATGCATAAAGACCTAGACTTAGCTTTATTTCCTCCAATGCTTACCATAATGACCTAGACTTAGCTTCTTCTCCTCCAAAATGACTTAATAAGCTTACTGACCTCCAAAACCATCCATTTTACCTAAGTTAGCTCTAAAACTATCTGTACTTAGCTTACTTATGTCAAAAATTGCATAATTAGCTTAGTTAGCTCATAGACGATCCATTTTACCTAAGTTAGCTCTAAAATGACCCATTTTACCTAGGTTAGCTTATAAATGATCCAGTTCATCCAAGTTAGCTCAAAAATGACCCATTTTACCTAGATTAGCTCCTAAATGATCCATTTTACCTATGTTAGATTTAAAATGACCCATTTCACCTAGGTTAACTCCAAAATGACCCATCTTACCTAGGTTATCTCATAAACGATCCATTTCAACTAATTTAGCTCATAAACGATCCATTTCACCAAGTTAGCTAAAAAATGATCCATTTCACCTAAATTAGCTCTTAAATGATCCATTTCACCTAAGTTAGCTCAAAAAGATCCATTTCAACTAAATTAGCTCATAAATGATCCATCTCACCTAAGTTAGCTCAAAAACGATCCATTTCAACTAAGTTAGCTCATAAATGATCCATTTCACCTAAGTTAGCTAAAAACGATCCATTTCACCTTAGTTACCTCAAAAACGATCCATTTGACCTTAGTTAGCTCATAAACGACCCATTTCAACTAAGTTAGCTCATAAATGATGCATCTCACCTTAGCTAGCTCATAAACGACCCATTTCAACTTAGTTAGCTCATATATGATCCATTTCACGTAAGTTACCTCATAAATGACATACTCTTCTTGTTCTAGTCTTCTTCTTGTTCTACTCTTCTTGTTCTAGTATTCTTCTTGTTCTACTCTTCTTGTTCTAACTTTCTTATTTTTCATTTTGCAGATTTCATTCACTTGACGAAAGCTTGCATAGATGGAGTGCTCCTTATCCCTTTCTCTGTTTCTTTTGTATCGTTGAACTATGCATGTATCGTTGGATGAAACTATTGTAATATATATGGTTGGATGCCTCTATGTTGAACTTGTTATGTATGATGGAACTATGCATGTAATATATATGGTTGGATGATGAAGTTATGTGTTGGATATCTTATATGTTTGATCTGTAATGGCCTTTTGAAATATATCTATATATGTCATATATATTTGTGATGAAAAATGTTGGATTTAATAAAAAACAGATAAAAGAGCCAATATGCAGGCTCTTTGCCGTCTGCCACCGACGGCAACGGGCTCTTTGCCGTCTGTCGCGGACGGCAAAGAAGACACGTGGCATCCAGCTGTGCTTCCTGGGAGCTGACCCATTTGGTCAGTTTGCCTACAGTGGCAGACGGCAAAGACTTTGCCATCAGGGGCAGACGGCAAAGAACCTTCCATGTAGTGACGTGTAGATGACATCATAAGGCGGACGACAAAGACACTAGAAATTTTTCCGTCAGCGGCGGACGGCAAAGGCCTGCCGTTAGCCACTTAACAGACTGACAGTGCAATTATTGCCGTCTGCTCTCTTTGCCGTCCGCCGCAGACGGCAAAGGGCCTTTGCCGTCAGCCGCCAGGAAGCAGACGGCAAAGTAGCTGTTTACCGTAGCCTACTTTGCCTGAGCCTTTTGCCGTCCGCCATCCTAGCCTTTGTCGTCCACCATGGCAGAAATAGCTGATTCCTGTAGTGATGGAAGCATGTTTACTAATAAGTTTAAGATCATTAACAATTCTACTCATATAATCACCTAAGTGATCAAGCATGTAAGCATTACGTTTCAATTGTCTACTAACATAAGCATTAAAGTTTTCTTGTTTAACAATAAAATTATCAAACTCATCAAAGCATTGACTAGCAGGCTTATTATGAGGATATCACCTTCATCAAATCTATGGAGAGAGTTTACCTCTACTACCTATGTCGGGTTATCAAGACCATGTATTTCTTCAGTAGGCGGTAAATTCTTAACATCTTCACCTTTAATACTTTTTCTTTCATAGATTTCTTTGCCTCTTGCATATGTTCGGGACTAAGAAATATAATACCCCTTTTCTTCATAGTTGGCTTAGGAGTTGGTTCAGGAAGTGTCCAATCATTATCATTACTCAATATATTATTCAATAGCAATTTAGCTTGCTCAACAGTTCTTTCCCTGAAAACACAACCAGCACAACTATCCAGGTGGTCTCTGGAAGCATCGGTTAGTCCATTATAAAAGATATCAAGTATTTTATTTTTCTTGAGAGGATGATCAGGCAAAGCATTAAGTAATTGGAGAAGCCTCCCCCAAGCATGTGGGAGACTCTCTTCTTCAATTTGCACAAAGTTAAATATTTCCCTTAGGGAAGCTTGTTTCTTATGAGCAGGGAAATATTTTTGAGAGAAGTAGTAAATCATATCCTGGGGACTACACACACAACCAGGAGTAAGAGAATTAAACCATAACTTAGCACCACCCTTTAGTGAGAAAGGAAACAACTTAAGATTATAGTAATAGAGATTTTTTTTCCTCATGAGCAAATAGGGTGGCTATATCATTCAATTTAGTAAGATGTACCACAACAGTTTCTGAATCATAACCATAGAAAGGATCAGATTCAACCAAAGTAATTAACTCAGGATCGACAGAGAATTCATAATCCTTATCAGTAACAAAGATAGGTGAAGTAGCAAACATAGGGTCATATTGCATTCTAGCATTCAAAGACTTTTCTTTTAGCTTAACTAACAGATTCTTAAGATCATCTCTATCATTACAAGTAAGAAAGTCTCTAGCAGTTTCCTCATCCATAATATAACCTTCAGGTACAACAGGCAATTCATATCTAGGGGAAGAATCATAATCTTCAGTTTCAATAATATCATCAGTTTTAGTAATTTCATTCTCTCTAACCCTAGAAAGTTGTTCATCAAGAAATTCACCAAGTGGCAAAGTATTATCAAGCAGAGAAGTAGATTCATCATAAGCATCATGCATAGTAGAAGTGGCATCATCAATAACATGCACCATATCAGAATCAGTAGCAGGTGTAGGTGTCGCAAGTTTACTCAAAACAGAAGGTGAATCAAGTGCAGAGCTAGATGGCAGTTCCTTACCTCCCCTCGTAGTTGAGGAAAAAATCTTGGTTCTTTGATCTTTCAAACTCATCATAGTGATCAACAAATATAAATCCCAAGTGACTCAGAGAATAGAGCTATGCTCCCCGGCAACAGCGCTAGAAAAAGATCTTGATAACTCACAAGTATAGGGGATCGCAATAGTTTTCGAGGGTAGAGTATTCATCCCAAATTTATTAATTCGACACAAGGGGAGCCAAAGAATATTCTCAAGTATTAGCTACTGAGTTGTCAATTCAACCACACCTGAAAGACTTAATATCTACAACAAAGTATTTAGTAATAAAGTAATATGGAAGTAGCGGTAACAATGGCAAAAGTAATAGTAGCAGTTTTGTAGCAATCGTAACAGTGCCAGCGGAAAAGTAACAAAGCGAAGATCAATATGAAACAAGCTCGTGGGCAATGGATCAATGATGGATAATTATGTCGGATGGCATTCATCATGCAACAGTTATAACATAGGGTGACACAGGACTACCTCCAATTCATCAATATAAAGTAGGCATGTATTCCCAATATAGTCATACGTGCTTAAGGAAAAGAACTTGCATGACATCTTTTGTCCTACCCTCCCATTGCAGGAGGGTCCTATTGGAAACCAAGGGATATTAAGGCCTCCTTTTAATAGAGTACCAAACCAAAGCATTAGCACTTAATGAATACATGAACTCCTCAAACTACGGTCATCACCGGGAAGTGTCCCGACTATTGTCACACCGGGGTTGTCGGATCATAACACGTAGTAGGTGACTATAACTTGCAACATAGGATCAAGAGCACAAACATATTCACGAAAACATAATAGGTTCAGATTTGAAATCATGGCACGCTGGCCCTAGTGACAAGCATTAGGAATAGCAAAGTCATAGCAACAACAATGTTAGAACATAGTGGATACTCGGGATCAAACCCTAACAAAACTAACTCAATTACATAGTAAATCTCATCCAACCCATCACCGTCCAGCAAGCCTATATTGTAATACTCACGCACGGCAGTGAACATCACAAAATTGGTGATGGAGGATGGTTGATGATGACGATGGCGACGATTTCCCCTCTCCGGAGCCCAAAACGGACTCCAGATCTGCCCTCCCGAGGAAGATCAGGAGGTGGTGGCGGCTCCGTATCTAAAACATGATGACTCCTTCTCTCTGGGTTTTTCTCCCTGAACATGAATATATGGAGTTGGAGCCGAGGTCGGTGGAAGTCTGTAGGACCCACAAGGATAGAGGGTGCCCCCAGGGGGTGGGCGCGCCCTCCACCCTTTTGGATAGGGTGTGGGTCCCCTTTGGTTGATTCTTTCGCCAATATTTTTATTTATTCCAAAAATGAACTCCATGAAGTTTCAGGTCATTCTGAGAACTTTTATTTCTGCACAAAAATAGCACCATGGCAATTCTGCTGAAAACAACGCCAGTTCGGGTTAGTTTCATTCAAATCATGCAAATTTGGGTCCAAAACAAGGGCAAAAGAGTTTGGAAAAGTAGATACGATGGAGACGTATCAACTCCCCCAAGCTTAACCCATTGCTTGTCCTCAAGCAATTCAGTTGACAAACTGAAAGTGATAAAGAAAAACTTTTACAAACTCGGTTTGATCTTGTTGTTGCAAATATGTAAAGCAATTCCTTCTAAGGTACAATACCATTGCTCCTATCTTGATGGTTCTTGGAATCTATAGTCATTCCTTCTAAGGTACAATACAATTGATCCTATCTTACTGCATGTCTGAATACATTTGCTCTTATTCATGCTTTCTAACCCAATAATTTATAATTTTGCAGGTTTGTATATGTACCAGCGCCACATACATCTGAAGTGATTTGTGATGTTCTACATGAAGTTCTGGTAGAGTATCATCTTGAGAGAAAGATATCAACCATTACTCTTGATAATTCCACAACCAACGATAAGGCAGTGGAAGATCTCCTAGATAAGTTAGACTCCTCCTCTCTTATGCTAGGTGGTAAACTGTTGCATATGCGGTGTTGTGCTCACATATTAAATCTGATTATGAAAGATGGGCTTGCTGTTTTGGGCGATGGTATTGAGAGGGTGCGGGATAGTGTGGGGTTTTGGTCTGCAACTCCAAAAAGACATGAGAAGTTCGAAAAAACTTGTCGCTTGATGAACATTGAGTACTCTAGGAGGTTGAACCTTGATTTTAAAACCAGGTGGAACTCCACATACATAATGCTTAGTATTGATGTGCTGTATAGGGATGTTTTTGATCGTCTTAGTCTGCGTGAAAGGCTTTTTAATTGTTGTCCAACAACTGCTGATTGGGATTTTGCCAAAGAGATGATTGTTACTCTCAAATTATTCTATGATGTCACTACCTTATGGTTAGGAACTATTTAAGTTACAACAAATATGATCTTCCCTAAGGTTTGTGGTATTAAGTTGGCAATTCGCAAATGGACTACAACTGATTATGAGTTGTTGCAATATATGCCCGATGAGATAAAAAAAGTATGAACTGATGCAAAAAATGTCCACGGAGATGAAAAAGAAGTTCCAGAAGTATTGGATAGATATCCATGGTCTGATGGCTATTGCCACTGTTCTTGACCCACGGTGAAACTCCATATGGTGCAGTCTTTGTACGGTCCTCTCTATGGACCTAAGGCTGCAATTCAAGAGGTTGTGCGCGTGAAGCAATTGCTCCGAGAACGGTTGGTTCAATACCAAGATGCCTCTTCTGTGGGAACATCAAATGTTGCTAGTGCTACACAACCCACTGCTTCATCTTCACAGGAAGAAGTTTTTGACATATTTGAACTGTACACGTCTTCACAACCTACTGCTTCATCTTTGTTGGTTCATACAGAGCTAAACATGTATTTAGAAGAGCCAACTCTGCCAAGAACACCAGGTTTTGATATCATCAATTGGTGGAAGTTTGGGGGGACAAAATATCCAACTCTACAGCTTATTGCTTATGACATCTTGCCTATTCCGGTCACAACAGTAGCATCGGAATCTGCATTCTCTACAAGTGGTAGAATCCCTAGCCCTCACTGTAGTAGGCTCGCACCAAAGATGGTTGAAGCTATAATGTGTATGCAGGCTTGGTCTAATGCTGACATGCTAGGTAAGACAATTCAATGTTGCTCTTTTTATCCTATTCTACTTCTATTTTGTTGTTGCTATACTATTTTTTTTCTTGCTTAGATAATTTACTAGAATATATATACCTAAATCAGTTACACTACTGCCATCTAATTTCACATTGCCTGCAATTTAGGTGAGAACAATTCATCACTCTCTACTGAGTTTCAGACTTGTCTTGACAATGAGGATGAACCAATGGTAGCTTGACATTCTCAACTTTCATATTATGTCTTGATTTCATTCGCAACTTTCATTTGCAACTTTCAATCTTATGTCTTGATTTCATGCAACTTTCTAAATTATGTTGTACTATTTCCATGATCAGGATGAAGAACTCTCCACTTGCTATAACTATTAGGCTTGCTGCTTGCCTCCATGGAGTCAAGAACGAGGAAAATGGAGGACCGAGGAGCTACTGTGATGGGCTCTTCAAGTCTTAATTTCATTTATTCTGCTTACCATGCTTGTGTTGTGTTAAGAATTAGAACTTTCGGCTTGTAATCATACTAAGTATTGTCGTTTGTGCCAATCATACTTCTAGTTTATCAATTATGTGGTTAGACTTGAGTTGAGATGTTTGAATCTGACAAAATTATTGTGGTCAAACTTGGGATAATTAAATTTGTCAAAATTATTGTGTCTGTGCTGCTAATTTACTGTTGTGTAATGTGTTTGTGCTTCTATACATGAAGATTGCTTCCCAAAATTATTTTGGTTTCTTATGCGGGCGGCAGAGGGGGGAGTGGTGAAGTTCTAGAGGATGCTTTGTCGAAGAGAGAAGGCATGCTTGACCCAGATATACAACCAGTATTAGCAATCCCAAAGTCATCCCAGCCCCAAAGATGTTGGGCAAGAGAGGTGTCTGAAGGTGTTGTGGTGATTACAATGACAATGTCCCATAGATGAGCAAACTAGTATCCCCCATCATGTCTTCTTGTTGGCCCCAGAAAGTAATAGGCACAAAATGTTGGTGCAAAAGGCCTTGCTCGAACTCACCAATCTAAGCAAGTTGCACACTGGGCGAAACCGAAGAGTTGAGCGCATCAGTAAGCTCATCTCTCCGACTATCGAAAGATGCCCTGGATCGATCATCGAGGTTCTGGTGGCCCACGTCCAACATGGTGAGTTTACGCAGCCTAATCTGGGAGAGACTCTTTGACTTTGTTATCGGCATTGCTTGTGGCCTGAGTACCTTCATTTTTGGTGTAACACTCACATTAAACATTTCGGTCTCAAGTGGCAAAACATTATATTGGATGGATACTTTGACCCAGGATATCTTATTTTGGCTAGCAGAAGTGAAGGGCAATTTCTATTGGTGGAACAGGAGGAATTTTCGGGTACATAGGACCCGAGGGGTTGCTACCTCCTTATACTTGTATAGGCGTATTATAAGTGAAAACTGTAGTGAAACTTAGACAATGAAGATTGTAATTGTCAAATGTGCCTTGCATTTTGAGAAAGGGGGAGTAGTATGGTGTGTTGAGTAGCAAGTCTAATGTGTACCGTTACATGATGATGGTTCTTGAGTGGAACCAAGGAAAAAAATTCGTATTAGTAAAGAAAGTAGCACCCAAAAAAATTCCTGAATGTATATATTGTAACTTGGATGAGTTTTGTGGAACCGTCAACAAAATTATTAATAATGATGCCACAAAGATGGCGGGGAAGGTGACCATAGTTGGGCTCTAGCAATGGCATATCCAACATCGAGTCGAGCCCAGGACAAGCCCCAGGCCAAACATGTGCTACATTGTTGAAGGTGCTACACTCGATTAAGGAATCTGGTGCCACGGCCCAGGCACCCTGGAGCCTGCCTATGCCTTTTGGCCCTAGTGCATACATTTGTCAACAAGGTTTTCCAAAGTACCCAACAACAACACAAATATGCAATAACGCTCATGGATTTGTGTGAGAGTGGGACGTAGCCTTAGGTTATTGAACACACACGCGGCCCAGGTTTTACCCAAGTCTAGGACCTTGCAACGTTAGTAACAATCTTAATTGGCGTGTGTGTGTGTGTGTGAGAGAGAGAGAGAGAGAGAGGAGAAAATTTTCTAGAGCATGTACCTCCCGCTTGCACACGATCTAGGGAAGGATCCGATCACTTTTATCTCTTATGAAAGAAGATGATAAATTTTTCTCCATTGTACAAGATGTCTCATCTTAGTCCCGTGTTCTCCATTGTACGGACAGATGTATTTTAGAGTGTATATTCATTCATTTTGCTCCATATATAGTCTATATTAGAATCTCCATTATACGGACAGATGTATTGCTCAGGTCACTTTGCACTGTTTTTGGGTTACTACCACCCAAGCAGTAGTACCGCTCTGTTGAGCGGTAGTACCATGATGCGGCTTGAACTACGTCGGTATTTCCCCAAAGAGGAAGGGATGATGCAGCACAACTACAGTAGGTATTTCCCTTAGTGATGAGACCAAGGTTATCGAACGAGTAGGAGAACCACACAACACCAAGTAAATAGCTCCTGCACACAAAGAACAAATACTTGCAACCCAACATAAGAGAGGGGTTGTCAATCCCTCACGGGTAAAAGGATAGGTAAAATTGTAGTAGATTGGATAAATAGATCTTGCGGGAATGCAAGATAAAATAAATAAATAAAAATTGCAGCAAGCTATTTTATACTTTTGGATTAATAGATCTGAAAATAAAAGTAAATAAAAATAGACCGCGCAGGCAAACATAATAAAGAAGAGACCCGGGGGCCGTAGATTTCACTAGTGGCTTCTCTTGAGAAAAATACCATACAGTGGGTAAACAAATTACTATTGGGAAAATGATAGAACTTCAAATAATCATGACGATATCCAGGCAATGATCATTATATAGGCATCACGTACAAGATTAGTAGACCGACTCCTGCCTGCATCTACTACTATTACTCCACACATCGAGTGCTATCCAGCATGCATCTAGTGTATTAAGTTCATGGAGAAACAGAGTAATGCAATAAGAACGATGACATGATGTAGGCAAGATCTATTTATGTAGAAATAGACCCCATTGATACGTCTGCAACGTATCAATAATTTTTGATTGTTCCATGCTATTATATTATCTGTTTTGGATATTTAATGGGCTTTAATATACCTTTTTATATTATTTTTGGGACTAACCTATTAACCGAAAGCGCAATGCAAATTGCTGTTTTTTTTGCCTATTTCAGTGTTTCGCAGAAAAGGAATATCAAACGGAATCCAAATGGAACGAAACCTTCGCGAGGATCTTTTTTGGAACAAATGCAATCCAAGATACTTGGAGTGGAAGTCCAGGAAGCAACAAGGTGGCCACGAGGCAAGAGGGCGCGCCCAGGAGGGTAGGCGACCCCCACCCTCGTGGGCCCCTCGTAGCTCCACCGACCTACTTATTTCGCCTATATATACTCTTATACCCTAGAACCATCTGGGGGAGCCACGAAACCACTTTTCCACCGCCGCAACCTTTTGTACTCGTGAGATCCCATCTTGGGGCCTTTTTCGACAATCTGCCGGAGGGGGATTTGATCACGGAGGCCTTCTACATCAACACCATAGCCTCTCCGATGATGTGTGAGTAGTTTACCACAAACCTTCGGGTCCATAGTTATTAGCTAGATGGCTTCTTCTCTCTCTTTGGATCTCAATACAAAGTTCTCCTTGATGTTCTTGGAGACCTATTCGATGTAACTCTTTTTGCGGTGTGTTTGTCGACATCCCATGAATTGTGGGTTTATGATCAAGATTATCTATGAACAATATTTGGTTCTTCTCTGAATTCTTATATGCATAATTTAATATCTTTGCAAGTCTCTTCGAACTATCGGTTTAGTTTGGCTACTAGATTGATCTTTCTTGCAATGGGAGAAGTGCTTAGCTTTGGGTTTAATCTTGTGGTGCTCGATCCCAGTGACAGAAAGGGAACCGACACGTATTGTATTGTATTGTATTGTTGCCATCGAGGATAAAAAGATGGCGTTTATATCATATTGCTTAAGTTTATCCCTCTACATCATGTCATCTTGCCTAATGCGTTACTCCATTCTTATAAACTTAATACTCTAGATGCATGCTGGATAGCGGTCGATGTGTGGAGTAATAGTAGTAGATGCAGAATCATTTTGATCTACTTGTCACGGACGTGGTGCCTATGTTCATGATCATGCCTAGATATTCTCATAATTATGCACTTTTGTATCAATTGCTTGGCAGTAATTTGGTTCACCCACTGTAATATATGCTATCATGAGAGAAGCCACTGGTGAAACCTATGGCCCCCGGGTCTACTTTACATCATATAAGTTTCTAATCTATAATTCTAGTTTACTATTTATTTTGCAATCTTTACTTTTCAATCTATACAATAAAAATACCAAAAATATTTTATCTTATTATATTTATCATATCTCACTTTTTCAAGTGGTCGTGAAGGGATTGACAACCCCTTTAGCGCGTTGGTTGCAAGGTTCTTGATTGTTTGTGCAGGTACTAGGCAATTTGCGTGTAGTCTCCTACTGGATTGATACCTTGATTCTCAAAAAATGAGGGAAATACTTACGCTACTTTGCTGCATCACCCTTTCCTCTTCAAGGTAAAACCAACGCATGCTCAAGAGGTAGCACCCATCTTGTTATCCTTAATAGGAACGATACATATGTGTCGATTCCCCTTCTGTCACTAGGATCAAGCACCATAAGATTGAACCCATCGCAAAGCACTAGTTGGGTTAACTAAACCAAAGATTCGAAGAAGAAATACGAGGCTATAAGTAATCATGCATATAAGATATCAATAGACTCAAATAAATTTCATGGATAAAAACATAGATCTGATCATAAAGTCAAAGTTCATCGTGAAGGAAATATGCCCTAGAGGCAATAATAAAGTTGTTATTTATATTTATTTATATCATGATAAATGTTTATTATTAATGCTAGAATTGTATTAACCGGAAACTTAGTACATGTGTGAATACATAGACAAAACAGAGTGTCCCTAGTATGCCTCTACTTGACTAGCTCGTTAATCAAAGATGGTTATGTTTCCTGACCATAGACATGTGTTGTCGTTTGATGAATGGGATCACATCATTAGAGAATGATGTGATGGACAAGACCCATTCGTTAGCTTAGCATTATGATTGTTTAGTTTTATTGCTATTGCTTTCTTCATGACTTATACATGTTCCTCTAACTATGAGATTATGCAACTCCCGAATATCGGAGGAACACCTTGTGTGCTATCAAACGTCACAACGTAACTGGGTGATTATAAAGAAGCTCTACAGGTGTCTCCGAAGGTGTTTGTAGGGTTGGCATAGATCGAGATTAGGATTTGTCACTCCGATTGTCGGAGAGGTATCTCTGGGCCCTCTTGGTAATGCACATCACTATAAGCCTTGCAAGCAATGTGACTAATGATTTAGTTGCTGGATGATGCATTACTGAACGAGTAAAGAGACTTGCTGGTAACGAGATTTAACTAGGTATGGTGATACCGATGATCGAATCTCAGGCAAGTAACATACCGATCACAAAGGGAACAACGTATGTTCTTATGCGGTTTGACCGATAAAGATCTTCATAGAATATGTAGGAGCCAATATGAGCATCCAGGTTCCTCTATTGGTTATTGGCCGGAGATGTGTCTCGGTCATGTCCACATAGTTTTCGAACCTGTATGGTCCGCACGCTTAACGTTCGATGATGATTTGTATTATGAGTTATGTGATTTGATGTACCGAAGGTTGTTCAGAGTCCCGGATGAGATCACGGACATGACAAGGAGTCTCGAAATGGTCAAGACGTAAAGATCGATATATTGGAAGGCAATATTCGGACATCAGAAAGGTTCTGAGTGATTCGGGTATTTTTCGGAGTACCGGAGAGTTACAGGAATTTGCCGAAGGAAGTAGTGGGCCTTAATGGGCCATACGGAAAAGGAGAGAAGGGCCTCAAGGGGTGGCCGCACGCCCCCGATGGCAAGTACTAATTGGACTAGGGAGGGGCGGCGCCCCCCTTTATTTCCTTCTCCCTCTCCTACTCCTTCCCTCTCTCCCCTCTTGGAAAAGGAAGGGGACTCCAACTAGGATTGGGAATCCTAGTTGGAGTCCCCCTATAGGCACACCCCTCCTAGGCCGGCCTCCTCTTCCCCCCTCCTTTATATACGTGGACAGAGGGGCACCCAAAGACACACAAGTTGATCTTTTAGCCGTGTGCGGTGCCCCCCTCCACAGTTACACACCTCGGTCATATCATCGTAGTGCTTAGGCGAAGCCCTGCGCCGGTAACTTCATCATCACCGTCACCACGCCGTCGTGCTGACGAAACTCTCCCTCAGCCTCAACTGGATCAAGAGTTCGAGGGACGTCACCGAGCTGAACGTGTGCAGATCGCAGAGGTGCCATGTGTTCAGTACTTGGATCGGTTGGATCGCAAAGACATTGGACTACATCAACCGCGTTACTAAACGCTTTCGCTTTCGGTCTACGAGGGTACGTGGACACACTCTCCCCGCTCGTTGCTATGCTTCTCCTAGATAGATCTTGCGTGATCGTAGGCAATTTTTTTCAAATTAATGCGTTCCCCAACAGTCGCATCCGAGCCAGGTCTATGCATAGATGTTATATGCACGAGTAGAACACAAAGAGTTGTGGGCGATAATAGTCATACTGCTTACCAGCATGTCATACTTTGATTCGGCAGTATTGTTGGATGAAGCGGCCCAGACCAACATTACATGACCGTGTTCATGAGACTGGTTCTACCGCCTTTCTTCGCACACAGGTGGCTACTGGGTGTCTATTTGTCCAACTTTAGTTGAATCGAGTGTGACTACGCCCGGTCCTTGTTGAAGGTTAAAACAGTAAACTTGACAAAAAATTGTTGTGGTTTTTGATCCGTAGGTAAGAACGGTTCTTGCTAAGCCCGTAGCATCCACGTAAAATTTGCAACAACAAAGTAGATGACATCTAACTTGTCTTTGCACGGCACGTTGTGATGTGATATGGTCAAGATGTGATTATATAAATTATTGTATGAGATGATCATGTTTTGTAACACAGTTATCAGCAATTGGCAGGAGCCATACGGTTGTCGCTTTATTGTATGAAATGCAATCGCCATGTAATTGCTTTACTTTATCACTAAGCGGTAGCAATAGTCATAGTTGCAATAGTTGGCGAGACGAGAACGATGCTTCGATGGAGATCAAGGTGTCAAGCCGGTGACGATGGTGATCATGACGGTGCTTTGGATATGCAGATCAAAGGCACAAGATGATGACGGCCATATCATATCACTTATATTGATTGCATGTGATGTTTATCCTTTATGCATCTTATTTTCCTTAGTACGGCGGTAGTATTATAAGATGACCTCTCACTCAAATTCAAGGTATAAGTGTTCTCCCTGAGTACGCACCGTTGCTACAATTCGTCGTGCCGAGACACCACGTGATGATCAGGTGTGATAAGCTCTACGTTCACATACAAAGGGTGCAAGGCAGTTTTGCACATGTAGAATACTCGGGTTAAACTTGACGAGCCTAGCATATGCAGATATGGCCTTAGAACACTGATACCGAAAGGTCGAGCGTGAATCATATAGTTGATATGATCAACATACTGATGTTCACCATTGAAAACTACTCCATCTCACGTGATGATCAGACATGGTTTAGTTGATATGGATCACATGATCACTTAGATGATTAGAGGGATGTCTATCTAAGTGGGAGTTGTTAAGTAATATGATTAATTGAACTTTAATTTAGCATGAACTTAGTCCTGGTAGTATTTGAATAACTATGTTGTAGATCAATAGCTCGCGATGTAGCACCCCGTTTATTTTTGATATGTTCCTAGAGAAAAAACTATGTTGAAAGATGATAGTAGCAATTATTTGGACTAGGTCTGTGATCTAAGGATTATACTCATTGCTGCACAGAAGAATTATGTCCTTGATGCATTGCTAAGTGACGGACCAATTGCAGGAGCAAATGCAAACGTTATGAACGTTTGGCAACCTCAATATGATAACTACTTGATAGTTTAGTGCGCCATGCTTTACGGCTTAGAACCGGGACTTCAAAAACGTTTGGAACGCCACAGAGCATATAAGATGTTCCAAGAGCTGAAATAGGTATTTCAGACTCATGCCCGAGTCGAGAGGTATGAGACCTCTGATAAGTACTTTGCCTACAAGATGAAGGAGAATAGCTCAACCAATGAGCATGCGCTCAGATTGTCTGAGTGCTATAATCGCTTGATTTAAGTGGGAGTTAATATTCCAGATAAAATAGTGATTGACAGAGTTCTCTAGTCACTATCACCAAGTTACTAGAACTTCATGATGAACTATAATATGCAAGGGATGACGAAAAGAATTCCCGTGCTCTTCGTGATGCTGAAATCGACAAAGGTAGAAATCAAGAAAAGCGTCAAATGTTGATGGTTGACAAAACCACTAGTTTCAAGTAAAAGGGCAAGGGAAAGAAAGGGAACTTGAAGAAGAATGGCAAGCAAGTTGCCATTCCCATGAAGAAGCCCAAAGCTAGACCCAAGCCTGAAACTGAGTGCTTCTACTGCGAAGGAAATGGTCACTCAAAGCGGAATTTCCCCCAAATACTTGGCGGATAAGAAGGATGGCAAAGTGAAGAAAAGTACATATGATATACATGTTATTGATGTGTACTTTACTAGTGTTCATAGTAGCCCCTGGGTATTTGATACTGGTTCTGTTGCTATGATTAGTAACTCGAAACAGGAGTTACAAAATGAACAAAAACTAGTTGAGGGCAAGGTGACGATGTGTGTTGGAAGTGATTCCAAGGTTGATAAGATCACCATTGCACACTCCCTTTACCTTCGGGATTAGTGTTGAACCTAAAACAAATGTTATTTGGTGTTTGTGTTGAGCATAATATGATTGGATCATGTTTATTGCAATACGGTTATTCATTTAAGTCAAAGAATAATTGTTATTCTGTTTACATGAATAAAACCTTCTGTGGTCATACACCCAAGGTGAATGGTTTATTGAATCTCGATCGTAGTAATACACATATTCATAATATTGATGCCAAAGATGCAAAGTTGATAATGATAGTGCAACATATTTGTGGCACTGCCGTTTAGGTCATATTGGTGTTAAACGCATGAAGAAACTCCATGCTGATGGGCTTTTGGACACTTGATTATGAATCACTTAACGCTTGCGAACCATGGCTCATGGGCAAGATGACTAAGACTCCGTTCTCCGGAACAATGGAGCGAGCAACTGACTTATTGGAAATAATACATACTGATGTATGAGATCCGATGAGTGTTGAGGCTCGCGGCGGGTATCGTTAATTTTTGACCTTCACTGATGATTTGAGCATATATGGGTATATCTACTTGATGAAACATAAGTCTGAGACATTTGAAAATTTCAAAGAATTTTAGAGTGAAGTGGAAAATCATTGTAACAAGAAAATAAAGTTTCTACGATCTGATCACGGAGACGAATATTTGAGTTACGAGTTTGGTCTTCATTTGAAACAATGTCGAATAGTTTCGCAACTCACGCCACCTGGAACACCATAGCGTAATGGTGTGTCCGAACGTCATAACCGTACTTTATTAGATATGGTGCGATCTATGATGTCTCTTACCGATTTATCACTATCGTTTTGGGGGTTATGCATTAGAGACAACCACATTCACATTAAATAGGGCACCATCTAAATCCGTTGAGAAGAAACCATATGAATTGTGGTTTCGCAAGAAACCCAAGTTGTCGTTTCTTAAAGTTTGGGGCCGCGATGCTTATGTGTAAAATCATCAACCTGATAAGCTCGAACCCAAATCAGATAAATGTGTCTTCATAGGATACCCAAAAGAAACTATTGGTACACCTTCTATCACAGATCCGAAGGCAAGATCTTTGTTTCGAAGACTGGATCCTTTCTAGAGAAGGAGTCTCTCTTGCAAGAAGTGAGTGGGAGGAAAGTAGAACTTGATGAGGTAGTTGTACCTTCTCCCTTATTGGAAAGTAGTTCATCACATAAATCAGTTCCAGTGATTCCTACACTAATTAGTGAGGAAGCTAATGATGATGATCATGAAACTTCTGATCAAGTTACTACCAAACCTCGTAGGTCAACCAAAGTAAGATCCACACCAGAGTGGTACAATAATCATGTTCTGGAGGTCACGTTACTTGACCATGACAAACCTACGAACTATGAGGAAGCGATGATGAGCCCAGATTGCGCAAAATGGCTTGAGGCCATGAAATCTGAGATGGGATCCATGTATAAGAACAAAGTATGGACTTTGAAGGACTTGCCCGATGATCGGCGAGCCATTGGGAATATATGGATCTTCAAGAGGAAGATGGACGCTGATAGTAGTGTTACTATCTACAAAGCTCGAATTGTCGCAAAAAGGTTTTCGACAAGTTCAAGGTGTTGACTACGATAAGATTTTCTCACTCATAGCGATGCTTAAGTCTGTCCAAATCATGCTAGCAATTGCCACATTTTATGAAATCTGTCAAATGGATGTCAAAACTACATTCCTTAATGGATTTCTTAGAGAAGAGTTGTATATGATGCAACTAGAATGTTTTCTCAATCCTAAAGGTGCTAGCAAAGTGTGCAAACTCCAGTGATCCATCTATGGACTGGCGCAAGCATCTCAGAGTTGGAATATACGCTTTGATAAGTTGATCAAAGCATATAGTTCTATACAGACTTGCAGTGAAGCCTGTATTACAAGAAAGTGAGTGGGAGCACTACAACCTTTCTGATAAGTATATGTTAATGACATATTGTTTATCTGAAATGATGTAGAATTTTTTGGAAAGCATAAAAAGAGTGTTTGAAAGGAGTTTTTCAAAGAAAGACCTCGACGAAGCTGCTTACATATTGGGCATCAAAATCTATAGAGATGGATCAAGACGCTTGATAAGTTTATTCAATGAGTAAATACCTTGACAAGATTCTTGAAGTAGTTCAAAATAGAACAGTCAAAGAAGGAGTTCTTGCCTGTATTGCAAGGTGTAAAGTTGAGTAAGACTCAAACACGACCACGACAGAAAATAGAAAGAGAATGAAAGTCATTCCCTATGCCTCAGCCATAGGTACTATAAAGTATGCTATGCCTTGTACCAAACCTTTTGTGTACCTTGCCATGAGTTTGGCAAGGGGGTACGATATTGATCCAGGAGTGGATCACTTGACAGTGGTCAAAATTATCCTTAGAAGACTAAGGAGATATTTCTCAGTTGTGGAGGTGATAAAGAGTTCGTCGTAAAGAGTTACGTCGATGCAAGATTTTACACCGATCCAGCTGACTCTGCGTCTCAATCTGGATACATATTGAAAGTGGGAGCAATTAGCTAGAGTAGCTCCATGCAGAGCATTGTAGACATAGAAAATTTTCAAAATAAATACGGCTCTGAATGTGACACACCCATTGACTAAGCTTCTCTCACAAGCAAAACATGATCACACCTTAGTACTCTTTGGGTGTTAATCACATAGCGATGTGAACTAGATTATTGACTCTAGTAAAACCCTTTGGGTATTAGTCACATGGCAATGTGAACTAATCACATGGTGATGTGAACTACTGGTGTTAAATCACATGGTGATGTGAACTAGATTATTGACTCTAGTGCAAGTGGGAGACTGAAGGAAATATGCCCTAGAGGCAATAATAAAGTTGTTATTTATATTTCCATATATCATGATAAATGTTTATTATTCATGCTAGAATTGTATTAACCAGAAACTTAGTACATGTCTGTATACATAGACAAAACAGAGTGTCCCTAGTATGCCTCTACTTGAATAGCTCGTTAATCAAAGATGGTTTTGTTTTCTGACCAAAGACATGTGTTGTTATTTGATGAACAGGATCACATCATTAGAGAATGATGTGATGGACAAGACCCATCCATTAGCTTAGCATTATGATCATCGAGTTTTATCGCTATTGCTTTCTTCATGACTTATACATGTTCCTCTAACTATGAGATTATGCAACTCCCGAATACCGGGGGAACACCTTGTGTGCTATCAAATGTCACAACATAACTAGGTGATTATAAAGAAGCTCTACAGGTGTCTCTGAAGGTGTTTGTTGGGTTGGCATAGCTCGACATTAGGATTTGTCACTTCGATTGTCGGAGAGGTATCTCTGGGCCCTCTCGGTAATGCACATCACTATAAGCCTTGCAAGCAATGTGACTAATGAGTTAGTTGCGGGATGATGCATTACGGAACGAGCAAAGAGACTTGTCGGTAACGAGATTGAACGAGGTATGGTGATACCGACGATCGAATCTCGGGCAAGTAACATACCGATGACAAAGGGAACAACGTAAGTTGTTATGCGGTTTGACCGATAAAGATCTTCGTAGAATATGTAGGAGCCAATATGAGCATCCAGGTTCCGCTATTGGTTATTGACCGGAGATGTGTCTCGGTCATGTCTACATAGTTCTTGAACTCGTAGGGTCCGCAGGCTTAACGTTCGATGATGATTTGTATTATGAGTTATGTGATTTGATATACCGAAGGTTGTTCGGAGTCCCGGATGAGATCACGGACATGACGAGTAGTCTCGAAAAGGTCGAGACGTAAATATCTATATATTGGAAGGCTACATTCGCACATCAGAAAGGTTCTGAGTGATTCGGGTATTTTTCGGAGTACCGGAGAGTTACGGGAATTCGTCAAAGGAAGTAGTGGGCCTTAATGGGCCATACGGGAAAGGAGAGAAGGGCCTCAATGGGTGGCTGCGTGCCCCCCCATGGAAAGTCCGAATTCAACTAGGGAGGGGGCGGCGCCCCCCTCTCTTTCCTTCTCCTTCTCCTACTCCTTCCCTCTCTCCCCTCTTGGAAAAGGAAGGGGACTCCAACTAGGATTGGGAATCCTAGTTGGAGTCCCCCTATAGGCGCGCCCCTCCTAGGCCGGCCTCCTCTTCCCCCCTCCTTTATACGTGGACAGAGGGGCACCCAAAGACACACAAGTTGATATTTTTGCCGTGTGCGGTGCCCTCCTCCACAGTTACACACCTCGGTCATATCGGTGTAGTGCTTAGGCGAAGCCCTACGTCGGTAGCTTAATCATCACCGTCACCATGCCGTCGTGCTAACAAAACTCTCCCTCAGCCTCAACTGGATCAAGAGTTCGAGGGACGTCACTGAGCTAAACGTGTGCATATCGCGGAGGTGCCATGCATTAGGTACTTGGATCGGTTGGATCACGAAGACGTTTGACTACATCAACCGCGTTACTAAACGCCTCCGCTTTTGGTCTATGAGGGTACGTGGACACATTCTCCCCGCTCGTTGCTATGCTTCTCATAGATATATCTTGCGTGATCGTAGGCAGTTTTTTTGAAATTACTGTGTTCCCCAACAGTGGCATCCGAGCCAGGTCTATGCGTTGATGTTATATGCACAAGTATAACACAAAGAGTTGTGCGCGATAATAGTCATACTGCTTACCAGCATGTCATACTTTGATTCGGCGGTATTGTTGGATGAAGCGGCCCAGACCGACATTACATGACCGTGTTCATGAGACTGGTTCTAACGCTGTGCTTCACACATAGGTGGCAAGTGGGTGTCCGTTTCTCCAACTTTAGTTGAATCGAGTGTGACTACGCCCGGTCCTTGTTGAAGGTTAAAACAGCAAACTTGACTAAAAATCGTTGTGGTTTTTGATCCGTAGGTAAGAACGGTTTTTGCTAAGCCCGTAGCATCCACGTAGAATTTGCCACAACAAAGTAGAGGACGTCTAACTTGTTTTTGCAGGGCATGTTGTGATGTGATATGGTCAAGACATGATTATATAAATTGTTGTATGAGATGATCATGTTTTGTAACACAGTTATTGGCAACTGGCAGGAGCCATATGGTTGTCACTTTATTGTATGAAATGCAATCGCCATGTAATTGCTTTACTTTATCACTAAGCGGTAGCAATAGTCATAGTAGCAATAGTTGGCGAGACAACAACGATGCTTCGATGGAGATCAAGGTGTCAAGCCGGTGACGATGGTGATCATGACGGTGCTTTGGATATGGAGATCAAAGGCACAAGATGATGATGGCAATATCATATCACTTATATTGATTGCATGTGATGTTTATCCTTTATGCATCTTATTTTGCTTAGTACGGTAGTAGCATTATAAGATGACCTCTCACTAAAATTCAAGGTATAAGTGTTCTCCCAGAGTATGCACCGTTGCTACAATTCGTCATGCCGAGACACCACGTGATGATCGAGTGTGATAGGCTCTACGTTCACATACAACGGGTGCAAGGCAGTTTTGCACATGTAGAATACTCGGGTTAAACTTGACGAGCCTAGCATATGCAGATATGGCCTTAGAACACTGAGACCGAAAGGTTGAGCGTGAATCATATAGTAGATATGATCAACATAGTGATGTTCACCATTGAAAACTACTCCATCTCACATAATGATCGTACATGGTTTAGTTGATGGATCACGTGATCACTTAGATGATTAGAGGGATGTCTATTTAAGTGGGAGTTATTAAGTAATATGATTAATTGAACTTTAGTTTATCATGAACTTAGTCCTGGTAGTATTTGCATAACTATGCTGTAGCTCAATAGCTCGCGATGTAGCTCCCCATTTATTTTTGATATGTTCCTAGAGAACAAAACTATGTTGAAAGATTATAGTAGCAATGATGCGGACTAGGTTTGTGATCTGAGGACTATCCTCATTGTTGCTCTGAAGAATTATGTCCTTGATGCACCACTAAGCGACGGACCTATTGCAGGAGCAAATGCAAATGTTATGAACGTCTGGCAACCTCAGTATGATAACTACTTGATAGTTTAGTGCGCCATGCTTTACGGCTTAGAACCGGGACTTCAAAATGTTTTGAATGCCACAGAGCATATAAGATGTTCCAAGAGCTGAAATAGGTATTTTAGACTCATGCCTGAGTCGAGAGGTATGAGACCTCTGACAAGTACTTTGCCTATAAGATGGAGGAGAATAGCTCAACCAGTGAGGATGTGCTTAGATTGTCTGAGTACTACAATCGCTTGAAGCAAGTGGGAGTTAATCTTCTAGATAAAATAGTGATTGACAAAGTTCTCTAGTCACTATCACCAAGTTACTGGAACTTCATGATGAACTATAATATGCAAGGGATGACAAAAACAATTCCCATGCTCTTCGTGATGCTGAAATCGACGAAGGTAGAAATCAAGAAAAGCATCAAATGTTGATGGTTGACAAAACCACTAGTTTCAAGTAAAATGGCAAGGGAAGCAAAGGGAACTTCAAGAAGAATGGCAAGCAAGTTGCCACTCCCATGAAGAAGCCCAAAGCTAGACCCAAGCCTGAAACTGAGTGCTTCTACTGTGAAGGATATGGTCATTGGAAGCGGAACTGCCCCAAATACTTGGCGGATAAGAAGGATGGCAAAGTGAACAAAAGTACATATGATATACATGTTATTGATGTGTACTTTACTAGTGTTCATAGTAGCCCCTGGGTATTTGATACTGGTTCATTTGCTATGATTAATAACTCGAAACAAGAGTTACAAAATGTACAAATACTAGTTGAGGGCAAGGTGACGATGTGTGTTGGAAGTGATTCAAAGGTTGATAAGATCACCATCGCACACTCCCTTTACCTTCGGTATTAGTGTTGAACCTAAAATAAATGTTATTTGGTTTTTGCGTTGAGCATAATATGATTGGATCATGTTTATTGCAATACAGTTATTCATTTAAGTCAGAGAATAATTGTTATTATGTTTACATGAATAAAACCTTTTGTGGTCATACACCCAAGGTGAATGGTTTATTGAATCTCGATCGTAGTAATACACATATTCATAATATTGATGCCAAAGATGTAAAGTTGATAATGATAGTGCAACATATTTGTGGCACTGCCGTTTAGGTCATATTGGTGTAAAACTGACAGCAGCCTACCCACGCCTGGGCCGAAGAAGGCCGATGCTGCACCAGAGCGGCCCAAGAGAGAGAGGAGACCATGCCACAGGTTCACTGGGCCTCAGTGGGTGTCCTACATGTTCGGCCCAGAGGAACCCACCAGCTACTGATATAAGCGGGTGTGGCGTGAGGCAAAGGCATCCTGGCTTGGGTCAGATCGACCCGGCGGCGGCAGCGTGTATCAGTCCCCTTGTACTTCATCCTCTTCCCTGAATTCCCCCTGTAATCGCCACTATATCGGATCTCGCCATTGATCTATCAAGAGAGTAGTAGTTGGTACCTAACACGTGGTATCAGTCGCCAGCCCACCCCTCTTCCCCGCGCTGGAGACGCGCAAGCAGACGTCAGATCGTCAATGACTCCTCGCCGCCATGGATCCGGCGCTCAAGTCCTACCTTGACAAGATGGCCGAGAGCTTGACCAAGGCGAGCGACGACACCCGCGCTGACATCAAGCGGCTCGCGGGCCGCATCGACACCCAAGCGGCGCAAGTCGAGGAGCTCTCCGCCTGGAAGCCCGATCTGGAGGATCGTATCACCAGACTCCAGGAAGCAGTCGGGGCGCTGCAAGGCAAGCGCGCACCACCGACGACAGCACCAGTGGGTGGATCGCGAGCGATGGATCTACCCGATCTAGCACCACACGAAGATATCCACGGGCCCGATGGCCACGGCGGTTCCCATCAGCACCGGAGCGGGGCGCCGGCGGGTGGCATCCCGTCGGCGACCTCTCCGACCAATGGTACGCCACAATTCTTACCTCAAGCACATCAGTTCGATTCCGCGCTAGGCCCTTGCCTGCCCCAGGGTCAGTTCATGGCGGGGCTGGGTCAGACTGTCCCGTCCGTCTCGTTTCCTCAGTTCTCCGGCGAGAATCCAAAAATTTGGCGCACTATGTGCGAGCAGTACTTCACTATGTTTCAAGTCCAGCCATCATATTTCATTCCCATGTCTACCCTGCATTTCACTGGCCCCGCAGCGATTTGGTTGCAATCAGTCCAATCGAAGATTGGTGCGCTCGACTGGGACACGTTTTGCAACCTACTCTGCACTCGTTTTGGGCGAGATCGACATCAATTGTTGATTAGGCAATTTTATGCCCTTCGCCAGACTAGTTCCGTCTCCGATTACATTGAACAGTTCGAGAACTTAATGAATCACCTTATTTCCTATTCTAATGTTGTACATCCATTGTATTTTCTGACGAGGTTCGTAGAGGGCCTGAGGGCAGACATCCGTGCAGTGGTGATGGTCCAACGTCCCAAGGACCTGGACACAGCTTGTGCACTGGTTGTCCTGCAAGAGGAAGTGGCTGAGGGCCACAAAGGCCCGTGGTGCAGCCAGCCGGAGGGCTCTGTGTTATCTGGCCGCGCGCGACAGCCGACACCATTGCCGTTGCCACCACCGCCAGCATGTGCGCCAGCTGCACATCCGGCAGCGGAGGATTGTCGGGGTACAGATGCAGCTCGGGCCAACAGTGACACATCGAAGCTTACGGCCCTTCGCAACTATCGCCGCGCCAAGGGGCTCTGTTTCAAGTGTGGAGAGCGGTGGGGGCATGATCATGTGTGCCCCCCAACTGTCAAGCTGCATGTAATTGAGGAGATGCTCAATTTGTTCAACCTGGAAGCATCTGACGAATAGCAAATGCTGCATCCAGCAAATCAAGACCAGGGCGAGGCCCACGAACAAGTTTGGCAGTTGTCCTTGCAAGCAGTATCAGGTATAGATGCGCCCACATGCCTCCAACTGCACGGGTGGCTTCAGGGGCAGGAGGTATTGATGCTAGTCAATTCAGGCAGTTCTGCGTCATTCGTGTCTCAGCACATGCAGTCCAAGCTGAGGGGAGTTCAAGATATGCCACGTCCCGTGAGGGTGGCAGTAGCAAATGGATCTGAATTATGGTGCAAGCAGGAGGTATTGGGGTGTTCTTGGTACTCACAAGGCCATGTGTTTACCACCAATTTCAGGTTACTGCCACTGGGTTGTTACGATGTCATTTTGGGCATAGATTGGCTGGAGTATCACATCCCTATGCTTATTGACTGGCCAAGGCGTCGCATGCAAATCGAGCATGAGGGTTTTACGGTCGTTCTGCAAGGGATCACCTCCTCGGCCAGCAAGTGTGACACACTGAACCACGTTCAACTTGCAAGCATGGAAAAACAGTCAGCAGTCGCCTATGCAGTCCATCTCTGTTATGCCCAGGATTCAGAGAATGTCACTGACATAACATGCACCGAACTGCCGCCAGAAGTCACCAAGGTACTGCTGGAGTACGAGGATGTATTCATGGAACCTGTCGGGTTGCCACCCAAGCGCGATTGCGACCACCACATACCCCTGATGCAGGGCGCACAGCCTGTTAACATCAGGGCATATCGTCTGAAACCTGAGCTAAAAACAGAGGTGGAGCGTCAGATCGCGGAAATGCTCAAAGCAGGCATTATTCAGAAGAGCAGCAGCCCATTCTCCTCTTGTGACGCCCGGTTAATCAAGCTACAGTAACCCTCTGGTAATGATGCCATGTCACCACGATTACTGTTGCTAATCTCGTGTTAGTTCAGATCCGAGCCAAATTCAAATTTCAATTAAAGTCAAACATTAAAAGTTTCCAATAGTCAAATCAAAAATGTTCAAAAATTGTAGCAACCAAATCATAATCAATTATGGTGGAGGAACCACACTTTTATGAAATGATTAAATACTCTAAAGTGAATAAAACCATAGCAAAACAATTATTCAAATGATTTTAAATAATAAACAAATGTTAAACTAGTTTAATTGACCACCAAACTTTTTATGATAGAGGGATGTTCTGAAACCTTATTTTAGGAGCTATGGTCATATTTTATAAAAACTAAAATAAAGTATGACTAAACTAAAACAGAAAAGAATAAATAAAAAGAAAAGACAAAAGGTAAAAAAAAAGAGAGGGAGAGAACCCCCTGGCCATCTAGGCCTCGGCCCAGCAAGCCGACGGGCCGCCAGACCAGCCCACTGGCCCGGCCGGACCCTCCCACTCCACCTTATCCCCCTGAAACCCTAACCCCCACCCCCACGTCGCCCCCATTCTCTCCCACTCCTCCCTCTCGCCCTTCCCCGATCTGGATCGGGGCAACCCCCCGATCCCATCGCCCCAGCGCCGCCTCCACGTCGCCGTCATCCCCCC
>NC_041385.1:491037252-491049250 GCF_002162155.2 Triticum dicoccoides
GTCTCCTCCCCGAGTCGCTCCCCGCGCCCCGTTGCCCAGACCTTACTCTCCGAAGTGAGCAAACCCCCTCCCTCTCCCCTATCCCTCGACCGCGACCGCGCGAGCCCCGCCGTGGCCGCGCACCGCTGCTGCCGCTGCGCCTCCCTAGCGCCCGCCGCGCCTGCGGTGGCCCTTGCGGCCCCGCCTCTCCGCCGGCCACCACTGCACCTGGCCTCGCCCCTGCTTCCCCTTGCCGGTGCCGTGCCGCCGCTCCGGTGGCCATCGCCGGCCACGGCCTTGCCCGCGCCCCGTTCGGGCGAGCGCCCGCACCCGCTCGCCCGTGCCCTCTAGGCCCCGATGGGCCACAGACATGTGGTGCCCGGCCCCAGAACATAAAAAAAAAGAAGAAGAGAAAAAGGAAATAAAAAAATAACTTAATAAAATTAATTAATTAATTAGTGAAGTAATTAACTTAACTAACCCTAATTAGTTAACTAATTAACTCTAATTAAACCTGCTAATTAAAAGTTAACAGATAATTAGTCTTCAGCCAATGACATGTGGGACCTGCCTGTCAGTTTGGCTAAGTCAACTAACTGGTTGACTGATGACACCACGCTGACCTCATGCTGACATCATAATGGCAATTTTAAATTAAATTAATTCTGTTAATTCAAAAAAATGAATTATAAACTTTGGAAATTAATATAAAATAAACCGTAGATCGGATGTAAAAACTTTGTACATCAAAGTTGCTCAGAACGACGAGACGATTCCGGATACGCAGTCCGTTCGTCCGCCACACCCCCCTAACCTATCGAACTCGCAACTTTCCCCCTCCGGCTCCTCTGCCCGAAAACACGGAACCCCGGGAATACTTTCCCGGATGTTTTCCCCCCTTCACCGGTATCACCTACTACCGCGTTAGGGCACACCGAACACCGCGTATTGCCTTGTTATATTTTGTGATGCTTTGTTTGCTCTGTATTCATTATTTCTTCCCCCTCTTCTCTCCGGTAGACTACGAGACCGACGCTGCTGCTGACCAGTTCGACTACGGAGTTGACGACCCCTCTCTCTTGCCAGAGCAACCAGGCAAGCCCCCCCCTTGATCACCAGATATCGCCTATTCTCCTCTATACTGCTTGCATTAGAGTAGTGTAGCATGTTACTGCTTTCGTTAATCCTATTCTGATGCATAGCCTGACATTGTTGCTACATCTGTTGATACCTTACCTGCAATCCTAAATGCTTAGTATAGGATGCTAGTTTATCATCATTGGCCCTACATTCTTGTCAGTCTGCCTTGCTATACTACGGGGTCGTGATCACTCGGGAGGTGATCACGGGTATATACTATACATACATACATACTATACAGATGGTGACTAAAGTCGGGTCAGCTCATTGAGTACCCGCAAGTGATTCTGATGAGGGGGCTGAAAGGACAGGTGGCTCCATCCCGGTAGAGGTGGGCCTGGGTTCCCGACGGCCCTCGACTGTTACTTTGTGGCGGAGCGACAGGGCAGGTTGAGACCACCTAGGAGAGAGGTGGGCCTGGCCCTGTTCGGCGTTCGCGGATACTTAACACGCTTAACGAGATCTTGGTATTTGATCTGAGTTGGCTATGAGCCTATACGCACTAACCATCTACGTGGGAGTAGTTATGGGTATCCCGGCATCGTGGTATCAGCCGAAGCACTTCAGACGTCAGCGACGGAGCGGCGCGCGCCGAATTGGACTGGAACGCCACTAGGCTAGGTCTGCTTTCGGCCGCCCTCACAACGTGCAGGTGTGCTATGGGCGATGGGCCCAGACCCCTGTGCGCTTAGGTTTAGACCGGCGTGCTGGCCTCTCTGTTGTGCCTAGGTGGGGCTGCGACGTGTTGATCTTCCGCGGCCGGGCATGACCCAGGAAAGTGTGTCCGGCCAAATGGGATCAAGCGTGTTGGGTTATGTGGTGCACCCCTGCAGGGAAGTTAATCTATTCGAATAGCCGTGATCTTCGGTAACAGGACGACTTGGAGTTGTACCTTGACCTTATGACAACTAGAACCGGATACTTAATAAAACACACCCTTCCAAGTGCCAGATGCAACCGGTGGTCGCTCTCTCTCAGGGATATGAGGAGGGGATCGCCGGGTAGGATTATGCTATGCGATGCTACTGGAGATGCTACTCGGAGATTCTACTTGGAGATGTTACTTGGCGATGCTACTTGGAGGACTTCAGTCTACTCTCTTCTACATGCTGCAAGACGGAGGCTGCCAGAAGCGTAGTCTTCGACAGGATTAGCTATCCCCCTCTTATTCTGGCATTCTGCAGTTCAGTCCACTGATATGGCCTCCTTACACATATACCCATGCATATGTAGTGTAGTTCCTGACTTGCGAGTACTTTGGATGAGTACTCACGGTTGCTTTCTCCCCCCTTTTTCCCCTTTCCTTTCTTTCTGGTTGTCGCAACCAGATGCTGGAGTCCAGGAGCCAGACGCCACCATCGACGACGACCCCTACTACACTGGAGGTGCCTACTACTACGTGCTGCCCGCTGAGGACGACCTGGAGTAGTTTAGGAGGATCCCAGGCAGGAGGCCTGCGCCTCTTTCGATCTGTATCCCAGTTTGTGCTAGCCTTCTTAAGGCAAACTTGTTTAACTTATGTCTGTACTCAGATATTGTTGCTTCCGCTGACTCGTCTATGATCGAGCACTTGTATTCGAGCCCTCGAGGCCCCTGGCTTGTATTATGATGCTTGTATGACTTATTTATGTTTTAGAGTTGTGTTGTGATATCTTCCCGTGAGTCCCTGATCTTGATCGTACACGTTTGCGTGCATGATTAGTGTACGATTGAATCGGGGGCGTCACAAGTTGGTATCAGAGCCGACTGCCTGTAGGAATCCCTCTTCCAACTCCTTGGCCGAAGTTGAGTCTAGACATTGCAAAACTTTTACTAACATGGCTATGTGTCTTACGGGCACACGTCGCCATTGGGTGGTAGTAGGATCTTTTACTCCTCGACCTTTACTCTGGGACTCTGATCTCTCCTCTATTCGGGTTAAATGAAGTTTACTAAACCTAACAATAGGATCTCGTTATCACTTTCACCCGGAGAGCCCCTTGTTACTGATGATCGTCTGCTGCACCAGAAGGCCGTGAAGATACTCTCCGCTGTTAACCCGAGAACTTATGTTCATCGCATTTGCAATTCCCCTTCCACCGTCAACCCTTATGGATAACCACTTGCAGTTGTTATTCTTACATTCATCCCCAGTTGGTCTTGTTATTACCAGATACCTCGAAACACTCGTCGTTGTTTCGATAATTCTTTGAGCTTATCGCCTTGCTGTTCTTTGTCACCTGAATACCCCTATGGATAATTCTCGCACTTATCGAGTATCTGCTCATCCCCAAGTTGTTCATGTGTTTCACAATGGTCTTTTAAATACTAATTGATCCTCCAAAAATCCTTAATAGCTTATTGCTCTGCAATACTTGTCTGCTTGCATTATGGATGCTTTCCACATGTCTGGCAATATTCGTTAGTATCCTTAGGCACCGTCATTTTGATCCTATTGATTCAGCATGTGTGCGAATGCACACAATCATCTATCAACCCTTCTAAATTATCCTTCCGGCTCAGACATCATTTTTGAACATGAGCTGGTTCTCGACCAAACTATTTGTCGTCAATTGTGCCTCTGGTATATCCAACTTATCCATCCTTGATCAGAGCGACTGCTTCTGATCCTTTGTTTTGGAAATCGAATTCCTTTATTATCTAAGCATCGAATTATTCCGATGTTCTATAATATGATGCCCGTGCATTCTTCTTCCTCTGGTTGTGTGCCGATACTCACCCCAGATCCTTTGTTGGATTTTATCCGACAATGTCCTTCATATTCAATAACCTTGAGCCTTTCCTAGGATGTATACCGCCTTTGGTAAATTGTATCCCCTGCTTTGTCAACCATGCTCTGCTATCGAGCTTGTGTTATTTACTCCTGAAGTTTGTGGTATATGTTCCTAAGAGGCCCGATGGGTTGGACATATGCCTTCTCTAAACTGTGTGAACCCGGAAACTACTACGGGTCATACTCTACTAGTGTTATGTCAGATAAAATTTCAACACACGATTTCGTTGAAGGCGAGAAGTGAATGAAAGATTATGTATTGAGGAAGTGGGAGTCGACCTTGAACCTTGTGTTCATGCCCATGGACGCGATGTATATCCTATCATGGAAGCTTCTTGTAATAATAACTATTTCCTTGATAACTAACATATGGTATCTGTGAATTGATCCCTTGCAACCGTGGTTCCGACCATGATTGTTCTTCTTTGATTCCATTTCTCGGACAAGTTAAAACAATTGTCTTCTATGGATCAATACACCCGTCCAATCTTTACTTTGATCTTGTGTCGAGTATTACCCCTGGTATCTCAAGTTTATCATGGAACTGCGTAACTTCTTATGAGTTCTTCATCAAGTGCTACCTTCCCATTGATTCCAATTTTTCACGGGCTCTGAGTTATTATACACTCAAAGACACCGATAGCTGAATCGAGTTCGCATTGCGATTCAACAAGTATTTGAACCCATCACTGCTTACTATACTACCTGGTCCTTCTTCCCGGAGCACAATTTTTGACGATGAGCTAAGCTTATGTTGATTTTCCTCATCATATCATTTCTCCTTGAACAACAAACTTGAGCTTGAGTTTGTGCCATAACTATGGTTCCAATAATCATTCGCTTCACCATTCGTTTGACTTGATGTCATCGCCGATCGATTACATCTTGAAATCTCTCGACAAAGTGCGTCGTGATCATCATCAACCTTATGAGCTCTTCCAGGATATCAATTGAATTCATGATGAGAAATACCATCCTTGCCCTTGATGATCTGTGTTATCATCGACCACTTTATTGCCCTCCCACCAACACAAGCTTGTTCATGTTTGGTGATATACCTTGAGTTCCTTGATATCCAGTAATTGCCCTTCTTTACCTTGGGACATTAACATCTCTTATGACCTCAATGTTGTGAGAATTTCACTACCTCTTGAGAACTCTTAATACAAGTGATACTTCTCACCATCACCATTCTTTCTTGGTCCCCGTGTTGATTCCAACAAGTGAACGGTGTTGTTTGGATTCTTTCCTTCTATCAACCCTATTGCTTTCAAGTTAATGGTCGGCCGTTCATTCTTAGACTATTGATTATTGAATCACCATTCTGACATTGGTCATGCAACCCAACCCATATTTCGGGCGCACCTTTCAACCAATGTTTAATTGTGTATGTTTTACTCGAGCATACTTCATTACATCATTTGATCTGACAAATGCTATCTCCTTATCCACATAATTGTGGAGATCCATCTTTTGGGATACCTAGTTGAATTGTCGCTGAGTCCATCAGCCACCTCCTCATCCTCTCTTTGGTTTACTGATGAACTCTTGTTTCGAAGCCTTGCTTCCGTACGTTATTTCTCGAGAATCTTACATTGTCATTTCGTCGATTAGCGTTGCACCTTTTCTTCTCAGGTATCCTAAGTCTGAGGTATCCTGACACCAATCGGATCTGAATCTCGGTCAGATATGATGGTTGGGACAACTTTCCAAGAGTTATGATGTTGATCCTTTGATGACCCGGTAACATGATGTCATGCCTAGCACCCCCCCCCCCCGGCTGGAGGACCTATCATTATAGATACCTTTTCAGCAAGGTTACTCATTCGTCCATGAGGAAATTGTAAGACTTATTCTACAAGTTATTCCTGATGGATCCTTCGTGTTTCCAAAGTCTGATCTTCACCTGAAGACCATGTCAATGCTATCTCGAAGCATGTCAATGGTACTCCGATTTTCAACAGGAACATTTGAAGCACGATGCTAAATTTTATTTATCACTTATCCTAACACCGTTGTATGGGTAATATCATGAGATTCCTTCCCCCTTACCTAAATGGTTTTCTACTTTATATCCTGTCATGGATATCATGCTCTGCTTATCCTTGGGAAGGATATACCCCTGGAATATGTGTTTCAACATATTTTCCTTTCCATTGTTCTGTTTAATCTGATAATCATATTTTCCTTTCCATTGGTTTGTTTGACTTTTCTTGTGATCTATATAAACTAAGCAGTAATAATTCACTGCTTATGTAAACACCTCGGTGTACAAATCTGTCAGTAAGACCCTGTTACTATTGTTGTTGACATTCCGGTAACCACCGATGGACGAGAACTTTGCCTATTGGTCCGCCTCGTTCAACGAGCAGGAGATGGTTCTCTTCGTCCCTCGCCTTGGTATCGACGTTGTTGCTGTAGCGACCCGACCCGAATGGATCAAGTCTCTGTGCTTTCATGTCATCCCTGGATCGGTATGCTGACACACACAGTACTCGAAGGATTTATAACAGAGGTAAATCACATGTATAAAGTAACGTAAAAACTATTACCTCAATCCAAAATATAGCGGAAGCAACAAGGTTGTGGATTCCCATCAACACCAACGGCAAAGTTGAGTATAGGAAAATCGTAACCCTAACGTACCACTTACTCGTCGTCTGAAAAAGTCTGCAACATGAAAAGTTGCAGCCCGAAAACGGGTCAGCACATGGAATATGCTGGCAATGTAACACATAGAGAGTAATGAAAGAATAGGCTATACTACATGCATATATGGCTGGTGGAAAGCTCTATGATTACAGTTTTTGCGAAAAGCCAATTTTTCCCTACATCAAAGGAATAAAATTTATTTAACTATCATGGTGGTTGTTAAACATTGAGAATGGTTGACAGCATCCTCAATCCCAATTTAAAAGTACTCATTAAACCCAAACAAATTATAATAAGTAACGTGTTGAGATCAACAGGATAATCCAAGAACTAGATACTCAAAATGTCCATAACCGGGGACACGGCTAATCATGATTAGTTTGTTACTCTGCAGAGGTTTGCGCACTTTTCCCACAAGACTCGATCGCCTCCGTTTGGTTTCTCGCACTACATGGTGTTTGAGAAGACGGATGACCGAGACATAGTCTTTCAGAAGCGCTAGCACCTTACATGTGGGGTAAACCGGTACACCTACATCCCCTACATCTGCTAGTCTACCCCGTAAGAGTTCGCACAACTTAGTCAACTATGCTAGAGCCCATAGTAGCATGTGGCTGCACACGGAAGTTTCTAGCATGAAAGATCTTATGATCCCTTTGAGCCTGGGTGGCGGTCCAAAATAAAAACAGGCAAGTCCTGATAGACATCAGGTGCCTCAATCCACCCAGATGTGTGTTTAAGTTGCCACCTTAGATAAACCATTAAAATTATCAATCTCACATCTGTCATGGATATCACTCACCCAATCCACGTCTACTAGCATAGCATAGCATAATAAGCAAACGTAGAAGTAACCCCCAAGGTTTTATAAGTAACAGGTAATAGGTACTACCTCAATTCTACTTCCCATCCCACAATTTAATTGGATCCTAATCATGCAATGTGAGAGGATTGATCTAATGCAATAAAACATGGGTTGTAGAAAAGATATGATCAAGTGTTACTTGCCTGCAATGTTGATGAAGATGATTCGCACTCAAAACTCTTGATAGATCTAATCGTCATACTCCGGTCAATCTATCGTAGGCAAGCAATAGTAACCACACAATAAGTACTCATCTAATGCACAGGGAAAAATCGAACAAGAGAACGAACCAGAAAGTTCAACTTAAGAACTCCGGTTGCAAAGAAAGAACGAGCCGAACAAACGACGAAAAACAAACGGCGGAAGAAAACAACTCGGTTCTAGCAAGTTGAATCTAGGTCAAATGATCTTTTTTTCAATTCGAGAAAACTCTCAAATATGAAAATAACGAAATCTCCAACTCTCTCCAAGGGTCCTTGAGTTGCGTGAAATTTCTAGGATCGACCAAAATGCAAGAAAATAAAATATGCATGATGATCTATTCCAAATTGAAAATAAATTCAAAGGGGCTTTGAATTTAATTCTTTGAAACTCCCAACTCATATTTCATATAATTTGAAGAAGTCATTTTATCTTCTCTCGTGAAAATCATTGAGTCGCATAAAGTTTCAGAATTGAAATATTTCCAAATGAAATTCAATTATTTTTCAAACACCCTTTTCATTTTTAAATGGAAGAAGTCATGTCATCTTCTCTCTAGGGTTTTGTGTTTGAAAAGAATTTGAATTCATGGAGATCAGAAAACCAATATGAAAGTTTGGGAAAGTCCTTTTATTCCCTCTCATTTAACTTTCAAAAAGTTTCGAATTCACTCACTTTCAGTCAATCAATCAAGCAATCAATCAAATCTATCTATTTGTTTATAACATTCCAAAATTTAGAATTTTGGGATGTTACAAACTACCACCCTTAAAATGAATCTCGTCCTCGAGATTCGGAGAGGCTAGAAAGAATAGGTTAGGGTTTGGGGTCTTCTCAAAGTCCATCGATCATCTCCGAGGTCTCGGGTGCTACCACCCTTAGAAACATTGTTACGGTTCCATCAAAACTCATATACTCCATCCTTATCGTTGACAGTGTCAGTCTTCTCAGATATTAAGGATAATCCCTTCTCTGGGCTCTTTCGGTAGTGGCATAACCTTTTCCTCAATTCCTTTGTCCTTTCATCTTGGTAAGGTTATCCCGAAACTGGGTCTTCATAGCTGACAGGTCTGACGCCAATGCTAAACAACTATCGATATCTCGTGGTGGTCAACAATTTATGGTTTCTCCTGCAGGAAATGAATCTGGGTTGATCCTCACCGTATAACCTACGGTTGGCAAAAGCTGTCGTGTACAAGGGAAAAATTACGTATACCATTCTAAGGTTTAACAAGGTTTAATATCGTCGTCTCTCTACTATAGGCAAGTCACTCAGATTTACCATCCCATATAGCAAAGCGAATAATAAGAGTAAGTCGGTATGGTGATCAATCCATCCCGCACCCAAATCATTACCATGTATACAGTTTAGCGAATCTCGCATACTAACACTCGGTCAACCTCACAAGCATTGCAGGATTTCTCTTGTCGATGAACCAAGTTCAGAAAATCCATTGATTCTGTAAGCCAAACAAACATCTATCGTTACTTAACAACTCTCAGGTTTTGCGTAAACTCCTATAGAATCGTCGGTTGATACAAGTCGTAACTTCTTCCAGGGTTTTTCCTTCAGCAAGAGTGTGCTTGCTTCTTGGCAGGTCCTGGGGCCTGTGGGTTATGGCCCATCTCATCACTTGCAAACCTTGAACTCATCATCTGGGCAACTGATCATTATCCCAACATCCAACTTCCTGGCATACTTAAAATCCATGTACTGTCTCTTTTCCTTATATTTGCACCAAACGGGGACATGATTACTCAGACTCTTCATGGAATTTCCATTGATCCATATTTCCAACATCATACCTCCTTTATATCCAATAACACTTCATCTCTTCATCCTCGTGGGATGTCCCACATACCGTGATAAAACTTATACTTATGAAATCCATACTCCACTTCGTGGAACATCATTATCCTTTCCAGGGTCAAGCGTCCTTACAAGGAAATATTGGCCATCTCTGCATGGCACTTCTTCAACTGGGAATCGTGAAACACATCATGACTCCTGACAGTCCTTCGGGTGACTCCAACTTGTTGGTAACTTCTCCCATACGCTCCAATACTTGGTATGGTCCTACAAATCTCGGGGCTAACTTTCCCTTAACTCCAAATCGTTTAACTCCTCGCAGTGCTGGCACACAAAGATATGCTCTGTCTCCGATTTCATAGACTACCTCCTTGCGTTTTTTAGTCTGCATAACTCTTCTGCCTGGACTGAGCTACCTTCAGTCTATCTCGAATCAACTTAACATTCTCTTCTGACTCCTTGATCACATTTGGTCCAAACAACTGACGGTCTCCAACTTCATCCCACATACTCTTGGGGCATCATACATATCGAGACAAAACTCGTATTTCATTTTGCCCAAAATCCATGCAGTGGAGTATCTTTATCTTTTCTGGGGTCAAAGGTTCTTACAGGGTACTACCACCCTTAAAATACACAAATCTTCCATAGACCATATTTCTCTTATCCTCAAAAATGGTCAAAATCCTCCTTCATAGAGTAGCAACTCATAAAATCCATATCAGTACCAACGAGGCTAACTTTATTAATTCTCAAATCATTACAATCTCCTGTTTTTCCATTACATGCCTCAATTCAATACCTCTATATAAAAGAAAATGTTCTCACTACCACTACTATATTACTTCTGTTACAAACTCAACTATTTATCACAAGTCTCCTTCTCCTTCGGACAACCTCTGGCAAAGTGCCCTGCTCCATTACAACGGAAACACATTACTTCTGACAGGTTTCGAGGTTTCCTCATATGAAATAAATAAATCAAATGATCCTCTTTTCAATTCGAGAAAACTCTCAAATATGAAAATAACGAAATCTCCAACTCTCTCCAAGGGTCCTTGAGTTGCGTGAAATTTCTAGGATCGACCAAAATGCAAGAAAATAAATTATGCATGATGATCTATTCCAAATTGAAAATAAATTTAAAGGGGCTTTGAATTTAATTCTTTGAAACTCCCAACTCATATTTCATATAATTTGAAGAAGTCATTTTATCTTCTCTCGTGAAAATTATTGAGTCGCATAAAGTTTCAGAATTGGGATATTTCCAAATGAAATTCAAATATTCTCAACACCCCTTGTCATTTAAATAAATGGAAGAAGTCATGTCATCTTCTCTCCGGGGTTTTGTGATGAAAAGAATTTGAATTCACGAAGATCAGAAAACCAATATGAAAGTTTGGGAAAGTCCTTTTATTCCCTCTCATTTAACTTTCAAAAAGTTTCGAATTCACTCACTTTCAGTCAATCAATCAAGCAATCAATCAAATCTATCTATTTGTTTATAACATTCCAAAATTTAGAATTTTGGGATGTTACAGTTGCCGACATGACTGACATGCTATCCGCTGACATGCCTTGCTATCATGACCGTGCAAGATGTCACCGCTCCTATTTTTAACCCACATGGTGGGCCCATAACCCACAGTTCCATAGGATCAAAAACCTGACTCTCCTTTACACCCCCGGTTTCCAAAGTTATTCCTCGCGCTTGACTTCGTATGTAATTCACGGGGTCACTATCCTAGTAATCTATTCGGGTATCAGACGCAATACTTATTCCCATTGCTCTGGACCCCTTTCACACTTTGTTGCAGGCATCGAACGATTGCCTGCCCGCTCAAAATTTCTAATGATACCTCCTTACTTTGCTCTCGATATTTTCTCAAATTTCAACTCGGGGAATACTTATGCTTCTTCCCCTGAGTTAACCGTCCGTGCTCGATTTTATTACGGTCCGTCCTTATAGAGTTTTCCCCCTCTCATCCTTTCGTAAGTTCGGTGAAGATCCGGAAGGAAGGACGACAACTTCATCATGATGCATTGATGCATAGGAATGAAGACATCAATAATATGGATTGACCTCTTCGAGAAAAGCAACCAAGACCGAGAAGATTCGTTAGAATATCGTGACAAGAACTTTCCCCCTTACTCCCCTCTTAAATCTCGGGACGAGATTTCTTGTAGTGGAGGAGAATTGTGACGCCCGGTTAATCAAGCTACAGTAACCCTCTGGTAATGATGCCATGTCACCACGATTACTGTTGCTAATCTCGTGTTAGTTCAGATCCGAGCCAAATTCAAATTTCAATTAAAGTCAAACATTAAAAGTTTCCAATAGTCAAATAAAAAATGTTCAAAAATTGTAGCAACCAAATCATAATCAATTATGGTGGAGGAACCACACTTTTATGAAATGATTAAATACTCTAAAGTGAATAAAACCATAGCAAAACAATTATTCAAATGATTTTAAATAATAAACAAATGTTAAACTAGTTTAATTGACCACCAAACTTTTTATGATAGAGGGATGTTCTGAAACCTTATTTTAGGAGCTATGGTCATATTTTATAAA
>NC_041385.1:491050634-491157494 GCF_002162155.2 Triticum dicoccoides
AAACTTTGGAAATTAATATAAAATAAACCGTAGATCGGATGTAAAAACTTTGTACATCAAAGTTGCTCAGAACGACGAGACGATTCCGGATACGCAGTCCGTTCGTCCGCCACACCCCCCTAACCTATCGAACTCGCAACTTTCCCCCTCCGGCTCCTCTGCCCGAAAACACGGAACCCCGGGAATACTTTCCCGGATGTTTTCCCCCCTTCACCGGTATCACCTACTACCGCGTTAGGGCACACCGAACACCGCGTATTGCCTTGTTATATTTTGTGATGCTTTGTTTGCTCTGTATTCATTATTTCTTCCCCCTCTTCTCTCCGGTAGACTACGAGACCGACGCTGCTGCTGACCAGTTCGACTACGGAGTTGACGACCCCTCTCTCTTGCCAGAGCAACCAGGCAAGCCCCCCCCCCTTGATCACCACATATCGCCTATTCTCCTCTATACTGCTTGCATTAGAGTAGTGTAGCATGTTACTGCTTTCGTTAATCCTATTCTGATGCATAGCCTGACATTGTTGCTACATCTGTTGATACCTTACCTGCAATCCTAAATGCTTAGTATAGGATGCTAGTTTATCATCATTGCCCTACATTCTTGTCAGTCTGCCTTGCTATACTATGGGGCCGTGATCACTCGGGAGGTGATCACGGGTATATACTATACATACATACATACTATACAGATGGTGACCAAAGTCGGGTTAGCTCATTGAGTACCCGCAAGTGATTCTGACGAGGGGGCTGAAAGGACAGGTGGCTCCATCCCGGTAGAGGTGGGCCTGGGTTCCCGACGGCCCTCGACTGTTACTTTGTGGCGGAGCGACAGGGCAGGTTGAGACCACCTAGGAGAGAGGTGGGCCTGGCCCTGTTCGGCGTTCGCGGATACTTAACACGCTTAACGAGATCTTGGTATTTGATCTGAGTTGGCTACGAGCCTATACGCACTAACCATCTACGTGGGAGTAGTTATGGGTATCCCGGCGTCGTGGTATCAGCCGAAGCACTTCAGACGTCAGCGACGGAGCGGCGCGCGCCGAATTGGACTGGAACGCCACTAGGCTAGGTCTGCTTTCGGCCGCCCTCGCAACATGCAGGTGTGCTATGGGCGATGGGCCCAGACCCCTGTGCGCTTAGGTTTAGACCGGCGTGCTGGCCTCTCTGTTGTGCCTAGGTGGGGCTGCGACGTGTTGATCTTCCGCGGCCGGGCATGACCCAGGAAAGTGTGTCCGGCCAAATGGGATCAAGCGTGTTGGGTTATGTGGTGCACCCCTGCAGGGAAGTTAATCTATTCGAATAGCCGTGATCTTCGGTAACAGGACGACTTGGAGTTGTACCTTGACCTTATGACAACTAGAACCGGATACTTAATAAAACACACCCTTCCAAGTGCCAGATACAACCGGTGGTCGCTCTCTCTCAGGGATATGAGGAGGGGATCGCCGGGTAGGATTATGCTATGCGATGCTACTGGAGATGCTACTCGGAGATTCTACTTGGAGATGTTACTTGGCGATGCTACTTGGAGGACTTCAGTCTACTCTCTTCTACATGCTGCAAGACGGAGGCTGCCAGAAGCGTAGTCTTCGACAGGATTAGCTATCCCCCTCTTATTCTGGCATTCTGCAGTTCAGTCCACTGATATGGCCTCCTTACACATATACCCATGCATATGTAGTGTAGTTCCTGACTTGCGAGTACTTTGGATGAGTACTCACAGTTGCTTTCTCCCCCCTTTTTCCCCTTTCCTTTCTTTCTGGTTGTCGCAACCAGATGCTGGAGTCCAGGAGCCAGACGCCACCATCGACGACGACCCCTACTACACTGGAGGTGCCTACTACTACGTGCTGCCCGCTGAGGACGACCTGGAGTAGTTTAGGAGGATCCCAGGCAGGAGGCCTGCGCCTCTTTCGATCTGTATCCCAGTTTGTGCTAGCCTTCTTAAGGCAAACTTGTTTAACTTATGTCTGTACTCAGATATTGTTGCTTCCGCTGACTCGTCTATGATCGAGCACTTGTATTCGAGCCCTCGAGGCCCCTGGCTTGTATTATGATGCTTGTATGACTTATTTATGTTTTAGAGTTGTGTTGTGATATCTTCCCGTGAGTCCCTGATCTTGATCGTACACGTTTGCGTGCATGATTAGTGTACGATTGAATCGGGGGCGTCACACCTCTCCCATCATCTTAGTGAAAAAGAAGGATGGGACTTGGCGAATCTGCATGGATTACAGAAGACTAAATGCAATGACAGTCATCAGCAAGTATCCGGTGCCGGTTATAGAGGATATCTTGGATGAGCTAGCAGGGTCTAGTTGGTTCTCTACCTTGGACCTGCGGTCGGGGTACCATCAAATCCGACTGGCCGAGGGTGAAGAATTCAAGACGGCTTTCCAAACACATTTCGGCCATTTTGAGTACAAGGTGGTTCCTTTTGGCCTGGGAGGCGCGCCTGCAACCTTCCTGGGGGGATTGAATGTAACTCTGAAGCCAGTTAATCGCGTGTGTGCTATGTCATTCTTCGACGACATCCTCGTATTCACCCGCACCTACGCGCTGCACATTCAGCACTTGCGTCAAGTCCTGTCGCTTCTCAGGAAGGATCAATGGTATGTCAAGAGATCGAAGTGCATGTTTGCACAGAGGGAGGTTAGTTATCTGGGGCACACCATCTCGGGCAAAGGGGTAGCAACCGATCAGAGCAAAGTGAAGCAAGTGGTCGACTGGCCAGTTCCAGTGTGTGTCAAGGATCTCCGAGCATTCCTTGGCCTGGCAGGGTATTACAGGCGTTTTGTTCGACAGTTTGGCATGCTCGCACGGCCACTGACAAACCTGTTACGCAAACACATTCAGTTTCAATGGACAGCAGCAACTCAAGACGCATTCGAGGCCCTCAAAACTGCATTGACTTTAGCTCCTACTCTGGCCCTACCAGATTTCACTAAACCTTTCGTGGTCGAAACAGATGCCTGCGAGTATGGAGTGGGCGCAGTCCTTCAACAGGAAGGCCACCCGATTGCCTATCTCAGTAAGGCGTTAGGCCCGCGAACCAAAGGCCTCTCTACGTATGAAAAAGAGTACTTAGCAATTGTTCTGGATGTCGAGCAGTGGCGACCCTATCTGCAGTTCGGGGAGTTTGTGATCAAAACCGACCAACGTAGCTTGGTGCATCTGGAGGAGCAGCGTTTACACACTCCCTGGCAACAAAAGGCGTTCACCAAGCTCTTGGGGTTACAATACCGTATATGTTATCGAAAGGGGTCAGAGAATGGTGCCGCGGATGCACTTTCCAGGCGGCCAGTGCTTTCTACGGAGCAGGCTCAGGCCATATCGGTTTGCCAGCCTGCGTGGTTGCAGGAGATAGTTAAGGGCTACGATGCCGACCCCAAAACACAACAACTGATCGCAAGATTGACAGTGGCCCACGTGGAGGACATCCATTTTACTCTCAGCAAGGGCATTGTGCGTTTCAAAGGGCGTGTCTGGCTGGGCAACAACACCCACCTGCAGCAACAGATCATGTGTGCTTTGCACGACAGTGCTATTGGCGGCCACTCAGGGTTTCCAGCTACCTACAGGAGAATCAAGCATTTGTTTGCGTGGCCAGGTATGAAACAACACATTAAGGAGCATGTCCAGTGTTGTCAGGTCTGCCAGCAAGCCAAGCCGGACCGAGCTCAATACCCAGGGCTGCTCCAGCCATTGCCAGTGGCTAAGCGCCGTTGGGACTTGATTTCTATGGATTTCATTGGTGGGTTGCCCCCCTCACGGTAGTACAACTGCATCTTGGTGGTGGTGGATACCTTCTCAAAGTTTGCTCATTTCATCCCCATCAAACACCCCTACACAGCGCAGACAATTGCCCAGCTCTACATCGACCAGATATACAGATTGCACGGCATGCCAGAGGCCATTATATCTGACAGAGACGCTGTTTTCACCAGCAGGGTGTGGCAGGAGATTTTCAAGCTGCAAGGTGTGGAACTGAAAATGAGCTCATCGCATTACCCTCAAACGGATGGGCAGACCGAAAGGGTCAACCAGTGCCTCGAAACTTACTTACGCTGCTTCGTCCACAGTTCCCCCAACAACTGGAGCAGGTGGATAGTGTTAGCTGAGTTCTGGTATAACTCAACTTTTCACTCCACGCTCAACAAGACGCCATTCGAAGTGGTTTATGGCCAGGAGCCTCGACATCTGGGACTGGTACCCGAACAAGCAACACCAGTTCCTGAGCTTAATGTGTGGCTCGAGGAACGGCAACAAATGCAAGATATCTTGAGGAAACACTTGATGCGTGCCAAACAGGTCATGAAGCAACAGGCAGACAAGAAAAGGACCCCTAGAGAGTTCCAGGTGGGTGACTAGGTGTTTCTCAAGTTGCAGCCGTACATCCAGACATCCGTGGCGCGCCGGGCCAATCACAAGCTGAGTTTCAAGTTCTTTGGGCCCTACACTATGATCCGTCGGGTAAATGAAGTCACATACGAGCTGCAGCTACCTGAGGGATCATCAATCTTCCTGGTCTTCCATGTGTCACAGCTGCGCAAGGCGCTGACTCTAGGTGCGAGTGCCTCCTCTTCACTTCCCTCACTTACTGATGTGGTCAATGTCCCAGCAGAGATACTGGACACAAGATGGCGCCGGGGCTCGAACAAAATGCAAGAACAAGGGCTGGTTCGCTGGCACGATCCCAAGGCTACTCCAGACACCTGGGAAGATATCAACGATCTTCGCAGGCGCTTTCCCTCTGCTCCGACTTGGGGACAAGTCGTGTCTGAAGAAAGGGGGGGTGTCAGCAGCCTACCCACGCCTGGGCCGAAGAAGGCCGATGCTGCACCAGAGCGGCCCAAGAGAGAGAGGAGACCATGCCACAGGTTCACCGGGCCTCAGTGGGTGTCCTACATGTTCGGCCCAGAGGAACCCACCAGCGACTGATATAAGCGGGTGTGGCGTGAGGCAAAGGCATCCTGGCTTGGATCAGATCGACCCGGTGGCGGCAGCATGTATCAGTCCCCTTGTACTTCATCCTCTTCCCCGAATTCCCCCTGTAATCGCCACTATATCGGATCTCGCCATTGATCTATCAAGAGAGTAGTAGTTGGTACCTAACAAAAACACATGAAGAAACTCCATGCTGATGGGCTTTTGGAATCACTTGGTTATGAATCACTTAATGCTTGCAAACCATGGCTCATGGGCAAGATGACTAAGACTCTGTTCTCCGGAACAATGGAGCGAGCAACTGACTTATTGGAAATAATACATACTGATGTATGCGATCCGATGAGTGTTGAGGCTCGCGGCGGGTATCGTTATTTTTTGACCTTCACAGATGATTTGAGCATATATGGGTATATCTACTTGATGAAACATAAGTCTGAAACATTTGAAAAGTTAAAAGAATTTTAGAGTGAAGTGGAAAATGATCGTAACAAGAAAATAAAGTTTCTACGATCTGATCACGGAGACGAATATTTGAGTTACGAGTTTGGTCTTCATTTGAAACGATGTGGAATAGTTTCGCAACTCACGCCACCTGGAACACCACAGCGTAATGGTGTGCCCAAACATCATAACTGTACTTTATTAGATATGGTGCGATCTATGATGTCTCTTACCGATTTATCACTATCGTTTTGGGTGTTATGCATTAGAGACAACCACATTCATGTTAAATAGGGCACCATCTAAATCCGTTGAGACGACACCATATGAACTGTGGTTTGGCAAGAAACCCAAGTTGTTGTTTCTTAAAGTTTGGGGTTGTGATGCTTATGTGTAAAAGCTTCAACCTGATAAGCTCAAACCCAAATCAGAGAAATGTGTCTTCTTAGGATACCCAAAAGAAACTATTGGGTACACCTTCTATCATAGATCCGAAGGCAAGATCTTTGTTGCTGAGACTGGATCCTTTCTAGAGAAGGAGTCTCTCTTGAAAGAAGTGAGTGGGAGGAAAGTAGAACTTGATGAGGTAGTTGTACCTTCTCCCTTATTTGAAAGTAGTTCATCACATAAATCAGTTCTAGTGATTCCTACACCAATTAGTGAGGAAGCTAATGATGATGATCATGAAACTTCTGATCAAGTTACTACCGAACCTCATAGGTCAACCAGAGTAATATCCGCACCAGAGTGGTATAGTACTCCTGTGCTGGAGGTCATGTTACTTGACCATGAAAAACCTACGAACTATGAGGAAGCGATGATGAGCCCAGATTGCGTGAAATGGCTTGAGGCCACGAAATCTGAGATGGGATCCATGTATAAGAACAAAGTATGGACTTTGAATGACTTGCCCGAGATCAGCGAGCCATTGAGAATAAATGGATCTTCAAGAGGAAAACGGATGCTGATAGTAGTATTACTATCTACAAAGTTCTAATTGTTGCAAAAAGGTTTTCGACAAGTTCTAGGTGTTGACTACGATAAGATTTTCTCACTCGTAGCGATGCTTAAGTCTGTCCGAATAATGTTAGCAATTGCCACATTTTATGAAATCTGGCAAATGGATGTCAAAACTACATTCCTTAATGGATTTCTTAAAGAAGAGTTGTATCTGATGCAACAAGAAGGTTTTTTCAATCCTAAAGGTTCTAGCAAAGTGTGCAAACTCCAGTGATCCATCTATGGACTGGTGCAAGCATCTCAGAGTTGCAATATATGCTTTGATAAGTTGATCAAACCATATAATTTCATACAGACTTGCGGTGAAGCATGTATTTACAAGAAAGTGAGTGGGAGCACTACAACCTTTCTGATGAGTATATGTGAATGACATATTGTTGATCGGAAATGATGTAGAGTTTTCTAGAAAGCATAAAGGAGTGTTTGAAAGGAGTTTTTTTCAAAGAAAGACCTCGGTGAAGCTGCTTACATATTGGGCATCAAGATCTATAGAGATAGATCAAGACACTTGATAAGTTTTTTCAATGAGTACATACCTTGACAAGATTCTTGAAGTAGTTCAAAATAGAATAGTCAAAGAAGGAGTTCTTGCCTGTATTGCAAGGTGTAAAGTTGAGTAAGACTCAAAACACGACCACGACAGAAAATAGAAAGAGAATGAAAGTCATTCCCTATGCGTCAGCCATCGTTACTATAAAGTATGCTATGCCTTGTACCAAACCTTTTGTGTACCTTGCCATGAGTTTGGCAAGGGGGCACAATATTGATCCAGGAGTGGATCACTTACAACGGTCAAAATTATCCTTAGAAGACTAAGGAGATATTTCTCGGTTGTGGAGGTGATTAAAAGTTCATTGTAAAGAGTTACGCCGATGCAAGCTTTTACACCGATCTAGATAACTCTGCATCTCAATCTGGATACATATTGAAAGTGGGAGCAATTAGCTAGAGTAGGTCCATGCAGAGCATTGTAGACATAAAAAATTTGCAAAATAAATACGGCTCTGAATGTGACACACCCATTGATTAAGCTTCTCTCACAAGCAAAACATGATCACACCTTAGTACTCTTTGGGTGTTAACCACATAGCGATGTGAACTAGATTATTGACTCTAGTAAAACCCTTTGGGTATTAGTCACAAGGCAATGTGAACTAATCACATGGTGATGTGAACTACTGGTGTTAAATCACATGGTGACGTGAACTAGATTATTGACTCTAGTGCAAGTGGGAGACTGGAGGAAATATGCCCTAGAGGCAATAATAAAGTTGTTATTTATATTTCCTTATATCATGATAAATGTTTATTATTCATGCTAGAATTGTATTAACCGGAAATTTAGTACATGTGTGAATACATAGACAAAACAGAGTGTCCCTAGTATGCCTCTACTTGACTAGCTCGTTAATCAAAGATGGTTATGCTTCCTGGCCATAGGCATGTGTTGTCATTTGATGAACGAGATCACATCATTAGAGAATGATGTGATGGACAAGACCCATCCGTTAGCTTAGCATTATGATTGTTGAGTTTTATTGCTATTGCTTTCTTCATGACTTATACATGTTCCTCTAACTATGAGATTATGCAACTCCTGAATACCGGAGGAACACCTTGTGTGCTATCAAACGTCACAACATAACTGGGTGATTATAAAGATGCTCTACAGGTGTCTCCAAAGGTGTTTGTTGGGTTGGCATAGATCGAGATTAGGATTTGGCACTCCGATTGTCGGAGAGGTATCTCTGGGCCCTCTCGGTAATGCACATCACTATAAGCCTTGCAAGCAATGTGACTAATAGGTTAGTTGTGGGATGATGCATTACAGAATGAGTAAAGAAACTTGCCGGTAACGAGATTGAACTAGGTATGGTGATACCGACGATCGAATCTCGGGCAAGTAACATACCGATGACAAAGGGAACAACATATGTTGTTATGCGGTTTGACCGATAAAGATCTTTGTACTATGTAGGAGCCAATATGAGCCTCGAGGTTCCGCTATTAGTTATTAACCGCAGATGTGTCTCGGTCATGTCTACATAGTTCTCGAACCCGTAGGTGCACGCTTAACGTTCGATGACGATTTGTATTATGAGTTATGTGATTTAATATACCAAAGGTTGTTCGGAGTCCCGGATGAGATCACGGACATGAAGAGGAGTCTCAAATGGTCGAGACGTAAAGACTGATATATTGGAAGGCTATATTCAGACATCGGAAAGGTTCTGAGTGATTCGGGTATTTTTCGGAGTACCGGAGAGTTATGGGAATTCACCGAAGGAATTAATGGGCCATACGGGAAAGGAGAGAAGGGCCTCAAGGGGTGGCCGCGCACCCCCCCATGGCAAGTCCGAATTAGACTAGGGACGGGGTGGCGCCCCCCTCTCTTTCCTTATCCCTCTCCTACTCCTTCCCTCTCTCCCGTATTGGAAAAGGAAGGGGACTCCAACTAGGATTGGGAATCCTAGTGGACTCCCCCTGTAGGCGCGCCCCTCCTAGGCCGGCCTCCTATTCCCCCCTCCTTTATATACATGGACGGGGGGCACCCAAAGACACACAAGTTGATCTTTTAGCCGTGTGCGGTGCCCCCCTCCACAATTACACACCTCGGTCATATCGCCGTAGTGCTTAGGCAAAGCCCTGTGCCAGTAACTTCATCATCACCATCACCATGCCGTCGTGCTGACAAAACTCTCCTTCGGCCTCAACTAGATCAAGAGTTCGAGGGATGTCACCGAGATGAACGTGTGCAGATCGCGGAGGTGTTGTGCGTTCGGTACTTGGATCAGTGGGATCACAAAGACGTTCGACTACATCAACCGCGTTACTAAACGCTTCCACTTTCGGTCTATGAGGGTATGTGGACACACTATCCCCTCTTGTTGCTATGCTTCTCCTAGATAGATCTTGCGTTATCGTGGGCATTTTTTTTGAAATTACTACGTTCCCCAACACATCGGATCCCAACAAACACATCGAAAAAGAGTTACATCAAATAGATCTCCCAGAGAACATTGTATTGAGAATCAAAAGAGAGAGAGGAAGCCATCTAGCTACTAACTACGGACCCGTAGGTCTACAATGGACTACACTCGCATCATCCTAGAGGCACCAATGAGGATGATGAACCCCTCTATGATGGTGTCTAGATTGGATCTGTGGTTTCTGGAACTTGCGGCGGCTGGAATTGTTTTTCGTTGACTCCCCTAGGTTTTCTGGAATATTGGGGATATTTATAGAGCAAAGAGGTGGTGCAAGAGGCCACCGAGGTGGGCACAACCCACCTGGGCACGCCTGGGCCCCCAAGCGTGCCCTGGTGGGTTGTGCTCCCCTCGGATCTCCCCATAGGTACTTTCTTGGCCCAACAGGTGTCTTCTGGTCCAGAAAAAATCACCAAAAAGTTTTGTTGCGTTTGGACTTCATTTGGAATTGATCTCTTGCGAAGCAAAAAACAAGCAAGAAAACAACAACTGGCACTGGGCACTATGTCAATAGGTTAGTCCCAAAAAATGATATAAAGTTGCTACAAAATGATTGTAAAACATCCAAGAATGATAATATAACAGCATGGAATAATCAAAAATTATAGATATGTTGGAGACATATTAGCATCCCCAAGCTTAATTCTTGCTCGTCCTCGAGTAGGTAAATGGTAAAAACAGAATTTTTGATGTGGAATGTTGCCTAACATGTTCATCACGCATTCTTTTCTTTGTAGCATGGACATTTGGACTTTTATATGGTTGAAAGCAATAGTCTAGTTTTGACATGAGGATTTCAATGCTCAAGCATTTCAGCAAGAAACCATGTCTTCCAAAATATCAACGCTAAAGCAAGTTATCCCTAGCCCATTATGCTCAATCATTGATCTATTCATGAAACACACTCGCATATTAGCTACACCCAATGCTCAAGTACGATCATAGTGCCCCTTAGTTGGTGCTTTATAAGAGAAGATGAAGACTCAAATAAAAATTGCATAAAGTAAAAGAAAGGCCCTTCGCTTAGGGAAGTAGGGATTTGTAGAGGTGCCGGAGCTCAAAGCGAAAAAGATAGAGATAAAACATTTTGGGTGGCATGCTTTTCCGGTCAACGTAAACGATCGAGTAGTTCCCAATACTTTCCATGCTAGATATATCATAGGCGGTTCCCAAAAAAAAGTTTATTCCTTTTTCAACCATACTTTCACTTTCCATGGCTAGCCGTATTCACGGGTGCCTTCCATACCAACACTTTTGAAGGAATTTATTATTTTACAACATATAGTAAATTCATTTTTCATTTCAGGACTCCGCATCCCTAATACCTTTGACATACTCTCGTGCAAAGACAAGTGAATAAACACTCATCTTGAGAATAACACATCTAGCATGGAAATATATCAGCAACCCCCTATCGTTTCATGAATGGCACGAGCACACAAAAGAGAAATTTGTTTTGAGAATTAGAGATGGCACATAAAAATTTTCTTAGAACGGCAAAATAATACCTCATAGGTAGGTATAGTGGACTCATGTGGAAAAAACTAGTTTAAAGGATTTTGGATGCACAAGTAGTGATCATACCTAGTGCAAATGAAGGCCAGCAAAAGATTGAGAAGCATCCAACCAAGAAAAGAAAAATCTCATAAGCGAGCATTAAGCAACACCGAATAATGCACCACAAGTATGATGTAATTTCATTGCATAACTATTGACTTTCGTGCTTGCATAGGGAATCACAAACCTTAACACCGATATTCTTACTAAAGCATAATTATTCATCAACATGACTCACATATCACTATCATCATATCTCAAAACTATTACAAAGAATCAAGTTTATTTTGTCCAATGATCTTCATGAAAGTTTTTATTATATCCTCCTTGGATATCTATCACTTTGGAACTACTTTCATATGTTGCTTTTAATAAGCTCAAACAAATATAAGTGAAGAACATGATCATCATATTTCTTCCTCTCAAATTAATCTAACTTAAGCATGAGAGAATTTCTTTGAAGATAACAAAGCACACCATGCTTAAAAAGATATAAGTGAAGCACTAGAGCAATTCCAAGGCACTAAAAATTTAAGTGAAGCATAGGAGCAAGCATAGCATAATTTGGCTCTCCAAAATTGGTGTGTACAACAAGGCTATTTATTAAAAATTAAAAATAGAAACAAACAATGACTCATATGATACAAGACGCTCCAAGAAAAACTCATAATATGTGATGGATAAAAATATAGTTTCAAGAAAAATACCAATGGTTGTTAGAAGAAAGAGGGGATGCCACTCGGGGGGGGGCATCCCCAAGCTTAGTTTCTTGATACTTCTTGAATATTATCTTGGGGTGCCTCGGGCATCCCCAAGCTTAGCCTTTTGCTAATCCTTATTCCTTCATCCATCATGATCTCACCCAAAACTTGAAAACTTCAATCACACAAAACTCAACCAAACTTCGTGAGATCCGTTAGTATAAGAAAGCAAATCACTACTACAAGTACTGTTGAAAACTCATTCATATTTTATTTTTGCATTATATATATTGTATTCATACTTTGCCATGGCTCAAACCCCTCAAAAGAGCCCATAGATCAATTAAAATAAGCACACAATGCAAAGAAAACAGAATTTGTGAAAAACGGAATAGTCTGTAGCAATCTGAATATTCTGAATACTTCTGTAACTCCAAAAATTATAAAAAATTAGGACAACATGCACTAGTACGTGTCGGTCCTAAACAAACGGGTTTTAACCCCTTTCCACGACGGCATTCGGAACCGTCGCCAAGTGAGTGTGGGCGATAGGGGGGTCCTTCCCACGCGACCCAGAAACCGTTGGGGATATGCCCTCCTGGCACACACGCTCGGCAAAATGAGGTCGTGTGCGACCGGCGAGCACTCAAATATAGAAATACGTACAGTAGTGCTCAAAAACATACAATTATACAGGAGGAATCATTTCCGGTCGTAAGTACATCCCACACAGTTAGTCACCACTAAACATTTTCGTTCGTATATACATCCCACATAGTCACTACAAGGAAAACATTTGCGCAAGGTGGCATAATGCAAACAGTTTTGAAGAGAATGTCGTGTGTGATTGTTCATTGATCCAACACGGTTTATTCCTAGAAACTGTGTGCGTTGCCTGAGGTCATCACCCACAGTGGTTTCTGATACGTCTCCAACGTATCTATAATTTTTGATTGCTCCATGCTACTTTATATATTGTTTTGGACTATAATGGGCTTTATTTTCCACTTTTATATTATTTTTGGGACTAACCTATTAACCGGAGGCCCAGCCCAGAATTGCTGTTTTTTGCCTATTTCAGTATTTCGAAGAAACAGAATATCAAACGGAGTCCAAACAGAATGAAACCTTCGGGAACGTGATCTTCTCACCGAACGTGATCCAGGAGACTTGGACCCTACTCCAAGAAGCACCAGAGGTGGTCACAAGGGTGGAGGGCACGCCCCCCTACCTCATGGGCCCCCTGACGCTCCACCGACGTACTCCTTCCTCCTATATATACCTATGTACCCCCAATAGGCCTGATATGGAGCCAAAAACCTAATTCCACTGCCGCAACCTTCTGTATCCACGAGATCCCATCTGGGGCCTGTTCCGGAGCTTCGCCGGAGGGGGCATCTACCATGGAGGGCTTCTACATCAACACCATAGCCTCTCCGATGAAGTGTGAGTAGTTTACTTCAGACCTTCGGGTCCATAGCTAGTAGCTAGATGGCTTCTTCTCTCTTTTTGGATCTCAATCCAATGTTCTCCCCCTCTCTCGTGGAGATCTATTCGATGTAATCTTCTTTTTGCGGTGTGTTTGTTGAGACCGATGAATTGTGGGTTTATGATCCAGCTTATCTATGAATAATATTTGAATCTTTTCTGAATTATTTTATGTATGATTGAGTTATCTTTGCAAGTCTCTTCGAATTATCCGTTTGGTTTGGCCAACTATATTGGTAGTTGCAATGGGAGAAGTGCATGGCTTTGGGTTCAATATTGCGGTGTCCTTACTCAGTGACAGAAAGAGTTGCAAGGCACGTATTGTATTGTTGCCATTGAGGATAACAAGATGGGGTATTTATCATATTGCATGAATTTATTCCTCTACATCATGTCATCTTGCTTAAGGCGTTACTCTGTTTTTAACTTAATACTCTAGATGCATGCTGGATAGCGGTCGATGAGTGGAGTAATAGTAGTAGATGTAGAATTGTTTCGGTCTACTTGTCACGGACGTGATGCCTATATACATGATCATACCTAGATAACCTCATAACTATGCTCAATTCTATCAATTGCTCAACAGTAATTTGTTCACCCACCGTAGAATACTTATGCTCTTGAGAGAAGCCACTAGTGAAACCTATGGCCCCCGGGTCTATTCTCATCATATCAATCTCTATCACTTTATTTACTTGCTTTGCTTTTACTTTTTACTTTGCATCTTTATACCAAAAATACCAAAAATATTATCTCTATCAGATCTCACTCTCGTAAGTGACCGTGAAGGGATTGACAATCCCTAATCGCATTGGTTGCGAGTAGCTATCGTTTTGTGCAGGTACGAGGGACTTGCGCGTGACCTCCTACTGGATTGATACCTTGGTTCTCAAAAACTGAGGGAAATACTTACGCTACTGTGCTGCATCATCCTCTCCTCTTTGGGAAAAACCAACGCAAGCTCAAGACGTAGCAGTTTCTCATTAACCGTTTGCAATAGGAAAACCCATTTAGCAAGCTAATTGGCCAATTAGCGGGCTTATTGCCCTGTTATTAATAATCCATTTACTAATCTAATTGACATTCATATTAATCACATAATATATTCCATTTCCATATTAAGGAAGCAAGATTTCATAATTGAAATACATCGGAGTACAACATGATATAGCTTCAGCACTCAGCTACCCCATTACACAACTGCACCAGCAGCAAGTTTCACATGCAACATCTAGAACCTTTTGAAATTAGCATCATAGATGGTACATAGAGAGATGCATCTCATCTGGAAAACTGCTGAAGCGGAAGGCGAATATTTAGCCTTCATTCATGTTGAAGGTCTTTGCAACTTTAGGCCAGTGCATGTGGATGATTGACCGTCCATCCTTTGACCTCTTCATGAACACTTCAATATTGAACCGTGGGTGTTGTATGAAAACTTTCCTCGCCTCCTAACCACATAGGTGGTTTGAGAGGTAATCATCAGTGAACCCTGAAAACAAGGATGTGCATAAATATCTTCTCTATATTGGAAATGGGGCAAAGGAATACAAAAAGGCAGGGTATAATAGTTAGTACCATCTTGTAAACCTCAGTGCTTCCCATTGTTTCCCTGCAACACATATAAGGTAGTTAGTCATCAGGTTAAGGGTTCGCATGCTATCAGTAAAATATGTTGATGATAAGTAAGCACATTGCAGATTCATCAGATTAATTCAAGCCACATGGAAAACCCATTTATCCAAACCAAGCATGATTAAGAACTAGGAAATATAGCACTTGTATATGTTTCTCATGTATTAAGTGCATCCAAATTCGATTTATTCTTCACATGGTATACAATAACAGAATGCAACCACAACAATTGAACATCGCATTGCATAATCAAACCAAGCAATTAACTAAACACCACAACAAATGAACCAAACATTAACTGAGCACCACATTGCACAATATAACATACTCCTAATAGAAGATCATACAGTTAACCAAACCAAGTATGCTTAACAACTTGGAAATATAGCAATTGTATTTGTTTCTCATGTATTTAGTACAGCCAAATTCGATTTATTCCTCACATGGTATACAATAACAGAATGCAGCCACAACAACTGAACATCGCATTGCATAATTGAACCAAGCAGTTAACTAAACACCACAACAAATGAACCAAATGTTAACTGAGCACCACATTGCATAATATAACATACTCCTAATAGAAGATCAAACAGTTAACCAAACCAAGCATGCTTAACAACTTGGAAATATAGCAATTGTATTTGTTTCTCATGTATTTAGTACAACCAAATTTGATTTATTCCTCACATGGTATACAATAACAAAATGCAGCCACAACAATTGAACATCGCATTGCAGAACTGAACCAAGCATTTAACTAAACACCACAACAAGTGAACCAAGCCACAACAAATGAAACAAGCAGTTAACTAAACACCAATTGAACAATATAACATACTCCTAATAGAAGAACAGACAGTTAACCAAACTAAGCATGCTTAACAACTTGGAAATATTGCACCCTGAAGAATTGAACATCACATTTGCAGAATTAAACCAAGCAGTTAATTCAACACCATAATGCATGACATATAGAACATATACACTATAGCAGAAGATTGCATGGTAAAAGTAGATAGCACAATTCACTAGAATTTGTTAAGGAAAGGCAGTAGCTAGCAAACTGAAAATGGGTCCTTATAGTGAGCTAATAAGACAAGCTACTCCTCATTGTCGGAGATATCGATGATGATTGGCTCCTTGCACATGGAAGTGGGCGAGGCCTCCGCATTGTGGGTGCCCTCGTTGTAGTGGTGAGTTGCGTGAGCCGCTCCGGGCACCAACCTACTGGATCTCGAGATGAGGTAAGCATGTGCACGCTGAGAAAACACCTTGTAGTCTTCATCGAAGGCACCAACGTTGGCCTCAAGAAAACGCCGTGAACTGTCATTTAAAGCATCCAACCGCATCGCGGCATCGGCGTGTGAGGCGTCAACAGTGGCCTCGACGGTGAGGTGCTCCTCCAAGATCTGGGGGTCGGCATGAACGGCAGCCATCGCGACCTCATCCGCGCCTGCGGCCGTGATTTGCTTCTCCGCTGCCAAATGCTCCTTGAGGTCCTGGCTATACTGTGTGCACCATGGCTTAGGATGGCGCTTATTTGGTGGAGGGGTCGGTGATTTGGGTGGAAGGTGTCGCGCTCGCACCGGCGGTCGGGGCATGTGGGATGTGGAAGGAGGAGGAGGATGGGGGTCGGGTGTGGATTACCTGCCTAGATAGGCGAGGCGAGCAGCATGAAGGAGGGTCGCCGGTGAGGAGGCTGTGGCGCTGCAAGCAAGGAGTGAAGGTTTCAACTTGGAAAGGAAGGCGGAAATAGGGGAAATATGGCTTTTGGTAAGGGGGAGGGGGCGGGGAGGTAGCTATTCCGCGGAAGCCAAAAATTCGAAATCACTTCAGCCAAAAAAGCTGGCGCACAAAGTGTCATCATACACGGTCCCTTATTCAGACACGGTCCAAAGATATTTTGTGTTGCATCTCACACGGTTGGTTATAATAAGCTGTCTGGGATCTACTTGATTTTTCATCTTGATTTGAATTACATAATGGGGTTACAGCGGCCAAGGACGGTGTTTCAATTGCTAGACCTTTTATCTGAAGTGATCATAAAAGAACTGGAATTATTAAGGGTTCGTTTGGACATTTTTATGCATTAAGTGAGTTTTCAATGCATTTATGTGCATAGTTCAAATTTGAACTACATGCACATGCTCCAGTGCATATAAATTCGTTGAAAAATCAAATCTTTGTCCTTGGGTGCATGCTTAGGTCCCATGCAAGAAATGGGAGTGAATTTCAAACACCATGGCACCGTTGATAGCCGGCAAAACATTGAGATGCCTGGTTTTTAAATTCTAGTAAATCCAAAACTCTTCTGAAAATCATGAAACTTGGCATGCTATCATGGAGTGGCATCAACATGCCATGGTAAATTTTTTGTCCCATTTGGGGCAGGTTTGGGTATATGCTTCTCACAAACCGGAGCTTCTCACAACAAGCATGATGGTTTTCGGTAGGGAACGTCCCACCTTTGGGGATGAAACGATATCCATTGCCTCTTATTGCTTTCAAAAAATCTCTCGTGTCAACATACAACAACAGGAGTGTTGTGTGATTTTTTGTGATTTTTCAGGGTTCGTTTGGAAATTTTTATGCATTGACTAAGTTTTCAATGCATTTATGTGCATAATTCAAATTTGAACTACGTGCGCATGCTCCAGTGCATATAAATTGGTTGAAGAATCAAATATGTGTCCTTGGGTGCATGCTTAGGTCCCATTCAAGAAATGGTAATGAATTTCAAACACTAGTGCACTGTTGATTGCCAGCAAAACATTGAGATGATTGCTTTTTAATTTCTAGTAAATCCAAAACTCGTCTGAAAATCATGAAACTTGGCATGCTATCATGGAGCGGCATCAACATGCCGTGGTAAACTTTTTGTCCCATTTGGGGCAGGTTTGGGTATATGCTTCTCACAAACCGGAGCTTCTCACAACAAGCATGATGGTTTTCGGTAGGGAACGCCCCACCTTTGGGGACAAAACGATATCCATTGCATCTTATTGCTTTCAATTTGTTTTCGTGTCAACATAGAACAACAGGAGTGTTGTGTGAATTTTTGTGATTTTTGGGGTTCGTTTGGACATTTTTATGCATTATCTGAGTTTTCAATGCATTTATGTGCATAATTCAAATTTGAACTACATGCACATGCTCTAGTGCGTATAAATTGGTTGAAAAATCAAATATGTGTCCTTGGGTGCATGCTTAGGTCCCATGCAAGAAATAGGAATGAATTTCAAACACGAGGGCACCATTGATTGCCGGCAAAACATTGAGATGCCTGGTTTTAAAATTCTAGTAAATCCAAAACTCGTTTGAAAATCATGAAACTTGGCATGCTATCATGGAGCGGCATCAACATGACGTGCTAAAATATTTGTCCCATTTGGGGCAGGTTTGGGTATATGCTTCTCACAAAACGGAGCTTCTCACAACACGCATGATGGTTTTCGGTTGGGAATGCCCCACCTTTGGGGACGAAATGTTATCCTTTGCCTCTTATTGCTTTCAATTTTTTTTCTCATGTCAACATAGAACAACAGGAGTGTTGTGTGAATTTTTGTGATTTTTTGGTGTTCGTTTAGACATCTTTATGCATTATCTGAGTTTTCAATGCATTTATGTGCATAACTCAAATTTGAACTACATGTGTAGGCTATAGTGCGTATAAATTGGTTGAAAAATCAAATCCTTGTCCTTGGGTGCATGCTTAGGTCCCATGCAAGAAATGAGAATGAATTTCAAACACCATGGCACCATTGATTGCTGGCAGAACATTGAGATGCATGGTTTTTAAATTCTAGTAAATCCAAAACTCGTCTGAAATTCATGGAACTTGGCATGCTATCATGGAGCGGCATCAACATGCCGTGGTAAAACTTTTGTCTCATTTGGGGCAGGTTTTGGTATATGCTTCTCACAAACTTGAGCTTCTCACAACAAGCATGATGGTTTTCGGTAGGGAACGCCCCACCTTTGGGGACGAAACGATATCCATTGCCTCTTATTGCTTTCAAAAAAAATTCTCGTGTCAACACAGAACAACAGGAGTGGTGTGTGAATTTTTGTGATTTTTTAGGGTTCGTTTGGACATTTTTATGCATTAACTGGGTTTTCACTGCATTTATGTGCATAATTCTAATTTGAACTACATGTGCATGCTCCAGTGCATATAAATTGGTTGAAAAATCAAATATGTGTCCTTGGGTGCATGCTTAGGTCCCATGCAAGAAATGGGAATGATTCTCAAACACCAGGGCGCCGTTGATTACCGGCAAAACATTGAGATGCCTGGTTTTTAAATTCTAGTAAATCCAAAACTTGTCTGAAATTCATGAAACTTCGCATGCTATCATGTAGCAGCACCCGACATGCCATGGTAAAAGTTTTGTCCCATTTGGGGAAGGTTTGCGTATATGCTTCTCACAGACCGGAGCTTCTCACAACAAGCATGATGGTTTTCGGTAGGGAACGCCCCACCTTTGGGGACGAAACATTATCCATTGCCTCTTATTGCTTTCAAATTTTTTTCTCGTGTCAACATAGAACAATAGGAGTGTTGTGTCAATTTTTGTGATTTTTTGGGGTTTGTTTGGACATTTTTGTGCATTAACTGAGTTTTCAATGCATTTATGTGCATAATTCAAATTTGAACTACATGCGCATGCTCTAGTGCATATAAATTGGTTGAAAAATAAAATATGTGTCCTTGGGTGCATGCTTAGGTCCCATGCAAGAAATGGGAATGAATTTCAAACACCAGGGCACCGTTGATTGCCGGCAAAACATTGAGATGCCTGGTTTTTAAATTCTAGTAAATCCAAAACTCGTTTGAAATTCATGAAACTTGGCATGCTGTCATGGATCGGCACCCGACATGCCGTGGTAAAAATTTCGTCCCATTAGGGGTAGGTTTGGGTATATGCTTCTCACAAACCAGAGCTTCTCACAACAAGCATGGTGGTTTTCGGTAGGGAATGCCCCACCTTTGGGGACCAAACGATATCCATTGCCTCTTATTGCTTTCAATTTTTTTTCTCGTGTCAACATAGACAACGGGAGTGTTGTGTGATATTTTGTGATTTTTCGGGGTTCGTTTGGACATTTTTATGCATTAACTAAGTTTTCAACGCATTTATGTGCATAATTCAAATTTGAGCTACATGTGCATGCTCCAGTGCATATAAATTGGTTGAAAAATCAAATTTGTGTCCTCGGGTGCATGCTTAGGTCCCATGCAAGAAATGGGAATGAATTTCAAACACGAGGGCACCGTTGATTGCCGGCAAAACATTGATATACTTTGTTTTTAAATTCTAGTAAACTAAAACTCGTCTGAAATTCATGAAACTTGGCATGCTATCATGGAAGGGCACCTAACATGCTGTGGTATTTTTCATGTCCATTTTGAGAGAAGGCGCACTCGAATAATGACAGCCAACAAAGGCATTTTGAAAAAAAATAGCTGGCACTTTAATATCTCAAACGTTTGTATAATTCAAACCGTGTGCGTTTGGTTAACCATTCACGTGACGCCACGTGTCTTGGTTTTAATGGCTATAGGAGGTCCCGTGTGGACAGCTGCTTGACTGAATGGGAGGCGTGCGAGGCCAGTCCGGTGTGCAGGCTCACCGGGAAGCGTACAAGCTGTTCAACGCAGGATCTATGCATATCTTCAGCGCATACGGTTCAGATTACCGTATGCAAAAGCCAGACTTCAGTGCTAAGCCAAGAGACACTTAGATTTGTCAAAATATGCAGCTGAAAATCAATATCACTATCTATTTTTTGCAACTAAAATTCAGTAATTAAGCATAGATTTCATTCATACTAGAGATTAAGCAGTCGTTCTCACCGGGAAGCGAGACAACCTTCGACCGCCGCCCGCCTCGCTCCCACTGGTCTATATTAATGGCGCCACCGAGCCGCCGCACCCCCCCATCCTTGCCACACACACAATTCCTCTCTCTCTCTCTCCGCCCGCATCCTTGACGCCGCTCTGAGTCCTCAAAGCCGTCAGTGTACGAGGATGCCACTGAAGCGCCCCATCAAAGGGAGTGGTGATGCCGGGGCTGTTGAAGCACCGGAGCACAGCGTGAATATGGAGACAGAGGTTTCCGTCCCCGCCGACGAGGTGGAGAATGAGGCTGCCAACAAGCGGAGGTGGGTCAAGAAAGAACCGCAAGCGACTCCAGCAGGCCTAGACTTCATCAACAACCTCCCCGATGATATGTTGATAGTCATCATATCCCTCCTCCCAATCCAAAATCGGGCAAGGACAGCCGCCGTTTCCCGGTGGTGGCGCACCCTATGGCTCCGCACCCCTGTCGACCTCCTCCATGCCCACAAGCTCTGCCATGGCTATCGCCAAAGCTTGGATGTGTTCTCCTAGATCCTCGACAGTCACCATGGCCCAATCAAAGGCCTTATCGCGGCCAAGTTCTGTTCCAATGGCAAGGAGCGAGCCAAGCTTGACGAGTGGTTCCGATCCCGCGCCATAGATTAGCTCGAGAAGCTAAGTTATAATGATGGGCATATGAGCTTGCTGCCAACGTCCGCGCTCCGCTTCACGCCCATGCTTCGCCTCGCCAAGTTCATGAACTGCCATCCCCCCTTAATGGCGCGCCTGCTCTTTTTCTACCATGACTGAAGCACCTCGAGCTCGTCGTCGTCCGCATCCCAAAGGATGACATGGAGCGCCTACTTCGCGGATGTACTGCACTCGAGTTCCTTCGTCTTCAGGCGATGAATTGGTCGAGTACCTTGCACATCACCTCCAGGACTCTCCGCACTATTTATGTGTGTTGCTGGTGCTGCAACGAGAGATCACAAAAGGTGGAGCCCAATATGGTCATCCAGGACACACCTTCACTTGAGAGATTACTTGTAGTTGATCAACAAGGTCCAACAAGAATCAATGTCATTTCTGCGCCGAAATTGAAAGTGGTGGGCTACTCGTCTGTCAAATACTACAACTTTCAGGTACAACAGTCGCCTTATATACCTATCCTCCTTGATATCAACGTTATTTCTAGGTTTGAAGATGCATGTTCGTTTGTCATCCAGCGAAGCTTCACCCAGACTCTGGGCACAGTGAAGGTCTTGGCACTAGAATCTGTCATCCCCAACCTGGACCAAGTTTTCAGTTGCCTGAGATGATTTCGGTTCCTGAAGAAGCTATATATCAAGGTGATGTTCCTTTCCTATTAAATGTTAACCATAAGGGAGTTCAATCTTTTGCACCTTTTTCCAAGTTTACAATGACAATGTACTACAATTTCTGAAGGAATTTTTGAGGATTTTAGGATATACACCCCCACCCCATATTGGTTGCTTCATTCATATGGTTACAATCGCCCATAAGCATTTCTCCGTTGGATTCATCTGTACTAGTTTTCTTAGGGAATTTTTCATCCAATCCAACCTCTTGTGAAGAAGGCTACATGTTTCTAGATTGTAATCAAATGCCCATGTTAATCATGCCAGATCGAAGATGGCACGTTGGTGCATTTTACAATTCCTGGAAACTAAATGGGCCTGTAGCAGTGTTCAAAACTGCATGTAGGCACTAACATGTTCTCTTCTTTTGCAGTGCATATTAGGACCGGTGGAAGATGTTTATAACGACAATCACATCGAATGCCTGGATCTGCATCTCTCAAATATTACTTTGAACTCCTACCGAGGGACCCTACCGGAGATTACACTCGCCAGGTTCTTTCTTGCCAGAGCAAAGGTGCTGAGGGTACTGAGGTTGAACATGCATTTAATTAGGAAAGATCAATGATATGATTATCAGAGGTGGCAGCTACTGCGGAATGGAAGTGCCTCCAAAAATGCCAAACTTCATATTGGAAGAGTATATGGCAAAGCAATTGGAAGTTATTGTGTCAAACCCATACATGACTTGTCAGCGGCTGATCCCTTCTCAAAAATGACACATCTTGCAATGTTTGACTTTGGGCGTTGTAATCTTCGAATTTGAACCTTGTAATATTTATGGTATTTGTTATATTGAACCGTTTATGTTCTCTTGTCTCAATGCAAACAGTTTATCCGAGTGAACCGCATGTCGTACATCGCACACACCTTGATCTGGCTGACCATTTCTTTTGTGTTACCTAATCACAAACAGTTCATCCGAGTGAACTGTATGTTGTACATCGCACACACCTTGATCTGGCTGACTGTTTCTTTTGTGTTGCCTAATCACAAACAGTTCATTCGAGTAAACCGTATGTTGTACATCGCACACACCTTCATCTGGCTGCCCGTTTCTTTTGTTCCTCCACATCGAAAATGGTTAATTGAACTGAACCATATGCCCTGAATCGCACATGCAACTAAAATTTGAACCGTGTTTGATGCATCCATCATCGCAAATGTTTTGCACCTTTTTGACAGTTTTCTTACACCACAATTCGCGATTATTGCATCGCACATAGTTTCGTCGAAGGGTCTCTGATTGTAGTGTCGCATTAGCAGCATCCTGTAGTGGTGGTGGGAAATTTGTATATCAATCTTGTGTAAAACATTCAGAATTATTTGTCGCTTCTGTGATTTTTAAAAATTATTTTACTAGACGCAAAAGTTTCTGTTTTTCAGCAAGATCAAATCAAGTATCACCCAACATGATCCCAAAGGTTTGCTTGGCACAAACACTAATTAAAACACAAAAAACACAATCATAACAGTAGCATTATTGTGCAAACACTCAAGAACAGAAAAAAGAAAAATAAATTTTATTCAATGGGTTGCCTCCCAACGAGCTATTTCTTTATAGCCATTAAGATAGGCTTTGAGATTTCAATGATGATCACGTGAGAGATAAAAATTGAAGCACAAAGAGAGCACCATGTAGATGTGAGAAACATATTTAAGTCTAACATACTTCCTATGCATATGAATTGTATAGGCAAACAAATTTTCAAGACAAGACATATCTAACATATGCATGGAAAAAGAGAAACAATAGAAATCTCCACATAACGAGAGGTAGAAAATTTCTACAACCATATTTCCCTCTCTCATAATAATTACATGTGGGATCATATTCGAATTCAACAATATAGCTATCACATAACATATTCTCTATATCATCCACATGCATGCAAAATTGACACTCTTCCAAAATAGTGGGCTTATCATCAGATAAAGTCATGACCTCTCCAAGCCCACTATCATCAAAAATTTCATATGATTGAACACTCTCCAAATATGTGGGATTATTTTTACCTAAAGCTGACTATCTTCCAAACCCACTTTTTATATTATCGCAAGCATATTCATCATGAGGTTTAAATAAATTTTCAAGATCATAAGAATCATTATCACCCCAATCATGATCATTGCAATAAGTAGTGGACATAGAAATATTAGCATCCCCAAGCTTGGGGTTTTGTATATTATTTACACAATTGACATTAATATAATTTATAGTAACATCATTGCAATCATACTTTTCATCTAAGGAGCTATCATGAATCACTTTATAATTTTCTTCTTTTAACACTTCATTGAAATTTTCAGATTCATAAATCTCAAGCAAATATTCATAAAGATAATCTAGTGAACTCAATTAACTAGCAACGGTTTCATCATAATTGGATCTCTTGAAAAGATTAGCAAGTGGATGAGAGTCCATATCAATAGATTCTTAGCAAGCAAAGATGCAAGAAAATAGAAGGCACACGGCAACACAAGCAAACATGAGACCTGACGAGAAAAAGGCAAACGAAAAAGAGGGCGAATAACACGGCAAATTTTTGTAAAGTGGGGAGAGGAAAACGAGAGGCAAATGGCAAATAATGTAAATTGCAAGGAGATTAGATTTGTGATTAGGAACCTAGTAGATGTTGGTGATGTCTCCCCGGCAACGACGCCAAAAATTCCTTTTTATGCGGCTTGAACTACGTCGGTATTTCCCCAAAGAGGAAGGGATGATGCAACACATCTACGGTAGGTATTTCCCTCAGTGATGAGACCAAGGTTATTGTACTAGTAGGAGAACCACACAACACCACGTAAACAGCTCCTGCACACAAAGAACAAATACTTGCAACCCAACGTAAGAGAGGGGTTGTCAATCCCTCACAAGTAAAAAGATAGGTAAAACTGTAGTAGATTGGATAAATAGATCTCACGGGAATGCGAGCTAAAATAAATAAATAAAAATTGCAGCAAGGTATTTTGTATTTTTGGATTACTAGATCTGAAAATAAAAGCAAATAAAAATAGATTGCGAAGGCAAATATAATAAAGAAGGGACCCGGGGGCCGTAGATTTCACTAGTGGCTTCTCTCAAGAAAAATAGCATACGGTGGGTAAACAAATTACTATTGTGCAATTGATAGAACTTCAAATAATCATGATGATATCCAGGCAATGATCATTATATAGGCATCACGTCCAATATTAGTAGACCGACTCCTGCCTGCATCTACTACTATTACTCCACACATCGACCGCTATCCAACATGCATCTAGTGTATTAAGTTCATGGAGAAACGGAGTAATGCAATAAGAACGATGACATGATGTAGACAAGATCTATTTTTGTAGAAATAGACCCCATCTTGTTATCCTTAATAGCAATGATACATACGTGTCAGTTCCCCTTCTGTCATTGGGATCAAGGACCGTAAGATCGAACCCATCACAAAGCACCTCTTCCCATGGCAAGAAAAATCGATCTAGTTGGCCTAACTAAACCAAAGATTCAAAGAAGAAATACGATGCTATAAGTAATAATGCATATATGAGATCAAAAGACTCAAATAAATTTCATGGATAAAAACATAGATCTGATCATAAACTCAAAGTTCATCGGATCCCAATAAACACACTGCAAAAAGAGTTACATCAAATAGATCTCCAAGAGACCATTGCATTGAGAATCAAAAGAGAGAGAGAGAGAGAGCAAGCCATCTAGCTACTAACAACGGACCTGTAGGTCTATAATGAACTACTCACGCATCATCGAAGAGGCACCAATCAGGATGACCCTCTGTGATGGTGTCTAGATTGGATCTGTGGTTTCTGGAACTTGCGGCGGCTGGAATTGTTTTTTGTCGACTCCCCTAGGTTTTTTGGAAGGGACAATTGCATTTTTACCCCTAGTTGGTTCCTACCCACGGGTTTTGCCCTTACTTTTCGAGCTTGCTCAGTTTTGCCCTTACTTTTTCCATCGAGGTCCCTCGAATGCCCTTTGACCGTTTGACCAAAACTTTGAAAATTTATAACTAATTCATATGAACTCAGGAAAATGCAAATAAGATATCAAAATGTTCAGATAAACATTACCTTTATGGGCATATCATTTGCATTCAGGACAAAATCATCGTCGAAACTACCCAATGTAATTAATGTTATTAACATTATGAAAAATAAATAGGTGTAAACAATATTTTTTTCATGAATAAAAATTACATGCAAATGTAGGTGATGTTTTATGAACATCCTGATAACTTATTTGCATTTTTGTGAGTTTGTATCAACTTGTTATGAATGTTCTAACGACTTTGACCATTATTTGGAAACTTCATAACAAATTGATGCGAACTCAGGAAAATGCAAATAAGGTATCAGGATGTTCAGGAAACATCACCTACATTTGCATATAATTTTTATTCACAAAAAAATATTGTTTATACCTATTTATTTTTAATAATGTTAAAAACATTAATTACCTCGGGTAGTTTAAATGATGCTTTTGTCCTGAATGCAAATGATATGCCCATAAAGGTAATGTTTATATGAACATTTTGATATCTCATTTGCATTTTTCTGAGTTCATATGAATTAGTTATGAATTTTCAAAGTTTTGGTCAAACGGTCAAAGGGCATTCAAGGGACCTTGATGGAAAAAGTAAGGGCAAAACTGAGCAAGCTCGAAAAGTAAGGGCAAAACCCGTGGGTAGGAACCAACTAGGGGTAAAAATGCAATTGTCCCTTTTTTGAATATTGGGGTATTTATATAGCAAAGAGGCGGTGTGGGAGGCCACCGAGGTGGGCACAACCCACCTGGGCGCGCCTGGGCCCCCAGGCGCGCCCTGGTGGGTTGTGCTCCCCTTGGAGCTCCCCTCGGGTACTTTCTTGGACCAACACGTGTCTCTGGTCCAGAAAAAATCACCAAAAAGTTCCACTGCGTTTGGACTCCGTTTGGTATTGATTTCCCGCGAAGTAAAAAAAGCAAAAAAACAGCAACTAGCACTGGGCACTATGTCCATAGGTTAGTCCCAAAAAATGATATAAAGTTTCTACAAAATGATTGTAAAACATCCAAGAATGATAATATAACAACATGGAACAATCAAAAATTATAGATACGTTGGAGACGTATCATACCACTCTGTGCGGGCTAGGAGCAAGGTGACGGTTGGATTTTTTCCCTTCTATAAAAGGGGGTCTTCTTCCCCATTGAACCTTATCCTTCTAGTTTGTCTTCTTCCCCCATTGTTGACCTTCTTCGAGCTTGTTATCTCTCAATCCCTCCAATGATTCTTGCTAGTTCTTGAGGGAAAAGAGAGAGGAGATCTAGATCTACATTTCCACCAATCACTTTCTCCTCTATCTGAGGGGAACCCCTTGGATCTAGATATTGGAGTTCTTTGTGTTCTATTCTTCGTTCTTCCTCTCATCTTCCTATTGGGAAACGTTGCATGGAAAACAAAAAAATTCTACGCACATGCAAGATCTATCTAGGAGATGCATAGCAACAAGAGGGGAGAGTGTGTCTATATACCCTTGTAGACCGTAAGCGGAAGCGTTTCACGACACCGTTGACGTAGTCGAACTTTCTTCATGATCCAACTGATCTAGTACCGAACATACGGCACCTCCATGTTCAGCACACGTTCAGCTCGATGATGTCCTCTGCCTTCTTGATCCAGCAAGACGGCAAGGTAGTAGATGAGTTCTGTCAGCACAATGGTGTGGTGACGGTGATGGTAAAGTGATCTCCGCAGGGCTTCGCCTAAGCACTATGAAAATACGACCAAGGTGTAAACGGTGGAGGGGGCGCAGCATACGGCTATCAATTGATCTGGTGTGTTCTAGGCGCCCCCCCTCCCACATATATATAGGTGGGAGGGGAGGGAGAGGCCAGGGCGCGCCCTAGGGCTGGCCGTCGGCCCCTTAGGGGCCCTGCCTTGCCTTGCGCCCCCACCCTCTGCCATGTTTCCCCAAGGGGGAAGGAAAGAGGGGGCAGAGGGAAGGAAGTGGAATCCTAATCTGCACTTTCCTTTCCCTTTTCCCCTTTCCTTCTTCTCCTTAGGCCAGCCCATATGGGGGGTGATACGTCTCCATCGTATCTACTTTTCCAAACACTTTTGCCCTTGTTTTGGACTCTAACTTGCATGATTTGAATGGAACTATACCGGACTGACGTTGTTTTCAGCAGAATTGCCATGGTGTTATTTTTGTGAAGAAATAAAAGTTCTCGGAATGACCAGAAACTCCACGAAGAATATTTTTGGAATTAATAAAAAATACCGGCTAAAGAATCAAGGCCAGGTGGCCCACACCCTATCCACAAGGCTGAGGGGCGCGCCCCCTGCCTTGTGGGCCCCTGGTGCTCCACCGACCTCCAACTCCATATATTCACGTTCGGAGAAAAAAAATCAGAGATAAGGATTCATCATGTTTTACAATACGGAGCCGCCGCCAAGCCCTAAACTCTCTCGGGAGGGCTGATCTAGAGTATGTTCGGGGCTCCGGAGAGGGGAATCCGTTGCCGTCGTCATCATCAACCTTCCTCCATCACCAATTTCATGATGCTCACCGCCGTGCGTGAGTAATTCCATCGTAGGCTTGCTGGACGGTGATGGGTTGGATGAGATTTATCATGTAATCGAGTTACTTTTGTTAGGGTTTGATCCCTAGTATCCACTATGTTCTGAGATTGATGTTGCTATGACTTTGCTATGCTTAATGCTTGTCACTAAGGCCCGAGTGCCATGATTTCAGATCTGAACCTATTATGTTTTCATGAATATATGTGAGTTCTTGATCCTATTTTGCAAGTCATTAGTCACCTATTATGTGTTATGATCCGTTAACCCCAAAGTGACAATAATCGGGATACTTACCGGTGATGACCGTAGTTTGAGGAGTTCATGTATTCACTAAGTGTTAATGCTTTGGTCCGGTACTCTATTAAAAGGAGGTCTTAGTATCCCTTAGTTTCCAATAGGACCCCGCTGCCACGGGAGGGTAGGACAAAAGATGTCATGCAAGTTCTTTTCCATAAGCACGTATGACTATATTCGGAATACATGCCTACATTACATTGATGAACTGGAGCTAGTTCTGTGTCACCCTATGTTATAACTATTACATGAGGAATCACACCGACATAATTATCCATCATTGATCCAATGCCTACGAGCTTTTCACATATTGATCTTCGCTTAGTTACTTTTCCGTTGCCACTGTTACAATTACCACAAAACAGCTACTGTTACTTTTGCCACCGTTACCGTTACTTCCATATTACTTTGCTACTAAATAATTTGATGCAGATATTAAGTCTTTCAGGTGTGGTTGAATTGACAACTCAGCTCCTAATACTTGGGAATATTCTTTGGCTCCCCTTGTGTCGAATCAATAAATTTGGGTTGTAATCTACCCTCAAAACCGTTGCGATCCCCTATACTTGTGGGTTATCAGGGGGGCGCACCAGCCCCTTGTTGCTGGTGTGTTTCCCCTCTTGGCCCATAAGGCCCATATCATTTGTCGTTGGTGCCCGGAACCCCTTCCGGTGACCCATAAGTATCTGGTACCCCCCGAAACACTTCCGGTGTCCAAATACCATCGTCCTATATATCAATTTTTACCTCTCGACCATTTGGAGTCTCCTCATCATTTCCATGATCTCATCCGGGACTCCGAACAACATTCGGTCACCAAATCACATAACTCATATAATATTATATCATCATCGAAAGTTGAGCGTGCGGACCCTACGGGTTCGAGAACTATGTAGACATGACCGAGACACCTCTCTGGTCAATAACCAATAGCGGAACCTCGATGCCCGTATTGGCTCCTACATATTCTATGAAGATCTTTATCGGTCGAATCGTTATGACAACATACGTAATTCCCTTTATCCATCAGTATGTTACTTGCCCGAGATTTGATTGTCGGTATCTTCATACCTAGTTCAATCTCGTTACCGGTGATAACCCACAAGTATAGGGGATCGCAACAGTTTTTGAGGGTAGAGTATTCAACCCAATTATTGATTCGACACAAGGGGAGCCAAAGAATATTCTCAAGTATTAGCAGTTGAGTTTTCAATTCAACCACACCTGGATAACTTAGTATCTGCAGCAAAGTATTTAGTAGCAAAGTAGTATGATAGTAACGGTAACGGTAGCAAAAGTAACAGTAGCAGTTTTGTAGTAATTCTAACAGTAGCAACAATAAAGTAAATAAGCAAAGCACAATATGTGAAAAGCTCGTAGGCATTGGATCAGTGATGGATAATTATGTCGGATGCAATTCCTCATGTAATAGTTATAACATAGGGTGACACAGGACTAGCTCCAATTCATCAATGTAATGTAGGCATGTATTCCGAATATAGTCATATGTGCTTATGAAAAAGAACTTGCATGGCATCTTTTGTCCTACCCTCCCGTGGCAGCGGGGTCCTAGTGGAAACTAAGGGATATTAAGGCCTCCTTTTAATAGAGTACCGAACCAAAGAATTAACACATAGTGAATACATGAACTCCTCAAACTACGGTCATCACCGAGAAGTATCCCGATTATTGTCACTTCGGGGTTGTCGGATCATAACACATAATAGGTGACTATAGACTTGCAAGATAGGATCAAGAACTCACATATATTCATGAAAACATAATAGGTTCAGATCTGAAATCATGGCACTCGGGCCCTAGTGACAAGCATTAAGCATAGAAAAATCATAGCAACATCAATCTCAGAACATAGTGGATACTAGGGACCAAACCCTAACAAAACTAACTTGATTACATGGTAAATCTCATCCAACCCATCACCATCCAGCAAGCCTATGATGGAATTACTCACGCACGGCGGTGAGCATCATGAAATTGGTGATGGAGGATGGTTGATGATGACGACGGCGACGAATCCCCCTCTCCGGAGCCCTGAACGGACTCGAGATCATCCCTCCCGAGAGAGATTAAGGCTTGGCGGCGGCTCCATATCGTAAAACGCGATGAAACTTTCTCTCTGATTTTTTTCTCCGCGAAAGCAAATATATAGAGTTGGATTTGAGGTCAATGGACATCCAGGGGCCCACGAGGTAGGGGGCGCGCACCCTCGTGGAGAGGGTGTGGGGCCCCTGGCCTTGATTCTTTCACCAGTATTTTTTATATTTTCTAAAAATAATCTCTGTGGATTTTCAGGTCATTCCGAGAACTTTTGTCTCTGCAAAAAAATAACACCATGGCAGTTCTGCTGAAAACAGTGTAAGTCCGGGTTAGTTTCATTCAAATCATGCAAGTTAGAGTCCAAAACAAGGGCAAAAGTGTTTGGAAAAGTAGATACGACGGAGACGTATCAACTCCCCCAAGCTTAAACCTTTGCTTGTCCTCAAGCAATTCAGTTGACAAACTGAAAGTGATAAAGAAAAACTTCTACAAACTATGTTTGCTCTTGTTGTTGTAAATATGCAAAGCCAGCATTCAAGTTTTCAGCAAAGATTATGAACTAACCATATTCACAATAACACTTAGGTCTCATGTTTACTTATTTCAATGGCATAATCAACTAGCGAGCAATAATAATAAAACTCGGATGACAACACTTTCTCAAAACAATCATAATATAACATGAAAAGATGGTATCTCACTAGCCCTTTCTGAGACCGCAAAACATAAATGCAGAGCACCTTTAAAGATCAAGGACTGACTAAACATTGTAATTCATGGTAAAAGAGATCCAGTCATAGTCATACCCAATATAAACTAATAGTAATGCATGCAAAAGACAGTGTGCTCTCCAGCGGGTGCTTTTTAATAAGAGAGTGATGGACTCAACATAAAATTAAATAGATAGGCCCTTCGCAGAGGGAAGCAGGGATTTGTAGAGGTACCAGAGCTCGATTTTAAAATAGCGAGGAATAACATTTTGCACGGTATACTTTCACTATCAATGCAACAACTATGAGATCTCGATATCTTCCATGCTACACATATTATAGGCGGTTCCCAAACAGAATGGTAAGTTTATACTCCCCTGCTACGTCTTGCGCTTGCATTGATTTTCCTGGAAGAGGAAAGGGTGATGCAGCAATAGTAGCGTAAGTATTTTCCTCAGTTTTTGAGAACCAAGGTATCAATCCAGTAGGAGGCTCCTCAAAAGTCCCACACCTACACAAACAAACAAAGAACTCGCAACCAATGCAATAACGGGGTTGTCAATCCCTTCACGGCCACTTGCGAAAGTGAGATCTGATAGAGATAGTATGATAAGATAAATATATTTTTGGTATTTTATAATATAGATTGGAAAAGTAAAGATGAAAATAAAAGTAGACTGAAAGCTTATATGATAAAAGATAAACCCGGGGGCCATAGGTTTCACTAGTGGCTTCTCTCAAGATAGCATAAGTATTATGGTGGGTGAACAAATTACTATTGAGCAATTGATAGAAAAGTGAATAATTATGAGATTATCTAGGCATGATCATGTATATAGGCATCACATCCGTGACAAGTAGACCGACTCCTGCCTGCATCTACTACTATTACTCCACACATCGACCGCTATCCAGCATGCATCTAGAATATTAAGTTCATAAAGAACAGAGTAACGCATTAAGAAAGATGACATGATGTAGAGGGATATACTCATCCAATATGACATAAACCCCATCTTTTTTTCCTCGATGGCAACAATACAATACGTGCCTTGCTGCCCTTGCTGTCACTGGGAAAGGACACCGCAAGATTGAACCCAAAGCTAAGCACTTCTCCCATTGCAAGAAAGATCAATCTAGTAGGCCAACCCAAACTGATAATTCAAAGAGACTTGCAAAGACAACTCAATCATACATAAAAGAATTCAGAGGAGATTCAAATATTTCTCACAGATAAACTTGATCATAAACCCACAATTCATCGGATCTCGACAAACACACCGCAAAAAGAGTTACATCGAATAGATCTCCAAGAAGATCGAGGAGAACATGGTATTGAGATCCAAAAGGAGAGAAGAAGCCATCTAGCTAATAACTATGGACCCAAAGGTCTGTGGTAAACTACTCACAACTCATCGGAGGGGCTATTGTGTTGATGTAGAAGCCCTCCATGGTCGATTCCCCCTCTGACGGAGCACCGGCGAAGGCTCCAGGATGGGATCTCGCGGATACAGAAGGTTGTGGAGGTGGAATTAGGTTTTCATTGGCTTCCCTGATGTTTTCGGGGTATTTGGGTATATATTGGAGGAAGAAGTACGTCGGTGGCCGCCTGAGGGGCCCACGAGATAGGGGGCGTGCCCTGTAGGAGTGGGCGCGCCCTCCACCCTCGTGGCCGCCTCGGCTGCTTCTTGACTTGCACTCCAAGTCCTCTGGATCACGTTTGTTCCAAAAATCATGCTCCCAAAGGTTTCATTCCGTTTGGACTCCGTTTGATATTCCTTTTCTTCGAAATACTGAAATAGGCAAAAAACAGCAATACGGGCTGGGCCTCCGGTTAGTAGGTTAGTCCCAAAAATGATATAAATGTGTAAAGTAAAGCCCATAAACATCCAAAACGGGTAATATAATAGCATGGGACAATCAAAAAATTATAGATACGTTGGAGATGTATCAAGCATCCCCAAGCCTAATTCTTGCTCGTCCTCGAGTAGGTAAATGATAAAAACAAAATTTTTGATGTGGAATGCTACCTAGCATAATTCTCAATGTAATTTTCTCTATTGTGGCATGAATGTTCAGATCCAAATGATTCAAAATAAAAGTTCATATTGATATAAGAAATAGTAATACTTCAAGCATACTAATCAAGGCAATCATGTCTTCTCAAAATAACATGGCTAAAGAAAGTTCATCCCTACAAAATCATATAGTTAGGCTATGTTTCATTTTCATCACACAAAATACTCCCATTAGGAACAACCCTGGTTTCAGCCAAGCAATTGGTTCATACTTTTTAACGCGCTTCAGCCTTTTTCAACTCTCACGCAATATATGAGCATGAGCCATGGATATAGCACTATGGGTGGAATAGAATATGATGATGGAGGTTGTGTGGAGAAGACAAAAAGGAGAAAGTCTCAAATTGATAAGATAATCAACGGGCTATGGAGATGCCCATCAATTGATGTCAACATGAGGAGTAGGGATTGCCATGCAACGGATGCACTAGAGCTATAAATGTATGAAATCTCAACAAAAGAAACTAAGTGGGTGTGCATCCAACTTGCTTCCTCACGAAGACCTAGGGCATTTTGAGGAAGCCCATCGTAGGAATATACAAGCCAAGTTCTATAATGAAAAATCCTCACTAGTATATGAAAGTGACAACATATGAGACTCGCTACATGAAGAACATGGTGCTACTTTGAAGCACAAGTGTGGAAAAAGAGATAGTAACATTGCCCCCTTTTTATTTTTTTTATTTTTTTTTTCTTTTTTTCTTTTTTTTGGGCCTTTCTTTTTTTCTTTTTGGCCTTTCTTTTTTTTATTTTTTTCTTTGGCTTTGTTTTGCCTTTCTTTTTTTTCTTGGGGACAATGCTCTAATAATGATGATCATCACACTTTTATTGATTTACAACTCATGAATTACAATTCAAAACTAGAACAAGATATGACTCTATATGAATGCCTTCGGTGGTGTACCGGGATGGGCAATGAATCAAGAGTGACATGTATGAAAAATTATGCAAAGTGGTCGTGCCACAAATACGATGTCAACTACATGATCATGCAATGGCAATATGACAATGGTAATGCGTGTCATGATGATAAACGGAACGGTGGAAAGTTGCATGGCAATATATCTCGGAATGGCTATGGAAATGCCATAATAGGTAGGTATGGTGGCTGTTTTGAGGAAGATATAAGGAGGTTTATGTGTGATAGAGCGTATCATATCACGGGGTTTGGATGCACCGGCGAAGTTTGCACCAACTCTCAAGGTGAGAAAGGGCAATGCACGGTACCGAAGAGGCTAGCGATGATGGAAAGGTAAAAGTGCATATAATCCATGGACTCAACATTAGTCAAAAGAACTCATATACTTATTGCAAAAAAATTATTAGCCCTCGAAGCAAAGTACTACTACACATGCTCCTAGGGGAGAGGTTGGTAGGAGTTAACCATCGTGCGCCCCCGACCTCCACTCAAGGGAAGGCAATCAAAAGAGCACCCTATGTAATAAATTTGTTACACAACTTTTACCATATGTGCATGCTACGGGACTTGCTAACTTCAACACAAGCATTATTTAAATTCATAATCACCCAACTAGCATGACTTTAATATCACTACCTCCATATCTCAAAACAATTATCAAGTATCAAATTCATCATAGCATCCAATTCACTTCCTATGATAGTTTTTATTATACCCAACTTGGATGCCCACCATTCTAGGACCAATTTTATAACCATAGCAAATACCAGGCTGTTCTAAAAGACTCTCAAAATAATATAAGTGAAGCATGAGAGATTAACAATTTCTCCAAAATTAAGCCACCGCAGTGCTCTAAAAAATATAAGTGAAGCACTAGAGCAAATACTATCTAGCTCAAAAGATATAAGTGAAGCACATAGAGTATTCTAGTAAATTCTAATCAAGTGGGCTTCTCCCAAAAGGTGTGTACAGCAAGTATGATTGTGGTAAACTAAAAAGCAAAGACTAATATCATACAAGATGCTCCAAGCAAAACACATATCATGTGGCGAATAAAAATATAACTCCAAGTAAAGTTACCAATGAACGAAGACGAAAGAGGGGATGCCTTCCTGGGGTATCCCCAAGCTTAGGCTTTTGGATATTATTGAATATCTTGGGGTGCCATGGGCATCCCCAAGCTTAATCTATTTCCACTCCTTATTCCATAGTCCATCAAATCTTTACCCAAAACTTGAAAACTTCACAACACAAAACTCAACAGGAAATCTCATAAGCTTCGTTAGTGAAAGAAAGCAAAACCACCACATAAGGTACTGTAATTAACTCATTATTTATTTATATTGGTGTTAAACCTACTGTATTTAAAGTTCTCTATGGTTCATACCACTTAATACTAGCCATAGATGCATCAAAATAAGCAAACAACACATGAAAGGCAGAATCTGTCAAAAACAGAACAGTCTGTAGCAATCTGTAACCCACGAATACTTCTGGAACTCTAAAAATCCTACAAAAATAGGAAGTCCTGGAAAATTTCTCTACTGATCTACAGCAAAAAGAATCAATGCAAAAGCACGTTTCTGTGATTTAACAAAACTAAATTCGTGCGTGCAAAGTTTCTATTTTTCAGCAGAATCAAATTAACTATCACCGTAGGTTATCCTATAGGTTATACTTGGCCCAAACACTAATTAAAACATAAAAACACATCTAAGCAGAAGGTAGATGCAAAATTTATTACTAAACAGAAACAAAAACAAAAAAACAAAAAAATTGGGTTGCCTCCCAACTAGCGCTATCGTTTAACGCCCCTAGCTAGGCATTGATAATTCTAATGATGCTCATATGAAAGACAAGAATTGAAGCGCAAAGAGAGCATCATGCAACACGTAACAAACACATGTAAGTCTAACATACTTCCTATGCATAGTCATCTTATAGGAAAACAAATTGTCATAGCAAGCAAAAACTAGCATATGCAAGGAAGCGGAAAGAAACAATAGCAATCTCAAAATAACGAGAGGTAATTTAGTAACATGAAAATTTCTACAACCATATTTTCCTCTCTCATAATAATTACCTGTAGGATCATAAGCAAATTCAACAATATAGCTATCACAAAACATATTCTTAATAGGATCCACATGTATGCAAAGCTGACACTCTTCCAAAATAGTGGGATTAACATTAACTAAAGTCATGACCTCTCCAAACCCACTTTTATCAAAAACTTCATAAGATTGAACATTCTCCAAATATGTGGGATCTAAAGTTGACACTCTTCCAAACCCACTTTCAATTATTATTGCTAACATTATTATCAATCTCATATTCATGAAGGGGCTCAAATAAATTTTGAAGATCGTAAGAAGAATTATCCCAATCATGATCATTGCAACAGGTAGTAGACATAGCAAAACTAGCATCCCCAAGCTTAGGGTTTTGCATATTATTAGCACAATTGACATCAAGAGAATTTATAGTAAAATCATTGCAATCATGCTTTTTATTCAAGGAGCTATCGTGAATCTCTTCATAAATTTCTTCATCACAATTTTCAGATTCATGAATTTCAAGCAAAACCTCATAAAGATAATCTAGTGCGCACAACTCACTAGCAATTGGTTCAACATAATTGGATCTCTTAAAAAGATTAGCAAGTGGATGAGGATCCATAAACTTCTAGCAAGCAAAGATGCAAGCAAAAGGAAGGCACATGGAGACACAAGATCGAACGGAAGAGGGGCGAATAAAACGGCAAGGGTGAAGTGGGGGAGAGGAAAACGAGAGGCAAATGGCAAATAATGTAAATGAAAGGGAGATGAGTTTGTGATGGGTACTTGGTATGTCTTGACTTGAGCGAAGACCTCCCCGGCAATGGCGCCAGAAATCCTTCTTGCTACGTCTTGAGCTTGCGTTGGTTTTCCTTGAAGAGGAAAGGGTGATGCAACAATAGTAGCGTAAGTATTTCCCTCAGTTTTTGAGAACCAAGGTATCAATCCAGTAGGAGGCTCCTCAAAAGTCCCACGCACCTACACAAACAAACAAAGAACTCACAACCAATGCAATAAAGGGGTTGTCAATCCCTTCACGGCCACTTGCGAAAGTGAGATCTGATAGAGATAGTATGATAAGATAAATATATTTTTGGTGTTTTATAATATAGATAGGAAAAGTAAAGATGCAAATAAAAGTAGACTGAAAGCTTATATGATAAAAGATAAACCCGGGGGCCATAGGTTTCATTAGTGGCTTCTCTCAAGATAGCATAAGTATTACGGTGGGTGAACAAATTACTGTCGAGCAATTGATAGAAAAGCGAAAAATTATGAGATTATCTAGGCATGATCATGTATATAGGCATCACATCCATGACAAGTAGACCGACTCCTATCTGCATCTACTACTATTACTCCACACATCGACTGCTATCCAGCATGCATCTAGAGTATTAAGTTCATAAAGAACAGAGTAACGCATTAAGAAAGATGACATGATGTAGAGGGATAAACTCATGCAATATGACATAAACCCCATCTTTTTATCCTCGATGGCAACAATACAATACGCGCCTTGCTGCCCCTGCTGTCACTGGGAAAGGACACCGCAAGATTGAATCCAAAGCCAAGCACTTCTCCCATTGCAAGAAAGATCAATCTAGTAGGCCAAACCAAACTGATAATTCGAAGAGACTTGCAAAGATAACTCAATCATACATAAAAGAATTCAGAGGAGATTCAAATATTTCTCACAGATAAACTTGATCATAAACCCACAATTCATCGGATCTCGACAAACACACCGCAAAAAGAGTTACATCGAATAGATCTCCAAGAAGATCGAGGAGAACATGGTATTGAGATCCAAAAAGAGAGAAGAAGCCATCTAGCTAATAACTATGGACCCGAAGGTCTGTGGTAAACTACTCACAACTCATCGGAGGGGCTATGGTGTTGATGTAGAAGCCCTCCATGGTCGATTCCCCCTCCGGCGGAGCACCGGTGAAGGCTCCAAGATGGGATCTCGCGGATACAGAAGGTTGCGGCGGTGGAATTAGGTTTTCGTTGGCTCCCCTGATGTTTTCGGGGTACGTGGGTTATATATAGGAGGAAGAAGTACGTTGGTCGCCGCCCGAGGGGCCCACGAGATAGTGGGCGTGCCCTCCACCCTCGTGGCCGCCTCGGCTGCTTCTTGACTTGCACTCCAAAGTCCTCTAGATCACGTTTGTTCCAAAAATCACGCTCCCGAAGGTTTCATTCCATTTGGACACCATTTGATATTCCTTTTCTTCAAAATACTGAAATAGGTGAAAAACAGCAATACAGGCTGGGCCGCCGGTTAGTAGGTTAGTCCCAAAAATGATATAAATGTGTAAAGTAAAGCCCATAAACATCCAAAATGGGTAATATAATAGCATGGAACATTCAAAAATTATAGATACATTGGAGACGTATCATCCCCCACTACCAACAAGCATCAATCCATGGCTTGCCCAAAACAATGGGTGCATCCAACTAGCAACAATCCTGGGGGAGTTTTGTTTAATTATTTTGATTTGCTTTGATCTTTTTGATCATGGGACTGGGCATCCCGGTTACCAGCCATTTTCTCGTGAATGAGGAGCGGAGTCCACTCCTCTTGAGAATAACCCATCTAGCATGGAAGATACAGACAGCCCTAGTTGATACATGAGCTGCTCGAGCATACAAAATAGAATTTCATTTGAGGTTTGGAGTTTGGTACATACAAATTTACTTGGAACGGCAGGTAAATACCGCATATAGGAAGGTATGGTGGACTCATATGGAATAACTTTGGGGTTTATGGAGTTTGGATGCACAAGCAGTATTCCCGCTTAGTACAGATGAAGGCTAGCAAAAAATACTTGGAAGCGACCAACTGAGAGAGCGACAACAGTCATGAACATGCATTAAAATTAATCAACACCGAGTGCAAGCATGAGTAGGATATAATCCACCATGAACATAAATATCGTGAAGGCTATGTTAATTTGTTTCAACTACATGCATGAACATGTGCCAAGTCAAGTCACTCAAATCATTCAAAGGAGCATACCACCCTATCATACCACATCACAACCATTTTAATAGCATGTTGGCACGCAAGGTAAACCATTATAAGCTCCTAGCTAATTAAGCATGGCATAAGCAACTATAATCTCTAATTGTCATTGCAAACATGTTTATTCATAATAGGCTGAATCAGGAATGATGAACTCGTCATATTTACAAAAACAAGAAAGGTCGAGTTCATACCAGCTTCTCTTATCTCAATCAGTCCATCATATATCATCATTATTGCCGTTCACTTGCACGACCGAACAGTGTGTATAATAATAATAGTGCATGTGCAGTGGACTAAGTTGGAATCTGCAAGCATTCAATTCAAGGGAGAAGACAAGGTAATATGGGCTCTAAGTTAAATCAACAATCATGCATACTAGAGCCACTAAACATTTTCATTATGGTCTTCTCCTCTCGACCCCCAAAGGAAAGAAAAGAAAATAAAACTATTTACACGGGAAAGCTCCCAACAAGCAAAAGAAGAACGAGAAATCTTTTTGGGTTTTCTTTTAATTACTACTACAAACATGGAAATTAAACTAACTAATTTTTTTGGTTTTTCTTAAGGTTTATCTAACACACAAGAAGAAAGCTAGAAAAAGAAATTAAACTAGCATGGATAATACAATGAAAAAGTATAAGCACCGACAACTAGAATAAGTGTGTGAACATGAATGTAATGTCGGTGAGAAATACGTACTCCCTCAAGCTTAGGCTTTTGGCCTAAGTTGGTCTATTGCCATGGATAGCCTGGCTGATATCTGAAGTTGTAACTGGGATCGTACTGAGATGCAGCAGCCATTGCCTCCTGAGCTGCGGCATGGTGGCGAGCTGCCTCCGCTCTCCTCTCGTGTTTGGTTGCCTCCTCCCTGGTTACAACATATCTTCTTTTTGCCTGATAATCAAAAAGGGCAGGAGCAGGGAGAGTAACATGGACAGAGCGACGTCTGTCAAAGATTAGTCGATACTGGAGGAATTGTTCATTCCTCACAAGAAAATGATGACTGACCATAGCATTATAATCTAAATAAGCGGGAATCAACTTCCTGTCACCCTCACGTGGAGGTATACCAAGATAATTAGCAACACGGGTCGCATAAATCCCTCCAAACAAATCGCCAACTCAACCATCATTATGCAACCTACGTGCAATAATTTCCCCCAAGTTGTAATCTTTATTACCTAAAACAACACTCTTGAGAACACAAAGATCAGGAACACACATGTGACATGCTTCATCCTTGCCGTTAATGCGTCTACCTATGAAAAGAGCAAAATAATGTATAGCAAGAAAATGAATGCTCCCTATGGTAGCTTGTGCTATATCTCTAGATTCTCCCATAGTAATACTAGCAAGAAAGCCTTTATATTCAGATTTACGGGGTTCATTGACACTACCCCACTGCGGGAGTTTGCAAGCAGTAGTAAAATCTTCTAAGTCCATGGTATATGATTGATCATAAATATCAAACAGGACACTTTGAGAATTACGCGAAGATGTAAATTTAAACCTTCTCACGAATGAATCAGTCAAATAGTAGTACTGAGGACACTTATCTTGCATGAAGTCCTCAAGATCGGCATTACACACATATGCATCAAATTCATCCTTGATGCCTGCATTGACCATAAATTCTTCTGACGGCCATTCACAAGGCCGCACGTCAGCTTCCCTTGGTGGTTCATCGTCTTGCTCACACATAGCGTGCCTGGGTCCTTTCTTTGTTGAAGAACCACCTTCGTACAATTTCCTAGACTTATTTCTTCCTCTAAAAAATTTCTGAAATTTTTAGTAACTCAAAATAAAAGTGAATCAAACTCAATAAAATTGATAGCAACTACTCCCACAAGTACCTAGAGCCTATATCATGCATTAGAATTACTTGGGACCTCATAAATTTGACATGCAAGCTCAAGAACATGGTCACCTAGGCAGCAAAAATTTGCAATGAATAAAGCACTAGAACAAAAACTAATTGGACCATTGGAGAAGTCACATACCAAGGAACAATCTCCCAAAGCAATTTTGTGAATGGAGCTTTGAGCAAGGAGATCGAAAATCGTAGCAAAATGAGCTAGAACTCGTGCTTGAGCTGGATGGCGATTTTTCTGGGAGGAAGATGGAGTGTGTGGGTGCAGGAATAAGTGGAGGGGGCAACCGTGGGCCCATGAGGCAGGGGGCGTGCCGTGTAGGGGTGGGCGCGCCCTGGACCCTCGTGGCTAGGTGCTTGCTCCCCCTGCTGTGTTCTTAGTGCCAAATATCCTAAAATATTCCAGAAAAAATCATACTAAATTGGCAGGGCATTTGGAGAACTTTCATTTTTGGGATATTTTTTATTGCATGGATAATTCAGAAAACAGACAGATAATACTATTTTTGCTTTATTTATTCTAAATAACAGAAAGTAAAAAGAGGGTACAGAAGGGTGTGCCTTCTAGTTTCATCCATCTCATGATCATCAATAGGAATCCACTAACAAGGTTGATCAAGTCTTGTTAACAAACTCATTCCGAATAACATGGAACCGGAGAAATTTCGAATAACACTAGGTTACCTCAATGGGGATATGAACATCCCCAATAATAAGAATATCATATTTCTTCTTGACAGTAGGAAGAGGAAATTCAAAACCTCCAATAATGATAGTTGGAATTTTTCGAATAGAATTGATGCTACGAACTTGAGGTTGTTTCCTCGGAAAGTGTACCATATGCTCATTACCATTAACATGAAAAGTGACATTGCCTTTGTTGCAATCAATAACAGCCCCTGCAGTATTCAAAAAGGGTCTACCAAGGATAATCGACATACCATCGTCCTCGGGAATATCAAGAATAACAAAGTCCGTTAAGATAGTGACATTTGCAACCACAACAGGCACATCCTCACAAATACCGACAGGTATAGAACTTGATTTATCAGCCATTTGCAAAGATATTTCAGTACGTGTCAACTTATTCAATTCAAGTCTATGATATAAAGAGAGAGATGCATAACACTAACACCGGCTCCAAGATCACATAAAGCAGTTCTAACATAGTTTCTTTTAATGGAGCATGGTATAGTTGGTACTCCTTGATCTCCTAGTTTCTTAGGTATTCCACCCTTAAAAGTGTAATTAGCAAGCATGGTGGAAATTTCAGCTTTCGGTATCTTTCTTTTATTTGTAATGATATCCTTCATATATTTAGCATAAGGATTTTCTTTAAGCATATCAGTTAAGCGCATACGTAGGAAGATAGGTCTAATCATTTCGGCAAAGCACTCAAAATCCTCATCATCCCTTTTCTTGGATGGTTTAGGAGGAAAAGGCATGGGTTTCAGAACACATGGTTCTCTTTCTTTACCGTGCTTCCTAGCAACAAAATCTCTCTTATCATAACGTTGATTCTTTGATTGTGGGTTATCAAGATCAACAACAGGTTCAATCTCTACATCATTATTATTGCTAGATTGAGCATCAACATGAACATTATCATTAATATTATCACTAGGTTCATGTTCATCATTGGATTGTGTTTCAGCATCAGAAATAGAAATATCATTCGGATTCTCAGGTGTGTCTACAACAGGTTCACTGGAAGCGTGCAAAGACCTATTGTTTTTCTTTTTCTTCTTTTTAGAAGGACTATGTGCATCTAAATTATTTCTCTAAGAGTCTTGCTCAATTCTCTTAGGATGGCCTTTAGGATACAAAGGTTCCTGAGTCATTCTACCAGTTCTAGTAGCCACTCTAACAGCAAAGTCATGTTTATTATTTAATTCATCGAGCAATTCACTTTGAGCTTTAAGTACTTGTTCTGCTTGAGTAGTAACCATAGAAGCATATTTGCTAATGAGTTTAAGTTCACCTTTAACTCTAGGCATATAATCACTCAAGCATCCAATCATGTAAGCATTACTCCTTAATTCTTTACCAACATAAGCATTAAAACTTTCTTGTCTAGCCATAGAGTCATCAAATTCATCCAAACATTGGCTAGGAAACTTAGTAGACAGGATTTCAACTTTATCATATCTATAGAGAGAATTTACCTTTACTACCTGTGACAGGTTATCAAGACGTTTCTTCAATTGGTGGTAGGTCAAGAGCATGTATTTCTTCAACAGGAGGTAAATTCTTAACATCTTCAGCTTTAATACCTTTTTCTTTCATTGATTTCTTTGCCTCTTGCATATCTTCAGGACTGAGAAATAGAACTCCTCTCTTCTTCGGAGTTGGTTTAGGAGTTGGCTCAGGAGTTGGCTCAATTGGCTTAGGAATTGGCTCAGGAAGAGTCCAATTATTTTCATTAGTCAACATATTATTCAATAGCAATTCAGCTTGGCTGACTGTTCTTTCCCTGAAAACACAACCAACACAACTATCCAAGTGGTCCTTGGAAGCATCGGTTAGTCCATTATAAAAGATATCAAGTATTTCATTTTTCTTAAGAGGATGATCAGGCAAAGCATTAAGTAATCGGAGAAGCCTCCCCCAAGCTTGTGGGAGACTCTCTTCTTCAATTTGCACAAAATTATATATTTCCCTCAAGGCAGCTTGTTTCTTATGAGCAGGGAAATATTTAGTAGAGAAGTAATAAATCATATCCTGGGGTCTACGCACACAACCAGGATCAAGAGAATTAAACCAAGTTTTAGCATCACCCTTTAATGAGAACGGAAATATCTTAAGGATATAATAGTAGCGAGATTTCTCATCATTAGTAAACAGGGTGGCTATATCACTTAACTTAGTAAGATGTTCCACAACAGTTTTAGATTCATAGCCATAAAAAGGATCAGATTCAACCAAAGTAATTATCTCAGGATCAACAGAGAATTCATAATCCTTATCAGTAACAAGGATAGGTGAAGTAGCAAAAGAAGGGTCATGTTTCATTCTAGCATTCAGAGTTTTCTGTTTAAGTTTAGCTAGTAACTTCTTAAGATCAGATCTATCATTGCAAGCAAAAAGATCTCTAGCAGTTTCTTCATCCATAACATAACCCTCAGGAACAACAGGAAATTCATACTTAGGAGGAGAATCTTCATCATCACTATCTTCAATAATATCATCTTCAATAATTTCATTCTCTCTAACCCTAGCAAGTTGTTCATCAAGATATTCACCTAATGGCACGGTAGTATCAAGCATAGAAGAAGTTTCATCATAAGTATCATGCATAGCAGAAGTGGCATCATCAATAACATGCGACATATCAGAATTCATAGCAGTAGCAGGTTTAGGTGTCGCAAGCTTACTCAAAACAAAAGGAGAATCTAGTGCAGAGCTAGATGGCAGTTCCTTACCTCCCCTCGTAGTTGAGGGAAAAATCTTAGTTCTTTCGTCTTTCAAGTTCCTCATAGTGATCAGCAGATATAAATCCCAAGTGACTCAAAGAATAGAGCTATGCTCCCCGGTAACGGCGCCAGAAAATAGTCTTGATAACCCACAAGTATAGGGGATGGCAACAGTTTTCGAGGGTAGAGTATTCAACCCAAATTTATTGATTCGACACAAGGGGAGCCAAAGAACATTCTCAAGTATTAGCAGTTGAGTTGTCAATTCAACCACACCTGGATAACTTAGTATCTGCAGCAAAGTATTTAGTAGCAAAGTAGTATGATAGTAACGGTAACGGTAGCAAAAGTGACAGCAGCAGTTTTGTAGTAATTCTAACAGTAGCAACGATAAAGTAAATAAGCAAAGCACAATATGTGAAAAGCTCGTAGGCATTGGATCAGTGATGGATAATTATGTCGGATGCAATTCCTCATGTAATAGTTATAACATAGGGTGACACAGAACTAGCTCGAGTTCATCAATGTAATGTAGGCATGTATTCCGAATATAGTCATACATGCTTATGGGAAAGAACTTGCATGACATCTTTTGTCCTACCCTCCCGTGGCAGCGGGGTCCTAGTGGAAACTAAGGGATATTAAGGCCTCCTTTTAATAGAGTACCGGACCAAAGCATTAACACATAGTGAATACATGAACTCCTCAACTACGGTCATCACCGAGAAGTATCCCGATTATTTTCACTTCGGGGTTGTCGGATCATAATACATAATAGGTGACTATAGACTTGCAAGATAGGATCAAGAACTCACATATATTCATGAAAACATAATAGGTTCAGATCTGAAATCATGGCACTCGGGCACTAGTGACAAGCATTAAGCATAGCAAAGTCATAGCAACATAAATCTCAGAACATAGTGGATACTAGGGATCAAACCCTAACAAAACTAACTTGATTACATGGTAAATCTCATCCAACCAATCACCGTCCAGCAATCCTACGATGGAATTACTCACGCACGGCGGCGAGCATCATGAAATTGGTGATGGAGGTGTTGGGTAACGTAGTAATTTCAAAATTTTCCTACTCACACGCAAGATCATGTTGATGGCATAGCAACAAGAGGGGAGAGTGTATGTCCATGTACCCTCGTAGACCGTTAGCGGAAGCGTTATGACAACGCGGTTGATGTAGTCGTACGTCTTCACAATCCGACCGATCCAAGATCCGAACGTACGGCGCCTCCGAGTTCAGCACACGTTCAGCTCGATGACGATCTCCGGGCTCCAATCCAGCAGAGCGTCGGGGATGAGTTCCGTCAGCACGACGGCGTGGTGACGGTGATGATGTTCTACCGGCGCAGGGCTTAGCCTAAACTCCGCGACGATATGACCGAGGTGGAATATGGTGGAGGGGGGCACCGCACACGGCTAAGGAACGATCCGTAGATCAACTTATGTGTCTATGGGGTTCCCCCCACCCCCGTATATAAAGGAGCCAGGGGGGAGGAGGCGACCGGCCAAGGAGGGCGTGCCAAGGGGGAGTCCTACTCCCACCGGGAGTAGGACTCCCTTCTTTCCAAGTAGGAGTAGGAGAAGGGGGGAAAGAGGAGGAAGATGGGAAGGAAAGGGGGGCGCCGCCCCCCTTCCCTTGTCCTATTCGGACCAGGAAGGGGAGGGGCGTGCGGCCCCCTCCTGCCTCCTTTCATCTTCTTCCTTGAGGCCCATGTAGGCCCAACAGACCCCCCGGGGGGTTCCGGTAACCTCCCGGTACTCCGGTAAAATGCCGATTTCACCCGGAACCATTCCGATGTCCAAACATAGGCTTCCAATATATCAATCTTTATGTCTCGACCATTTCGAGACTCCTCGTCATGTCCGTGATCACATTCGGGACTCCGAACAAACTTAGGTACATCAAAACTTATAAACTCATAATAAAACTGTCATCATAACGTTAAGCGTGCGGACCCTACGGGTTCGAGAACTATGTAGACATGACCTAGAACTATTCTCGGTCAATAACCAATAGCGGGATCTGGATGCCCATATTGGTTCCTACATATTCTACAAAGATCTTTATCGATCAAACCGCATAACAATATACGTTGTTCCCTTTGTCATCGGTATGTTACTTGCCCGAGATTTGATCGTCGGTATCCAATACCTAGTTCAATCTCGTTACCGGCAAGTCTCTTTACTCGTTCTGTAATGCGTCATCCCGTAACCAACTCATTGGTCACATTGCTTGCAAGGCTTATAATGATGTGCATTACCGAGAGGGCCCAGAGATACCTCTCCGACGATCGGAGTAACAAAACCTAATCTCGAAATACGCCAACTCAACATGTACCTTTGGAGACACCTGTAGTACTCCTTTATAATCACCCAGTTACGTTGTGACGTTTGGTAGTACCCAAAGTGTTCCTCCGGTAAACGGGAGTTGCATAATTCTCATAGTTACAGGAACATGTATAAGTCATGAAGAAAGCAATAGCAGTATACTAAACGATCAAGTGCTAGGCTAACGGAATGGGTCATGTCAATCACATTCTCCTAATGATGTGATCCCACTAATCAAATGACAACACATGTCTAAGGTTAGGAAACATAACCATCTTTGATTAATGAGCTAGTCAAGTAGAGGCATACTAGTGACTATATGTTTGTCTATGTATTCACACATGTATCATGTTTCCGGTTAATACAATTCTAGCATGAATAATAAACATTTATCATGATATGAGGAAATAAATAATAACTTTATTATTGCCTCTAGGGCATATTTCCTTCAGTCTCCCACTTGCACTAGAGTCAATAATCTAGATTACATAGTAATGATTCTAACACCCATGGAGTCTTGGTGTTGATCATGTTTTGCTCGTGAGAGAGGCTTAGTCAACGGGTCTGCAACATTCAGATCCGTATGTATCTTGCAAATCTCTATGTCTCCCACTTGGACTTGGTCCCGAATGGAATTGAAGCGTCTCTTGATGTGCTTGGTCCTCTTGTGAAATCTGGATTCCTTTGCCAAGGCAATTGCACCAGTATTGTCACAGAAGATCTTCATTGGTCCCGATGCACTAGGTATGACACCTAGATCGGAAATGAACTCCTTCATCCAGACTCCTTCATTTGCTGCTTCAGAAGCAGCTATGTACTCCGCTTCACATGTAGATCCCGCCACGACGCTTTGTTTAGAACTGCACCAACTTACAGCTCCAACGTTTAATAAAAACACATATCCGGTTTGCGATTTAGAATCGTCCGGATCAGTGTCAAAGCTTGCATCGACGTAACCATTTACGACTAGCTCTTTGTCACCTCCATATACGAGAAACATATCCTTAGTCCTTTTCAGGTATTTCAGGATGTTCTTGACCGCTGTCCAGTGATCCACTCCTGGATTACTTTGGTACCTTCCTGCCAGGCTTATTGCTAAGCATACGTCAGGTCTGGTACACAGCATTGCATACATGATAGAGCCTATGGCTGAAGCATAGGGAACATCTTTCATTTTCTCTCTATCTTCTGCTGTGGTCGGGCATTGAGTTTAACTCAACTTCACACCTTGTAGCACGGGCAAGAACCCTTTCTTTGCCTGATCCATTTTGAACTTTTTCAAAATTTTGTCAAGGTATGTGCTTTGTGAAAGTCCTATTAAGCGTCTTGATCTATCTCTATAGATCTTGATGCCCAATATGTAAGCAGCTTCACCGAGGTCTTTCATTGAAAAACTTTTATTCAAGTATCCCTTTATGCTATCCAGAAATTCTATATTATTTCCGATTAATAATATGTCATCTACATATAATATCAGAAATGCTACAGAGCTCCCACTCACTTTCTTGTAAATACAGGCTTCTCCAAAAGTCTGTATAAAACCATATGCTTTGATTACACTATCAAAACGTTTATTCCAACTCCGAGATGCTTGCACCAGTCCATAAATGGATCGTTGGAGCTTGCATACTTTGTTAGCACTTTTTGGATCAATAAAACCTTTTGGCTGCATCATATACAACTCTTCCTCCAGAAATCCATTCAAGAATGCAGTTTTGACATCCATTTGCCAAATTTCATAATCATGAAATGCAGCAATAGCTAACATGATTCGGACAGACTTAAGCATCGCTACGGGTGAGAAAGTCTCATCGTAGTCAACCCCTTGAACTTGTCGAAAACCTTTCGCAACAAGTCGAGCTTTATAGACAGTTATATTACCATCAGCATCAGTCTTCTTCTTAAAGATCCATTTATTCTCAATGGCTTGTCGATCATCGGGCAAGTCAACCAAAGTCCATACTTTGTTTTCATACATGGATCCCATCTCAGATTTCATGGCCTCAAGCCATTTTGCGGAATCTGGGCTCATCATCGCTTCCTCATAGTTCATAGGTTCATCATGGTCAAGTAACATGACTTCCAGAATAGGATTACCGTACCACTCTGGTGCGGATCTTACTCTGGTAGACCTACGAGGTTCAGTAGAAACTTGTTCTGAAGTTTCATGATCAATATCATTAGCTTCCTCACTAATTGGTGTAGTTGTCACAGGAACCGGTTCTTGTGATGAACTACTTTCCAATAAGGGAGTAGATACAGTTATCTCATCAAGTTCTACTTTCCTCCCACTCACTTCTTTCGAGAGAAACTCCTTCTCTAGAAAGGATCCATTCTTAGCAACGAATATCTTGCCTTCGGATCTGTGATAGAAGGTGTACCCAACAGTCTCTTTTGGGTATCCTATGAAGACGCATTTCTCCGATTTGGGTTCGAGCTTATCTGGTTGACGTTTCTTCACATAAGCATCGCAACCCCAAACTTTAAGAAACGACAATTTTGGTTTCTTGCCAAACCACAGTTCATAAGGCGTCGCCTCAACGGATTTTGATGGTGCCCTATTTAACGTGAATGCGGCCGTCTCTAAAGCATAACCCCAAAACGATAGCGGTAAATCAGTAAGAGACATCATAGATCGCACCATATCTAGTAAAGTACAATTATGACGTTCGGACACACCATTTCTTTGTGGTGTTCCAGGTGGCGTGAGTTGCGAAACTATTCCGCATTGCTTCAAATGTAAACCAAACTCGTAACTCAAATATTCTCCTCCACGATCAGATCGTAGAAACTTTATTTTCTTGTTACGATGATTTTCCACTTCACTCTGAAATTCTTTGAACTTTTCAAATGTTTCAAACTCGTGTTTCATCAAGTAGATATACCCATATCTGCTCAAATCATCTATGAAGGTGAGAAAATAATGATATCCGCCACGAGCTTCAACATTCATCGGACCACATGCATCTATATGTATGATTTCCAACAAATTTGTTGCTCTCTCCATAGTACCGGAGAACGGTGTTTTAGTCATCTTGCCCATGAGGCACGGTTCGCAAGTACCAAGTGATTCATAATCAAGTGATTCCAAAAGTCCATCAGTATGGAGTTTCTTCATGCGCTTTACACCGATATGACCTAAACGGCAGTGCCACAAATAAGTTGCACTATCATTATCAACTCTGCATCTTTTGGCTTCAACATTATGAATATGTGTATCACTACTATCGAGATTCAATAAAAATAGACCACTCTTCAAGGGTGCATGACCATAAAAGATATTACTCATATAAATAGAACAACCATTATTCTCTGATTTAAATGAATAACCGTCTCGCATCAAACAAGATCCAGATATAATGTTCATGCTCAACGCTGGCACCAAATAACAATTATTTAGGTCTAAAACTAATCCCGAAGGTAGATGTAGAGGTAGCGTGCCGACTGCGATCACATCGACTTTGGAACCGTTTCCCACGCGCATCGTCACCTCGTCCTTGGCCAGTGCTCGCTTATTCCGTAGTCCCTGTTTCGAGTTGCAAATATTAGCAACAGAACCAGTATCAAATACCCAGGTGCTACTACGAGCTCTAGTTAGGTACACATCAATAACATGTATATCACATATACCTTTGTTCACTTTGCCATCCTTCTTATCCGCCAAATACTTGGGGCAGTTCCGCTTCCAGTGACCAGTCTGCTTGCAGTAGAAGCACTCAGTTTCAGGCTTAGGTCCAGACTTGGGTTTCTTCTCTTGAGCAGCAACTTTCTTGATGTTCTTTTTGAAGTTCCCCTTCTTCTTCCCTTTGCCCTTTTTCTTGAAACTGGTGGTCTTGTTAACCATCAACACTTGATGCTCCTTCTTGATTTCTACCTCAGCGGCTTTTAGCATTGCGAAGAGCTCGGGAATAGTCTTGTTCATCCCTTGCATATTATAGTTCATCACAAAGCTCTTGTAGCTTGGTGGCAGTGATTGAAGAATTCTGTCAATGACACTATCATCAGGAAGATTAACTCCTAGTTGAATCAAGTGATTATTATACCCAGACATTTTGAGTATGTGTTCACTGACAGAACTATTCTCCTCCATCTTGCAGCTGTAGAACTTGTTGGAGACTTCATATCTCTCAATCCGGGCATTTGCTTGAAATATTAACTTCAACTCCTGGAACATCTCATATGCTCCATGACGTTCAAAACGTCGTTGAAGACCCAGTTCTAAGTTGTAAAGCATGGCACACTGAACTATCGAGTAGTCATTAGCTTTGCTCTGCCAGACGTTCTTAACGTCGTCAGTTGCATCAGCAGCAGGCCTGGCACCCAGCGGTGCTTCCAGGATGTAACTTTTCTGTGCAGCAATGAGGATAATCCTCAGGTTACGGACCCAATCCGTGTAATTGCTACCATCATCTTTCAACTTTGCTTTCTCAAGGAACGCATTAAAATTCAACGGAACAACAGCACGAGCCATCTATCTACAACAAACATAGACAAGCAAAATACTATCAGGTACTAAGTTCATGATAAATTTAAGTTCAATTAATCATATTACTTAAGAACTCCCACTTAGACAGACATCTCTCTAGTCATCTAAGTGATCACGTGATCCAAATCAACTAAACCATAACCGATCATCACGTGAGATGGAGTAGTTTTCAATGGTGAACATCCTTATGTTGATCATATCTACTATATGATTCACGCTCAACCTTTCGGTCTCCGTGTTCCGAGGCCATATCTGCATATGCTAGGCTCGTCAAGTTTAACCTGAGTATTCTGTGTGTGCAAAAACTGGCTTGCACCCGTTGTAGATGGACGTAGAGCTTATCACACCCGATCATCACGTGGTGTCTGGGCACGACGAACTTTGGCAACGGTGCATACTCAGGGAGAACACTTCTTGATAATTTTTAGTGAGAGATCATCTTAAAATGCTACCGTCAATCAAAGCAAGATAAGATGCATAAAGGATAAACATCACATGCAATCAATATAAGTGATATGATATGGCCATCATCATCTTGTGCTTGTGATCTCCATCTTCGAAGCACCATCGTGATCACCATCGTCACCGGCGCGACACCTTGATCTCCATCGTAGCATCGTTGTCGTTACGCCATCTATTGCTTCTATGATTATCGCTACCTCTTAGAGATAAAGTAAAGCAATTACAGGGCTTTTGCATTTCATACAATAAAGTGACAACCATATGGCTCCTGCCAGTTGCCGATAACTTCGGTTACAAAACATGATCATCTCATACAATAAAATATAGCATCACGTATTGACCAATCACATCACAACATGCCCTGCAAAAACAAGTTAGACGTCCTCTACTTTGTTGTTGCAAATTTTACGTGGCTGCTACGGGCTTTAGCAAGAACCGTTCTTACCTACGCATAAAAACCACAACGATAGTTCATCAAGTTGGTGTTGTTTTAACCTTCGCAAGGACCGGGCGTAGCCACACTCGATTCAGCTAAAGTGAGAGAGACAGACACCCGCCAGCCACCTTTAAGCACAAGTGCTCATAACGGTGAAACCAGTCTCGCGTAAGCGTACGCGTAATGTCGGTCCGGGCCGCTTCATCTCACAATACCGCCGAACCAAAGTATTACATGCTGGTAAGCAGTATGACTTGTATCGCCCACAACTCACTTGTGTTCTACTCGTGCATATAACATCAACGCATAAAACCTAAGCTCGGATGACACTGTTGGGTAACGTAGTAATTTCAAAATTTTCCTACGCACACGCAAGATCATGTTGATGGCATAGCAATGAGAGGAGAGAGTGTATGTCCACGTACCCTCGTAGACCGTTAGCGGAAGCGTTATGACAACGCGGTTGATGTAGTCGTACGTCTTCACGATCCGACCGATCCAAGCTCCGAACGTACGGCGCCTCCGAGTTCAGCACACGTTCAGCTCGATGACGATCTCCGGGCTCCAATCCAGCAGAGCGTCGGGGATGAGTTTCGTCAGCACGATGGCGTGGTGACGGTGATGATGTTCTACCGGCGCAGGGCTTCGCCTAAACTCCGCGACGATATGACCAAGGTGGAATATGGTGGAGGGCGGCACCGCACACGGCTAAGGAACGATCCGTAGATCAACTTATGTGTCTATGGGGTGCCCCCCCCCGCCCCGTATATAAAGGAGCCAGGGGGAGGCGGCCGGCCAAGGAGGGCGCGCCAAGGGGGGGTCCTACTCCCACCGGGAGTAGGACTCCCTTCTTTCCAAGTAGGAGTAGGAGAAGGGGGGAAAGAGGAGGAAGAGGGGAAGGAAAGGGGGGCGCCGCCCCCCTTCCCTTATCCTATTCGGACCAGGAAGGGGAGGGGCGCACGGCCCCCTCCTGCCTCCTTTCCTCTTCTTCCTCGAGGCCCATGTAGGCCCAACAAACCCCCCGGGGGGTTCCGGTAACCTCCCGGTAGTCCGGTAAAATGCCGATTTCACCCGGAACCATTCCGATGTCCAAACATATGCTTCCAATATATCAATCTTTATGTCTCGACCATTTCGAGACTCCTCGTCATGTCCGTGATCACATCCGGGACTCCGAACAAACTTTGGTACATCAAAACTTATAAACTCATAATAAAACTGTCATCGTAACATTAAGCGTGCGGACCCTACGGGTTCGAGAACTATGTAGACATGACCTAGAACTATTCTCGGTCAATAACCAATAGCGGGACCTGGATGCCCATATTGGTTCCTACATATTCTACGAAGATCTTTATCGGTCAAACCACATAACAACATACGTTGTTCCCTTTGTCATCGGTATGTTACTTGCCCGATATTTGATCGTCGGTATCCAATACCTAGTTCAATCTCGTTACCGGCAAGTCTCTTTACTCGTTCTGTAATGCATCATACCGTAACCAACTCATTGGTCACATTGCTTGCAAGGCTTATAATGATGTGCATTACCGAGAGGGCCCAGAGATACCTCTCCGACGATCAGAGTGACAAAACCTAATCTCGAAATACGCCAACTCAACATGTACCTTTGGAGACACCTGTACTACTCCTTTATAATCACCCAGTTACATTGTGACGTTTGGTAGTACCCAAAGTGTTCCTCCGGTAAACGGGAGTTGCATAATTATCATAGTTACAGGAACATGTATAAGTCATGAAGAAAGCAATAGCAGTATACTAAACGATCAAGTGCTAGGCTAACGGAATGGGTCATGTCAATCACATCATTCTCCTAATGATGTGATCCCACTAATCAAATGACAACACATGTCTATGGTTAGGAAACATAACCATCTTTGATTAATGAGCTAGTCAAGTAGAGGCATACTAGTGACTATATGTTTGTCTATGTATTCACACATGTATCATGTTTCCGGTTAATACAATTCTAGCATGAATAATAAACATTTATCATGATATGAGGAAATAAATAATAACTTTATTATTGCCTCTAGGGCATATTTCCTTCAGGAGGATGGTTGATGATGATGACAACGACGAATCCCCCTCTTCGGAGCCCCGAACAGACTCCAGATCAGCCCTCCCGAGAGAGATTAAGGCTTGGCGGCGGCTCCGTATCGTAAAACGCGATGAAACTTTCTCTTTGATTTTTTTTCTCCATGAATGCAAATATATAGAGTTGGAGTTGAGGTCGGTGGACATCTAGGGGGCCCACGAGGCAGGGGGGCGCGCCCCCACCCTCGTGGACAGGGTGTGGGCCCCCTGGCCTTGATTCTTTCGCCAGTATTTTTTATATTTTCCAAAAATAATCTCCGTGGATTTTCAGGTCATTCCGAGAACTTTTGTTTCTGCACAAAAATAACACCATGGCAGTTCTGCTGAAAACAGCGTCAGTCCGGGTTAGTTTCATTCAAATCATGCAAGTTAGAGTCCAAAACAAGGGCAAAAGTGTTTGGAAAAGTGGATACGACGGAGACGTATCAACCGGCAAGTCTTTTTACTCGTTCCATAATAAATCACCTCGTGACTAACTCCTTAGTCATTTGCTTGCAAGCTTATGATGTGTATTATCGAGAGGGCCCAGAGATACCTCTCTGATACTCGGAGTGACAAATCCTAATCTCGATCTATGCCAACTAAACAAACACCTTTGGAGATACCTATAGAGCATCTTTATGATCACCCAGTTATGTTGTGACGTTTGATAGCACACAAGGTATTCCTCTGGTATCCGGGAGTTGCATAATCTCATAGTCGAAGGAATATGTATTTGACATGAATAAAACAATAGCAATAAACCGAACGATCATTATGCTAAGCTAACGGATGGGTCTTGTCCATCACATCATTCTCCTAATGATGCGATCCTGTTATCAAACGACAACACATGTCTATGGTTAGGAAACCTTAACCATCTTTGATCAACGAGCTAGTCTAGTAGAGGCTCACTAGGGACATGGTATTTGTTTATGTATCCACACATGTATTTAAGTTTCCGGTCAATACAATTCTAGCATGAATAATAAACCTTTATCATGATTTAGGAAATATAATAATAACCATTTTATTATTGCCTCTAGGGCATATTTCTATCAGTCTCCCACTAATACGTCTCGAAGGTATCTATAATTTTTTATTATTCCATGCTATTATATTATCCATCTAGGATGTTTGATATGCATTTATATGCTATTTTATATGATTTTTGGGACTAACCTATTAACCTAGAGCCCAGTGCCAGTTTCTGTTTTTTCCTTGTTCTTGAGTATCGCAGAAAAGGAATACCAAACGGAGTCCAATTAACGTGCCAATTTTTAATGATTTTTTATGGACCGAAAGAAGCCCCGGGAGTAAAAGATTTGGGCCAGAAGAGTCTCGGGCCGTCCACAAGGGTGGGGGGCTCGCCCTACCCCCTGGGCGCGTCCCCCTATCTTGTGGACGACTCCGAGACCCCCCTGGTGTGAGACCTACGCCAAAAATTCCTATAAATATAGAAACCTCCAGAAAATAACCTAGATCGGGAGTTCCGCCGCCGCAAGCCTCCGTAGACACCAAAAACCAATCGGAACCCTGTTCCGGCACCCTGTCGGAGGGGGGATCCATCACCGGTGGCCATCTTCATCATCCTGGCGCTCTCCATGACGAGAAGGGAGTAGTTCACCCTCGGGCCTGAGGGTATGTACCTGTAGTTATGTGTTTGATCTCTCTCTCTCTCTCTCATGTTCTTGATTTGGCACGATCTTGATGTATCGCGAGCTTTGGTATTATAGTTGGATCTTATGATGTTTCTCCCCCTCTATCTCTTATAATGGATTGAGTTTTCCCTTTGAAGTTATCTTATCGGATTAAGTCTTTAAGGATTTGAGAACACTTGATGTATGTCTTGCATGTGCTTATCTGTGGTGACAATGGATATTCACGTGATCTACTTGATGTATGTTTTGGTGATCAACTTGCGGGTTCGGTGACCTTGTGAACTTATCCATAGGTGTTGGCACACGTTTTCGGCTTGACTCTCTGGTAGAAACTTTGGGGCACTCTTTGCAGTACTTTGTGTTGGTTTGAATAGATGAATCTGAAATTGGCTGATGCATATCGTATAATCATACCCACGGATACTTGAGGTGACATTGGAGTATCTAGGTGACATTAGGGTTTTGGTTGATTTGTGTCTTAAGGTGTTATTCTAGTATGAACTCTAGTATAGATCGAACGAAAAGAATAGCTTCGTGTTATTTTACTACAGACTCTTGACTAGATCGATCAGAAAGGATAACTTTGAGGTGGTTTCGTACCCTACAATAATCTCTTCGTTTGTTCTCCGGTATTAGTGACTTTGGAGTGACTCTTTGTTGCATGTTGAGGGATAGTTATATGATCCAATTATGTTATTATTGTTGAGAGAACTTGCACTAGTGAAAGTATGAACCCTAGGCCTTGTTTTGAAGCATTGCAATACCGTTTACGCTCACTTTTATCACTAGTTACCTTGCTGTTTTTTATATTTTCAGATTACAAAAACCTATATCTACCGTCCATATTGCACTTGTATCACCATCTCTTCACCGAACTAGTGTACCTATACAATTTACCATTGTATTGGGTGTGTTGAGGACACAAGAGACTCTTTGCTATTTGGTTGCAGGGTTGTTTGAGAGAGACCATCTTCATCCTATGCCTCCCACGGATTGATAAACCTTAGGTCATCCACTTGAGGGAAATTTGCTACTATCCTACAAACCTCTACACTTCGAGGCCCAACAACGTCTACTAGAAGAAGGTTGTGTAGTAGACATCAAGCTAATTACTGGCGCCGTTGTCGGGGAGGTGAGTGCTTGAAGGTATATCTTTAGATCTTGCAATCAAATCTTTTTGTTTCTTGTTTTATTAGTAGTTTAGTCTATAAAAGAAAACTACAAAAAATGGAATTGAGATTGCCTCATATGCTTCATCTTTTTAATATCTTTCGTGAAAATGATGGAAAGGAAAATTGTGCTCAAGTGTTAGAAGAAGAATGCATTAAAATGTTTGGCACTAAATATTTGAATGATGAGCATGATTGCAATGTTGTTAGTACAAATTCTTTGAATATCCATGATGCTAATGATATGCAAAGCCACAAGCTTGGGGATGCTATGTTTGACGAAGATGATATTTTTTGTACCCCAAGTTTTGATGAGCAAATCCATTATGACGATAGCATGCCTCCTATTTATCATGATTATATTGATGAAAGTGGGTTTGGAAGAGTGTCAACTTTAGGAAGTAATGATCCCACTATTTTGGAGGGTGTTGAATCTTATTGTGATAATTATGGAAGTGGATTTGGAGAGGTCATGACTTTATTTAGTGATGAATCCACTATTTAGGAAGAGGTTCCAATTGATTATGAGAACAAAGTTGCTATCTACGATGATTATTGTGATGACATGTATGCTATAAAGAATAATGATAACCATGAAACTTGTCAGCATGATTTTTTAATTTTCAATTGGATTATGCCTCACATGATAGTTATTTTGTTGAGTTTGCTCCCACTACTATTCATGAGAAGAAATTTGCTTATGTGGAGAGTAATAAAAATTCTATGCTTGTAGATCATGAAAAGAATGCTTTATGTGATGGTTATATTGTTGAATTCATTCATGATGCTACCGAAAATTATTATGAGGGAGGAATATATGCTTGTAGGAATTGCAATAATATCAAATTTCCTCTCTATGTGCTTAAAATCTTGATGTTATGCTTGTTTTGCTTTCCTATGCTAGTTGATTCTTGTTCCCATAAATTGTTTGCTCACAAAATCCCTATGCATAGGAAGTGGGTTAGGCTTAAATGTGTTAGTCATATTCTTCATGACGCTCTCTTTATATTTCAAATCTTATCTTTTATGTGAGCATCATTGAAATCATCATGCCTAGCTTGGGGCGTTAACGTTAGCGCTTGTTGGGAGGCAACCCAATTTTATTTTTGTTCCTTGCCTTTTGCTCCTGTTTAGTAATAAATAATCTATCTAGCCTCTGGTTAGATGTGGTTTTATGTTTTAATTACTCCCTCCGTATAGGTGTGTAAGTCATCTTACGAAAACCAAATAATCCCAAAACGCTTAGGCGCGGTGCATTAACTTCTACCTCATTTCTTGTTTCTTGACATATCAACCAATAAGACATGTGGGTGTACATACTTTTAATGACTTGAGACTACCAAACACGACATGAAGTGGTTAGTTCATTGCATGCAATGCTATTAATTAGCAAATAAACATTAAGTTCTCTCGTTTTCCCCTCTTCCTTGGTCACGGTGCACAACCTAAGATGACTTACTCAGCTAGAAGGAGGGAGTAGTGTTTGTTCCAAGTAGAACCTTTGGGAAGACTTGGGTGAAAGTTAATGCGATCTTGCTGTAAAAAACAGAAACTTTGCGCTCACGAGATTAGCTGTCATTTTTTATTAGAGAGTGCTTTTAGGTTGGTTCTTTTTGCAGAAGATTAATAGACAAATTTCTCAAGTCCACCAATTTATTTCAGAATTTTTGGAGCTCCAGAAGTATCCGAACAAATCAGATTGCTACAGACTGTTCTGTTTTTTACATATTCTATTTTCTTTGTGTTGTTTTCTTATTTTAATGAATTTATGAGTAGTATCGGAGGGTATGAACCATAGGGAAGTTGGAATACTGTAGTTTTAACACCAATATAAATAAATAATGAGTTCATTACAGTACATTAAAGTGGTGGTTTATTTTCTTATACTAATGGAGCTCATGAGATTTTCTGTTGAGTTTTGTGTTGTGAACTTTTCAAGTTTTGGGTAAAAATTCGATGGACTATGGAATAAGAAGTGGCAAGAGCCTAAGCTTGGGGATGCCCAAGGCACCCCAAATTAATATTCAAGGACAACCAAGAGCCTAAGCTTGGGGATTCCACGGAAGGCATCCCCTCTTTCATCTTCGTTCATTGGTAACTTTACTTGGAGCTATATTTTTATTCACCACATGATATGTGTTTTGCTTGGAGCGTCATTTTATTTTATTTTGTTTTGCTTGCTGTTTGAATAAAATACCAAGATCTGAAATTCTTAAATGTTAGAGAGTCTTCACATAGTTACATAATTATTCAATTACTCGTTGATCTTCACTTACATCTTTCAAAGTAGTTTGTCGTTTGCTCTAGTGCTTCACTTATATCTTTTTAGAGCACGGCGGTGATTTTATTTTGAAGAAATAGATGAAATCGCATGCTTCAATTATATTATTTTGAGAGTCTTAAATAGCATGGTAATTTTCTTTGGTTATGAATTTAGTCCTAATATGATGGGCATTCAAGATGGGTATAATAAAAACTTTCATATAGAGTGCATTAAAAACTATGAGAAGTTTGATACTTGATAATTGCTTTGAGATATAAATATGGTGATATTAGAGTCGTGCTAGTTGAGTAATTGTGAAATTGAGAAATACTTGTGTTGAGGTTTGCAAGTCCTGTAGCATGCACGTATGGTAACCGTTGTGTGACAAATTTGAAGCATGAGGTGTTCTTTGATTGCTTTCCTTATGAGTGGAGGTCGGGGACGAGTGATGGTCTTTTCATACCAATCTATCCCCCTATGAGCATGCGCGTAGTGCTTGGTTTTGATGACTTGTAGATTTTTGCAATAAGTATGTGAGTTCTTTATGACTAACATTGAGTCCTTGGATTATACGCACTCTCACCCTTCCATCGTTGCTAGCCTCTTTAGTACCGTGTGTTGCCCTTTCTCACCTCGAGAGTTGGTGCAAACTTCGCCGGTGCATCCAAACCCCGTGATATGATACGCTCTATCACACATAAGACTCTTTATATCTTCCTCAAAACAGCCACCATACCTACCTATCATGGCATTTCCATAGCCATTCTGAGATATATTGCCATGCAACTTTCCACCGTTCCGTTTATTATGACACGCTTCATCATTGTCATATTGCCTTGCATGATCATGTAGTTGACATCGTATTTGTGGCAAAGCCACCGTTCATAATTTTTCATACATGTCACACTTGATTCATTGCACAACCCGGTATACCGCTGGAGGCATTCACATAGAGTCATATTTTTTGTTCTAAGTATCGAGTTGTAATTCTTGAGTTGTAAGTAAATAAAAGTGTGATGATCATCATTATTAGAACATTTTCCCAGTGAGGAAAGGATGATGGAGACTATGATTCCCCCACAAGTCGGGATGAGACTCCCGACGAAAAAAAAGAGGCCAAAAAAAGGAGAGAAGGCCCAAACAAAAAATGAGAGAAAAAGAGAGAAGGGGCAATGCTACTATCCTTTTACCACACTTGTGCTTCAAAATAGCACCATGATCTTCATGATAGAGAGTCTCCTGTGTTGTCACTTTCATATACTAGTGGGAATTTTTCATTATAGAACTTGGCTTGTATATTCCAACGATGGGCTTCCTCAAAATGCCCTAGGTCTTCGTGAGCAAGCAAGTTGGATGCACACCCACTTAGATTCTTTTGTTGAGCTTTCATACATTTATAGCTCTAATGCATCTGTTGCATGGCAATCCCTACTCCTCGCATTGACATCAATTTATGGGCATCTCCATAGCCCGTTGATTAGCCGCGTCGATGTGGGACTTTCTCCTTTTTTTTCTTCTCCTTACAACCTCCATCATCATATTCTAATTCCACCTATAGTGCTATGTCCATGGCTCGCGCTCATATATTGCGTGAAATTTGAAAAAGTTTGAGAATACTAAAGTATGAAACAATTGCTTGGCTTGTCATCGGGGTTGTGCATGATGGGAGCATTTTGTGTGACGAAAATGAAGCATGGCCAAAATATATAATTTTGTAGGGATGAGCTTTCTTTGGCTATGTTATTTTGAGAAGACATAATTGCATGGTTAGTATGCTTGAAGTATTATTGTTTTTATGTCAATATTAAACTTTTGTCTTGGATCATTCATATCTGAACATTCATGCCACAATAAGGAAAATTACATTGAAAATTATGTTAGGTAGCATTCCACATCAAAAATTCTGTTTTTATCATTTACCTACTCGAGGACGAGCAGGAATTAAGCTTGGGGATGCTGGATACGTCTCCAACGTATCTATAATTTTTTATTGTTCCATGCTATTATATTATCCATCTAGGATGTTTTATATGCATTTATATGCTATTTTATATGTTTTTGGGACTAACCTATTAACCTAGAGCCCAGTGCCAGTTTCTGTTTTTTCCTTGTTCTTGAGTATCGCAAAAAAGAAATATCAAACGGAGTCCAATTGATGTGCCAATTTTTGATGATTTTTTATGGACTAAAAGAAGCCCCCGGAGCAAAAGAGTTGGGCCAGAAGAGTCCTGGGCCGTCCATGAGGGTGGGGGGCTCGCCCTACCCCCTAGGCGCGTCCCCCTATCTCATCGACGACTCGGAGACCCCCATGATGTGAGACCTACGCCAAAAATTCCTATAAATACAGAAACCTCCAGAAAATAACCTAGATCGGGAGTTCTGCCACCGCAAGCCTCTGTAGCCACCAAAAACCAATCGGGACCCTATTCCGGCACCCTGCCAGAGGGGGAATCCATCACCGGTGGCCATCTTCATCATCTCAGCGCTCTCCATGACAAGGAGGGAGTAGTTCACCCTCGGGGCTGAGGGTATGTACCAGTAGCTATGTGTTTGATCTCTCTCTCGTGTTCTTGATTTGGCACGATCTTGATGTATCGCGAGCTTTGCTATTATAGTTGGATCATATGATGTTTCTCCCCCTCTATCTCTTGTAATGGATTGAGTTTTCCCTTTTAAGTTATCTTATCGGATTGAGTCTTTAAGAATTTGAGAACACTTGATGTATGTCTTGCATGTGATTATCTGTGGTGACAATGGGATATTCACGTGATCTACTTGATGTATGTTTTGATGATCAACTTGCGGGTTCAGTGACCTTGTGAACTTATGCATAGGGGTTGGCACATGTTTTTGTCTTGACTCTCCGGTAAAAACTTTGGGGCACTCTTTGAAGTACTTTGTGTTGGCTTGAATAGATGAATCTGAGATTGTGTGATGCATATTGTATAATCATACCCATGGATACTTGAGGTGACATTGGAGTATCTAGGTGACATTAGGGTTTTGGTTGATTTGTGTCTTAAGGTGTTATTCTAGTACGAACTCTAGGATAGATCGAACAGAAAGAATAGCTTTGTGTTATTTTACTATGGACTCTTGAATAGATCGATCCGAAAGGATAACTTTGAGGTGGTTTCGTACCCTACAATAATCTCTTCGTTTGTTCTCCGCTATTAGTGACTTTGGAGTGACTCTTTGTTGCATGTTGAGGGATAGTTATATGATCCAATTATGTTATTATTGTTGAGAGAACTTGCACTAGTGAAAGTATGAACCCTAGGCCTTGTTTTGAAGCATTGCAATACCTTTTACGCTCACTTTTATCACTAGTTACATTGCTGTTTTTTATATTTTCAGATTACAAAAACCTATATCTACCATCCATATTGCACTTGTATCACCATCTTTTCTCCAAACTAGTGTACCTATACAATTTACCATTGTATTGGGTGTGTTGGGACACAAGAGACTCTTTGCTATTTGGTTGCAGGGTTGTTTGAGAGAGACCATCTTCATCCTACGCCTCCCACGGATTGATAAACCTTAGGTCATCCACTTGAGGGAAATTTGCTACTGTCCTACAAACCTCTGCACTTGGAGGCCCAACAACGTCTACAAGAAGAAGGTTGCGTAGTACACATCACCCACTTGCACTAGAGTCAATAATCTAGTTCACATCGCCATGTGATTAACACACATAGTTCACATCGCCATGTGACCAACAACCAAAGAGTTTACTAGAGTCAATAATCTAGTTCACATCGCCATGTGATTAACACCTGAAGAGTACTAAGGTGTGATCATGTTTTGCTTGTGAGAGAAGTATATTCAACAAGTCTGTCATATTAAGATCCGTATGTATTTTGCAAATTTCGATGTCTACCATGCTCTGCATGGAGCTACTTTAGCTAATTGCTCCCACTTTAATTATGTATCCAGATTGAGACTCATAGTCATCTGAATCGGTGTCAAAGCTTGCATCAACGTAACCCTTTACAACGAAGTCTTTATCACCTCCATAACTGAGAAATATTTCCTTAGTCCTCTAAGGATAATTTTGACCGCTGTCCAGTGATCTACTCCTGGATCACTATTGTACCCCCTTGCCAAACTCATGGCAAGGTACACAATAGGTCTGGTACACAGCATGGCATACTTTATAGAACCTATGGCTGAGGCATAGGGAATGGCTTTCATTCTCTCTCTAGTTTATGTCGTGGTTGGGCTTTGAGTCTTACTTAACTTCACACCTTACAATACAGGCAAGAACCCTTCTTTGATTGATCCATTTTGAACTCCTTCAAAATCTTGTCAACGTATCTACTCATTGAAAAATCTTGTCAACGTATCTACTCATTGAAAAATCTTATCAAGCGTCTTGAACTATCTCTATAAATCTTGATGCCTAATATGTAAGCAGCTTCACCGAGGTCTTTCATTGAACAATTCTTATTCAAGTATCCTTTTATGCTATCTAGAAATTCTATATCATTTCCAATCAGCAATATGTCATCCACATATAATATCAGAAACGCTAGAGAGCTCCCACTCACTTTCTTGTAAATAGAGGCTTCACCATAAGTCTGTATAAAGCCATATGCTTTGATCACCTCATCAAAGCGTATATTCCAACTCCGAGATGCTTGCACCAGTCCATAGAAGGATCGCTGGAGCTTGCACACTTTGTTAGCACCTTTAGGATCGACAAAAACTTCTAGTTGCATCATATACAACTCTTCTTTAATATCCATCAAGGAATGCAGTTTTTGACATCCATTTGCCAGATTTCATAATTATAAAATGTGGCAATTGCTAACATGATTCGGACTAACTTAAGCATCGCTACGAAATGTCTCATCGTAGTCAACTCCTTGAACTTGTCAAAAACCTTTCGCGACAAGTCGAGCTTTGTAGATGGTGACATTACCATCATTGTACGTCTTCTTCTTGAAGATCCATTTATTCTCAATGGTTTGCCGATCATCGGGCAAGTCCACCGAAGTCCACAATTTGTTCTTATACACGGATCCTATCTCAGATTTCATGGCCTCAAGCCATTTATCAGAATTTGGGATCATCATATATAGCTTCTTCATAGTTCGTAGGTTTGCCTTGGTCTAGTAACATGACTTCCAGAACAGGATTATTGTCGTGGATTTGTCACGGCATATGTCCTAGTGTGAGGACTTGTCATGAGGCCAACGCAACTAGGTAGTAGCCTGAATGGGGTTGATCAGAATCGAGAGACGTGAGGCGGGTTAACACACAAGACAATGGTTTAGACAGCTTCGGGCCCCGGGAAACATCATCCGGTAATAACCCTACATGCTGTTTGTGGCTAGGTCTCATTATGCTCATGAGGGAGTTGTTGTATAAGCCAGCTCCCCTTTTGTTGTATCTAGCCTTCGAGATTACTTCGCCCCTTCTTGGGGTGCCCTGCCCCTCCTTATATAAGTTGGAGGGGTGGGTTACATGTGGAGTCCTACCAGGATTAGGACTAGTCTATCTTCTAATACAAGGTGGATACAAGTCCGGGTCTTGATTCCTTGTAAGGGAAATATTCTTCACGCCTTTCCTCTTAAGCCGACCCACAATCACATGAACCAGCCTACTGGGCCTTGGGCCTTGTCGTCCATCTGACCCGCCCGACGGGTCACCAGTGAGTTGCATTGTTCAAGCGGGTTACCCGTAAACCGCCAGGTCCGGGCGGGTTGTCAGTGAGTCGCCAAGCTCCAATCGGGTCATACATCCGGCGGGTTACACCGCGGGGTATATCCCTGACATTAGCCCCCAGTTTAACTTGGATTTATCCATGGTAAACTTATGCTGCAAAATAAACACAAGAACAAATTTGACAGGTTGTGCTCCGGGTTAAAAGTTTTCCTGAACCGGCACCTGATCATCCTTAAGTCCTAGTCATTTCCTCCTGAATGCATGTCCATGATCTCATAGCAAATCTCCTTTAGCAGATATGTTCAAACTTTGCCAATGCAAAAAATCTTGGTACTTTTCTGAAAAATCCGGGTCAATAGGCCAGCTTCATAATCAATTTGCTGACATTGGCTGATTTTTAGCCGGCTTAAAGATGTAGAGCTTGCCGAGTTATGATTGCCAAGATTGTCGGTTTGTAAATATTGATAGAACCGGGTCATAATTGTTGCTAACATCAAGCTTGAAAACATACCTCCCTTATATGCATATCACTTGTAGCCCCCAAGTCTTAAGGGGGTGTAGTAACAGCTTAAGACTTGCTTCAATGTAAATGTCACAACCTTGAAGAAATGTGGGTTGTTCATCTCAGTCACTAGTCATAAACTGAATATTCCATATATGTAGCCCCCAAGTGCCGGGTTGTCATGCTTGCAGCAACCTGGGACTTGTAATTGCCTTATGCTCATAAAAACTTCAACCAGTGTAGCCTCCAAGGGTCGGGTCATTATGCAATAATGAGTAGGGACTTTGTAGATATGATCATGTAGACTTGACAGCAATGTGTAACCCCCAAGGGCCGGCTCATCACTATGTGATGGGTCGGGTCTTCAATAAGGCGAGTTAAGAATGACCTTGCATTAGCCCCCAAGTGCCATGGTGCATGCTGGCAGTGACATGGGACTTGCGTATTTGATGTAATCTCAATCTGAATAACGTAGCCCCCAAGTGCCGAGTCGTAAGCCTGCAGCGACTCGGGACTATTCCTTCCATTGCAAAATAAATCATATCCATTGACAAAGAAATAATAGCCATTGCAGTGAAGCAACTTTGAAAACCTCAATCATAATACTGGTTATTGATAACCATAATAAAAAATCCAGCCATGTTGGCTATTCAAGATTTGAATAATATAATTTGGTATGAAAACCCAAATAATTCAATATCATCATGAAAATCTAGCCAATTTTGGCTATTAAAGATTTGAATACCTTATCAGTTGACAAGTAAATTCAGAGTTTAAATACCCGGCGACTCTTGGCCGATGATAACTTAATATGCATCCATTGTAACCCGGGATTTTTGTAACCCGGCGGCTTATAGCCTTTAACAATCAAGAACTGAAAACATCATTTTGAAACATCAATTTTGATGATGGGCTTGAACTTAATCATTTATGTAAGCCATAGCTCTACATGTTCTGCACAAAGTTTTAAAGAACATATGCCCTGGTGACTTATCGTCAAAAGCCAGGGCGGATAACAACCCAATATAGTCTTATGCAATTATAGAAAAGACTAGAGTTAATGCCATTCAAGCCTAAACATACTGGTGACTTAAAGTCAAAAGCCAGGGGGTTATCAAACCTCGCATATTCATATAACCAGGAAAACATACCTGTAGGATTGATTTATACTGCTGGCTTACATCACCATGTCCAGTGAGGGTAACAATCCAATGATTTATAAGCGCATGATCCCAATGGCGCAATCCAAAATATACTGGCGACTTAACATCCAAAACTAGGGCAGGTTATCAAACCTCACATATTCATCCAACGATTTAAAACCATACCTGGAAAATTGGCTCAAATTGCCGGCTTATATCGCCACATCCCAAGTATTCATAAGCGCATAATTCCACTTGCGCAATCAAAGTATATTGGCGACTTCCAAAGCCAGGGCGGTTTACCAAACCCAAAATATACCAATATTGAAAGACATACCTGTAGATTAATACCATGGTGATGCCTTGATAATTATAATCTGGAGCCAGTATCAACCCGGAGTCATGAAATATCATAATTTTGATTGCTCAAGGCAAAATGTCCTGGCGACTTAAAGTCTACTATCAGGGTGGGTTATCAAACCCAAAGATGCTCAATGATGAGTCATATAATCAAGTGTACATGGCCTATGAAATCAGTTCATACTGCCGGCTTACCACGCCATATGTAGTAAGGGTAATAGCCCAAAGATTTAGAGCGCAGCGCCCTGTGCAATTTATTCATACTATCAGCTTATAATGCCACATGCAGCAACGGTAACATCCCAAAGACTTAGAGCGCAGAACTCTAAGCACATAATCAAAGCACACTGGTGACTTATCGTCCAAAGCCAGGCCGGGTTATCAAAACTCTGGATAGATTCAAATATGAAACATAAGGATCAAGGCAACGTGGCTTGAATCAATTTCAAACCATATATCAATATGGTATAAACGATGAACTAAAAAAAGTGTTCAAAATAATAACAAGTCAGAAAAAACAAGGCTTCCATAAGCTGCCAAGCCTCAATATCAAGTGTTATTCAAGGGCCGCACAGCCACTAAGTTAATCCTTCATTCAAACATGTAAGTCGGGCCTCACATGACCAATCGTCATTTTAATTTGGACAAGTTCAGGGTCCTTTATAAGATTGACTATCCAAGAGTACGGCGAGTCATTCCAGGATTACCTGGTCGGAGTGGCAAGCATACAAAGGCAGGATAACCCGGATTTTTGGTGGATATACCTGGCATCCAAGCCTATTACAAGGGAAAAATAAAGCTCTGTTTCATTAAACAAGAAGCCCCCAAGTATTTTTTTTTCAATCCATGCGTATACGTCGGACCAATAGGGTAGTCATAGCTATGCTCAGTGAGCAGGAAGCCCCCAAGTAATTTTTAACAAGCCATCAAGGCAGGTTACCTATGTTTGAACTGCACATCATAGCAAGTTCTCTTGGGTAACAATTCAACTTGGGCAGAAAACCCCAAGTTATTTGCAATCAAGGCGTACAAGTCGGATCAGTAGGGTAGGCATAGCTATGCTCAATGAGCAGGAAGCCCCCAAGTAATTTTTAACAAGGCATGTAAGCCGGATCAAAAGGGTAAGCACAGCTATGCTTAATGAGCATGAAGCTCCATGCAATTTGTAACAAGGCGTGTAAGCCGGACCAAGAGGGTAAGCATAGCTATGCTCAATGAGCAGGAAGCCCCCATGTGATCAATAATATGATAAGCCAATAAGACAGGATGCCCATGTTTGAACCGCGCATCATGGCAGCAAGCTCTCTTTGGCAACCTTTAATTTTTCCTGAGAACTCGAACTTGCGAGAGATGGATTCTTTTTGGCCCGGAATTTTAAACCGGATATTGAGAGCTTCAAAGCTTTATGAGAGAAAGATTTCCCTTGAGTTGGATTTTAAACCGGAATCCTTCATTTTAAGCCGGAAATTTTCTGACGACCTTTAAATTTTCATCAATATGGCAGTAGCCTCCGGGACCGGGTTATCTTCCTTCCAATGACCCGGGGTTCTTAAATATGCTTAAACTGGCAACATTTACTGAGCCATGTCCATGTAGCCCCCGAGTCTTAAGAGGACTCGAGGAGTTGGCTTAAGATTCTCCATATTTGACTGTTACATACTCCGGTATGAGTCATTCAACAGCCCAGTGATATAACGGTCCCTTTTGCAGTAGTCAACTTGTCCTGCATTAAAGAACTTACAAGCCAGAGTAATTGCTCTTTTAAAGAAAGCAATATGTAAAAATATACTGGATGGATTTCACCTGATATGTTAGGCCAGAAATTATCCACCACAGAATTCATGATCACCACGGTGAAGTTGAAATCAATCACGGCCAAGTCCGCCACGGGAGCAGACAGATGAGCCAGCCGCGGCGTTGTGGACGGGCGAGTCAATCACAGGCGCGGTAGGCCGTTCAACAACAAGCGGCGCTGACACCGACGCATGATGATGCTAACGCATACTTCATAGACACAGCATGGCACCACTTTTAGAATGAATCATTGTTTTGCACATAAAAGTATACAGACCAAAATAATTGTTCGCAGACAAATACTTTTAGATAAGATGACTATCAGCTGATATGTCTTTCGAACAAAGTGACTGCATAGCAATTTGACCCAGTTTTAAATGGGCCATGTCCCTCATTCTCGCAGACTCCGGTCTCCGATGAATTTATTGTATATCATCTAGCACTCTCTCTTTTCATCGACCACCAGGAGCAGCACTTGGGTGTCCTGCTTAATCAACCAAGGTAGTCCCAGCCTTAGTTCTCCATCATTATTTTTAATATTGCATGCTCATCTTTGGTTGATTGCACCAGATCGTCACGAGGAATCTTCTCCTCTAGTCTTGAGGCAATCATCACAAATAAACAATGCTTTCATGACAACGTGGAGAGTAGCAGCACAGCAGACGCCTTGATGATTTGAACTTTCACTTGCAACCTCAGGACCTGATCTTTGACGACTTTGCAATGCCGCACAAAAATCAGTAGATCAACACGGTACAGCACAGGCAATGCTCAAGGCAGGAGTGGCGATTTGGCACGGCAGCGACGCACAGCAGAAGCGGGCTGAGGAAGAGGTGGCACGGCAACAACGGCGGCTGGGTCAACACACACGCATTGTAATTTGGAGAGGGCAGTCAAAGCGCCGGCTTGCGGAGAGGCCGTGGCAGCTGCAGCAGGCGGCTCGGAGCAACGAAGGCTCAAGGCCATGGAGGCAGCGGCTCACCAGTCTCGGCAGCGGAGCCAACAGGCCATCAAGGTAGGCCGCGACGAAAGCGGCGGTTTGCAAGCGACGACGGCGGTTTATAGTAGAAGAAATGAACCGGCAAGGCGGCTCGAGACAGGCCACGGCAGTGAGTGAGTGAACCTATTGTTGAGCGGAGGCAGGTCGGGTAGCTCAAAGGCGGGGCCGTGCACCACCGCGGCAGAGTCCAGCATAAGCAAAGGCGGCTCGGAGATGACCTCCATGAAAACTGGCGTGCAGCATCTCAAACGATCACCAAGCAAGAACTAGTTTTACTCCAAAGCTAGCTAGTAGTGCATTGGTCAACTTTATTTGACCGATTCCGGCTAGCCACACCATTCCTTTCATGCAGACAATACCATAGCCTGATTTTTTTAGACTGGAGTATCAGTAGCAACAGTGGCTTGGAAAAAGAAAAAGCAGCGATGCTCAAAGGGCGGCAGCGACTGGGTTCAGGGACAGTGGCGGCAGCTTGCAAAGGGTGCGAGGCCGGGGCAAATCAGCGCACCAGCGAGGCTGGCAAGGTAGCAGCCCTAATGCGGCAGCTGGACCAGTGACTCGGCGGAGGCGGCTCAATGATTTAGAGCGGAGACGCGAGGTCGATGAGGCAGGGCCTGTGGCTATGACAACGGAGGCGGCCGGTGACTTGACGCAAGGTCCGTGCAAGGGCGGCGCGAAATGAGACCACAACAGCAGCATCTGAACCCAACTCCCGTCCCACGTCCTCGTTCTGGTCTCTGTTGTTGGTTTGACTATTCACGTTCGTGTCTTCCAGGTTGTGGCCAGTTTTGAGGCCAAATCCAATTCCTATTCTCTTGATGTCTGGAACAATCGCAGCTTTTCCTTACGTGCACCCATCGTTGTATGCACGAATCAGTAGGGTTTGGTGGATTGGCACTGTTGTTTTCGATCTGACCACAAGTCGTCGGTACAGATCGGATCTGTAGCAAAAAACTCCCTAGCCTCAAGAATACGCTCCAAAAATTGACCTGAGGTCGGATCACCAGATCGTAAGTATGTGCCACGGCACGCAATGCAACCCTATATTCTGATGTAGATCTTTTCAAACCGGCTCTTCTTTACCGGCAAAATTGCGGACTTCTCAATCCCTGAGTGAGATCCCTCCAAGAACTCAACACCATCGTGCGCAGGCCCCACGGTGTGGGCCAAATGTCGTGGATTTGTCACGGCATATGTCCTACTGTGAGGACTTGTCGTGAGGCCAATGCAACTAGGTAGTAGCCTAAATGGGGTTGATTGGAATCGAAAGACGCGAGGTGGGTTAACACACAAGACAAGGGTTTAGACAGCATCGGGCCCCGAGAAACATCATCCGGTAATAGCCCTACATGTTGTTTGTGGCTAGGTCTCATTATGCTCATGAGAGAGTTGTTGTATAAGTCGTCTCCCCTTTTGTTGTATCTAGCCTTTGAGATTACTTCGCCCCTTCTTGGGGTGCCCTACCCCTCGTTATATAAGTTGGAGGGGTGGGTTACATGTGGAGTCCTACCAGAATTAGGACTAGTCTATCTTCTAATACAATCCGATACAAGTCCGGGTCTTGATTCCTTGTAAGGGAAATATTCTTCACGCCTTTCCTCTTAAGCCGGCCCACCATCACATGAACCAGGCTACTGGGACTTGGGCCTTGTCGTCCGTCTGACCCGCCCGCCGGGTCACTAGTGAGTTGCAATGTTCAGGCAGGTTACCCGTAAACCGCCAGGTCCGGGCGGGTTGTCGGTGAGTCTCCAAGCTCCAGTCGGGTCATACATCCGGTGGGTTACACCGCGGCGTATATCGCCGACAATTACCGTACCACTTTGGTGCGGATCGTGCTCCGGCGGACCTACGAGATTCATCAACAACTTGGTCTGAAGTTTCATGATCATTATCATTTGCTTCCTCTCTAGTTGGTGTAGGCATCACTGGAACGGTTTTCTGTGATGTGTTACCTTCTAATTCGAGAGAAGGTACAATTACCTCATCAAGTTCTACTTTCCTCCCACTCACTACTTTCGAGAGAAACCCCTTCTCTAGAAATGTTCCATTCTCGGCAAAAAAGATCTTGCCTTCAGATCTGTGGTAGAAGGTATACCCAATTGTTTCCTTAGAGTATCCTATGAAGACGCACTTCTCTGATTTGGGTTCGAGCTTATCAGGCTGAAGCCTTTTTGACATAAGTGTCGCAACCCCAAATTTTAAGAAACGACATCTTAGGTTTCTTGCCAAACCATACTTCACACAGTGTCATCTCAACGGATTTAGATGGTGCCCTATTTAACGTGAATGCGGCTGTCTCTAATGCATAACTCCAAAACGATAGTGGTAAATCGGTAAGAGACATCATAGATCGCACCATATCTAATAAAGTGCGGTTACAACGTTCGGACACATCATTACGATGTGGTGTTACAGGTGACGTGAATGATGAACCAATTCCACATTGGTTTAAATGAAGGCCAAACTCGTAACTCAAATATTCACCTCCGCGATCATATCATAGAAACTTTATTTTTCTCGTTACGATGATTCTCCACTTCACTCTGAAATTCTTTGAACTTTTCTAAAAAATTCAGACTTGTGTTTCATCAAGTAGATATACCCATACCTACTCAAACCATCTGTGAAGGTCAGAAAATAACGATACACGCCGTGTGCTTCAACACTCATCGGACCGCATACAATCGGTATGTATTAAGTTATTAGCTTGCTCCATTGTTCCGGAGAATGGTGTTTTAGTCATCTTGCCCATGAGGCATTGTTGCAAGCATCAAATGATTCATAATCAAGTGATTCCCAAAGTCTATCTGCATGGAGTTTCTTCATGCGCTTTACACTAATATGACCTAAACGGCAGTGCCACAAGTATATTACACTATCATTATCAATTTTTCATCTTTTGGCATCAATATTATGAATATGTGTATCACTACGATCGAGATTCAATAAACCATTCACATTGGGTGTATGATCATAGAAGGTTTTATTCATGTAAACAGAACAACAATTATTCTCTGACTTAAATGAATAAACGTATTGAAATAAACATGATCTAATCATATTCATGCTCAATGCAAACACCAAATAACATTTATTTAGGTTCAACACTAATCCCGATGGTAGAGGGAGTGTGTGATGGTGATCATATCAACCTTGGAATCATTTCCAACACACATCGTCACCTCGCTTTTAACTAGTCTCTGCAACTCCTGTTTCGAGTTACTAATCTTAGCAACTGAACCGGTATCAAATACCTAAGGGTTACTAAGAACACTAGTAAAATACACATCAATAACATGTATATCAAATATACCTTTGTTCACTTTTCCATCCTTCTTATCCGCCAAGTATTTAGAGCAGTTCCACTTCTAGTGACCATTTCCTTCACAGTAGAAGCACTCAGTTTCAGGCTTGGGTCCTGCTCTGGGGGTCTTCACGGGAGTGGCAACTTGCTTGCCATTCTTCTCGAAGTTCCCTTTCTTTCCCTTGCCCTTTTCTTGAAACTAGTGGTCTTGTTAACCATCAACACTTGATGCTCTTTGTTGATTTCTACTTTTGCCGATTTCAACATCGCGAAGAGCTCGGGAATCGTCTTCCTCATCCATTGCATATTATAGTTCATCACAAAGTTCTCATAGCTTGGTGATAGTGACTAGAGAACTCTTTTAATCACTATCTTATCTGGAAGATTAACTCCCACTTGATTCAAGCGATTGTAGTACCCAAACATTCTGAGCACATGCTCATTGGTTGAGCTATTCTCCTCCATCTTGTAGGCAAAGTACTTGTCAGAGGTCTCATACCTCTCGACACGGGCATGAGTCTGAAATACCAATTTCAACTCTTGGAACATCTCATATGCTCCGTGGCGCTCAAAACATTTTTGAAGTCCCGGTTCTAAGCCGTAAAGCATGGCGCCCTAAACTATCAAGTAGTCATCATATCGAGCTTGCCAAATGTTCATAACGTATGGATCTGCTCCTGCAATAGGTCTGTCACCTAGCGGTGCATTAAGGACATAATTCTTCTGTGCATCAATGACGATAACCCTCAGATCACGGACCCAGTCTGCATCATTGCTACTATCATTTTTCAACTTAGTTTTCTCTAGCAACATATCAAAAAAAACGAGCTATATCGCGAGCTATTGATCTACAACGTAGATATGCAAAACTATCAAGACTAAGTTCATGATAAATTAAGTTCAATTAATCAAATTACTAATGAACTCCCACTTAAATAGACATCTCTCAAGTCATATAAGTGATACGTGATCCAAATCAACTAACCCATGTACGATCATCACGTGAGATGGGGTAGTCATCAATGTTGGACATCTCTATGTTGATCATATCTACTATATGACTCACGTTCGAACTTTCGGTCTCTAGTGTTCTGAGACCATGTCTGTACATGCTAGGCCCGTCAAGTTTAACCCAAGTATTCTGCATTGGCAAAACTGTCTTACACCCGTTGTATGTGAACGTAGTGTCTATCACACCCGATCATCACGTGGTGTCTTGAAATAACGAACTGTAACAATGATGCATACTCAGGGAGAACACTTTTTCTTGAAATTAGGTGAAGGGATCATCTTATAATGCTACCGCCATCTAAGCAAAATAAGATGCATAAAAGATAAACATCACATGCAATCAAAATATGTGACATGATATGGCCATCATCTTGTGCTTTTGATCTCCATCTCCAAAGCATCATCATGATCTCCATCATCACCGGCTTGACACCTTGATCTCCATCATAGCGTCATTGCGTCAAAGTCGTCACGCCAACTACTGCTTCTACAACTAGCGCTAACGCATAGTGATAAAGTAAAGCAATTACATGGCGCTTGCACTTCATACAATAAAGAGACAACCCTAAGGTTGCTGCCGGTTGTCGATACTACAAAACATGATAATCTCATACATCAACATATATCACATCATATCTTGACCATATCACATCACAACATGCCCTGCAAAAACAAGTTAGACATCCTCTACTTTGTTGTTGCAAGTTTTACGTGGCTGCTACGGGCTTCTAGCAAGAACTGTTCTTACCTACGCAAAAACCACAACGATGTTTCATCACGTTTGCTGTTTTAACCTTTTTCAAGGACCGACCATAGTCAAATTCAATTCAACTAAAGTAGGAGAAACAGACACCCGCCAGCCACCTTTATGCAAAACTAGTTGCATGTCTATCGGTGGAACCGGTCTCATGTGCGTGGACATGTAAGGTTGGTCCGTGCCGCTTCATCCCACAATACCGCCGAATAAAAATAAGACGTTGGTGGTAAGTAGTATGACTATCACCGCCCGCAACTCTTTGTGTTCTACTCGGGTATATCCTCTACGCATAGACCTGGCTCTGATGCCACTGTTGGGAAACGTTGCATGGAAAACAAAAAAATCTATGCACACGCAAGATCTATCTAGGAGATGCATAGCAACGAGAGGGGAGAGTGTGTCTACGTACCCTCATAGACCGTAAGCGGAAGCATTTCACAACGCAGTTGATGTAGTCAAACTTTCCTTGCGATCCAACTGATCTAGTACCAAACGTACGTCACCTTCGCGTTCAGCACACGTTCAGCTCGGTGACGTCCTCCGCGTTGTTGATCCAGCAAGATGGAGAGGTAGTAGATGAGTTCCTTCAGCATGATGGTGTGGTGACGGTGATGGTGAAGTGATCTCCGCAGGGCTTCGCCTAGGCACTACGAAAATATGACCGGGGTGTAAGCGGTGAAGGGGGGCGCCGCACACGGCTATCAATTGATCTATTGTGTGCTAGGCGCCCCCCCTCCCACATATATATAGGTGGGAGGGAAGGGGAGAGGCCAGGGCGCGCCCTAGGGCTGGCCGCCGGCCCCTTAGGGGCCCTGCCTTGCCTTGCGCCCCCTGCCATGTTTCCCCAAGGGGGAAGGAAAGGGGGGGAGAGGGAAGGAAGTGGGAATCCTAATCCGCACTTTCCTTTCCCTTCTCCCCTTTCCTTCTCCTCCTTAGGCCATCCTATATGGGGGTGCACCAACCCCTTGTGGATGGTGTGTTTCCCTTCTTGGCCCATAAGGCCCATATTTTTTGTCGGGGGTGCCCGGAAACCCTTCTGGTGACCCGATAAGTATCTGGTACCCCCCAAAACACTTCTGGTGTCCGAATACCATCGTCATATATATATCAATCTTTACCTCTCGACCATTTCTAGACTCCTCTTCATTTCCGTGATCTCATCCGGGACTCCGAACAACATTTGGTCACCAAATCACATCAGTCATATAATACTATATCTTCATCGAACGTTAAGCCTGCGGACCCTACGGGTTCAAGAACTCTGTAGACATGACCGAGACACCTCTCTGGTCAATAACCAATAACAGAACCTGGATGCCCATAGTGTCTCCTACATATTTTATGAAGATCTTTATCGGTCGAACTGTTATGACGACATACGTAATTCCCTTTGTCCATGGGTATGTTACTTGCCCGAGATTCGATCATCGGTATCTTCATACCTAGTTTAATCTCGTTACCAACAAGTCTCTTTACTCGTTCCGTAATACATCACATCATGACTAACTCCTTAGTCATTTGCTTGCAAGCTTATGATGTGTATTACCGAGAGGGCCCAGAGCTACCTCTCAGATACTCGGAGTGACAAATCCTAATCTCGATCTATGCCAACTCAACAAATACCTTCGGAGATACCTGTAGAGCATCTTTATGATCATCCAGTTACGTTGTGATGTTTGATAGCACACAAGGTATTCCTTTGGTATCCGGGAGTTGCATAATCTCATAGTCAAAGGAATATGTATTTGAGATGAAGAAAGCAATAGCAATAAACTGAACGATCATTATACTAAGCTAACGAATGGGTCTTGTCCATCACATCATTCTCCTAATGATGTGATCTCGTTATCAAATGACAACACACATCTATGGTTAGGAAACCTTAACCATCTTTGATCAACGAGCTAGTCTAGTAGAGGCTCACTAGGGACACAGTATTTGTTTATGTATCCACACATGTATTTAAGTTTCCGATCAAACAATTCTAGCATGAATAATAAACCTTTATCATGATTTAGGAAATATAATAATAACCATTTTATTATTGCCTCTAGGGCATATTTCCATCACTTCGTCCCTAGCATTAGTTGCTTTGGTGGGATTTGGGAGAGAAGGACTTGGGCACTCCGTGTGCCCTTGCCATTGCATTAGTTGCGTCGGTTTGAGTTCTCCATGGTGATACGTGGAAGTGAAGTTTGAGAAGCTTATTACTCTTGGGTTCTTGGTACCCTAGAGCTTGCTCCTCTTGGGTGCTTGGGCGCTCTAGACAGTTGGTGGTGCTTCAAAGCTCAATCATTATGGTGTAAAGCTCCAGGCAAGTGTCAAGGTCTCCAATTAGGTTGTGGAGATTGCCCCAAGCAATTTGTACGGGTTCCGGTGACCGCCCTAAGGGTTGCCAAAGTGTACGAGGGTGACTGCCCCCAAGGGTTGCCAGTTGTACGGGTTTGGTGACCGCCCTCAAGGGTCCCTTAGTGGAATCACGACATCTTGCATTGTGCGAGGGCGTGAGGAGATTACGGTGGCCCTAGTGGCATTTTGGGGACCATTGTGCCTCCACACCGCTCCACACCGAGATTAGCATCCGCAAGGGTGTGAACTTCGGGATACATCATCGTCTCTGTGTGCCTCGGTTATCTCGTACCCGAGCCCTTTACTTATGCACTTTACTTTGTGATAGCCATATTGTTTCATGTCATATATCTTGCTATCACTTAGTTGTCTATCTTGCTTAGCATAAGTTGTTGGTGCACATAGGTGAGCCTAGTCGTTTTAGGTTTTCTGCTTGACAAATTAAACACTGGTTTTATTCCACATTTGTTCAAGCCTAAACCGTGATTATTTTAAAGTGCCTATTCACCCTCCCCCCTCTAAGCGACATCCACGATCTTTCACTTGGTATCAAAGCCTCTTTGCTCTTTGTTTGTCTTAACTGCCTAGAGAGTAAAGATGTCGACTAGGGGATTAGGATTCTCTGATACTCTTAGTTTTGATGGCACATATTTTGATGTTTGGGTTATTCGCATGCTTAATCTCTTTAGGGTCATGGACCCAAATTTAGAGCGAATTGTAGATATGGGGTTTTCTCCTCCAAAGGATTCTCTAAGATTATCTTTAGAGGATGAGAAAAACTCTTATCTCAACGCTCAAGATTATAATGTGTTTTTCGATGCTTTGAGGAATGTAGTTATATTTCAACGCATGCCGTTTCGGGATGCTCATGAGTTGTGGACAAAGCTACAAGATAAATATGGTGTGTCCAAGATTTGTGGGGATGATTGTTCTCCCTCCACCTCCAGCCGTGTTGTGTTCTCAACTTCTTCTACTTCACCTACATGTGGATTGACACAAGGTGATGATATGGTGAGTGATAGTGGGCTTATTGTTGACGATTCTTCATCACTATCTTATTGCAATGCTTCATCTTTGGACTTTGACACTTCGAGCATCCTACATGTTTCATGCTTGTGTTGATAGTCCTTGCATAATATGTAGAAATGGATTGACTAAATCTCATGATGATATGCTTGCTATATCTTGTTTCCATGATAAAAATGCATGTATTTCCTTGAGTTGTTGTGCTAACAATGTAGAGGAAACCCAACACTCCATGGAACAAGATGTGGTCTTGAATGTTGCTTAAAGGGATCTTACAACATCATCTATTGCTTCTCACTTTTGCCTTATGGCTAAGGCTTTGAAGGTATCTCCTACTTCGAATCCCAATATATCTTGTGATGATGATGTTGATGATGATAAGAATGATGATGATATTGATAATGATGAAGAGAATGATAATGTTACCTCCTTAAAAAATTAAGGGGGAAATGATTTTTAAAGCTCTTCATAAGAATAAAATTGCTCGTTCCAACTTCATGGAAATCATGTCTATTGTCATTAAGAGCAAGAAATACATTCAGGAGTTGGAATCTCATCTCGAGGAGCATGAGGTCACCATTGATAAAATGGAAGGCCATGAGCGTGATTATGCTAGTGAGATCACGGACCTCTCTCAAGCTCTTGAACTTGAACAAACCACCATGGAATCTCTTGAGGAGACTTTTGCTCTAGAACTATCTAGAATAAAGGAATCCCATGATAGGGCTCTTGAAGTGGCCAATGATTTCAAAACTAAAAATGAGAAGCTTGAAGTTGCACATGCTAGACTCCTTGAGGACTCTGAGCACCTCGAAAATGGCTCAAGGGTCATTAAGAGTGAGCTCATCAAACTCACTGAGTCTCATGCATCAATTATTTTAAAGCGCCTATTCACCCCTCTCTAGGCGACATCCATGATTTTTCAGACACAAGACATCACCAAGGTGTTCATGGCAATAAAATATAAATGATTAATGTGATACTCGTATAAATTCACATTAGGTTTGCGATTACAACGAGATTAATGGAGGAGTTGATGTTTAGGATGTGGATGATCATACTAATGATGATGGTTGATGGCGTGAACTCCGTGACTGAAGGTATGGCGAGGTGGTGCCTTTTGATGGAGAACACATCCTGGTTTCTTCCCATGTGCTTATATCTTCATATGGCAGGCTTTTATGATGTCAAATTAGCATATTTTGCACAAAAACATAGGTGTTTTCATTCAATGCTCCAAATCCCCTGATTCCTTGGGATCCTGGTGAAATCTGACAAAAAGGTGCGCACAAACGTGGAAAATACAAAAGATCACACGTCTATGACGCAAAAAAGCTAAGAAAAACATAACACGAAATGCACTAATGATGGATATAAATGATGTTTGAGCTTCTCTTTTTTGCTCATTTATGCATTGTAACAACAATAAATTTCTACTATATTATATATAAATCAAGACATAATTGAAGTCAAGGGATATTAGAGGCTTTGCAAAGCTTAACACCGTTAAAATCCAAATTTTCATAAGCTGGAAGAATAGGAAAAGTAATTTCACGAGGTTTCTTCTTACCGGTGTTATTTCCACCACTTTCCATAAGCATGTTTCTGATACAGAAAAACATAAGCTCAAAAGAAGTGACCCAAACATTTTTGGGAAGGGGTAGAAGAATTTAGAGGAGGGACTTGTGGATAGATTAGATGTGGAAAGTTTCATTTTATTTTAAACCCTCCGTTTGGTGTCGAATGAGTATTACACATGAGAATTTGAGAGATATCTTTATTACCTTGTTTGGTTGGCGGGAATCCTATATCCTATATACCTAAATAGTTGGTCCCCACTAACTCAAATATCTTAACATGTAACTATGCCAACTCACAATGCCACTATGCATGAAAAAAAACTTAGTACAGAATATGCATGTCACTAAATTCAATATATATTTTAGGACTATATAATAATAAATATAATAAATTATATGTACTTTAGTTTCAATTCTCATATGACTAATCAAAATACTAAAGTTTCATACTGCCAAGTCTCAATAAAACAATTGCACCAATTCCTGCAGCAACGTGTTGGTATCTTCTCTAGTTCATTAATATTAGCTGAGAGACGGTAAAATAACTTATGAGCAAAGGTTAATACGTTCTTCATAAAGTAATTCCCTCCCAAATCCCACCCACTCTTGTTCATAAATTGTTTTGTCCCTACTAGGCATCCAGTTTTTATCCCAGATCATTGTTGATGATCCATTGCCTATTCGGTTTCGGTGTATATGACCATCACATATTGTACCAGAGATTGAAATACCGATGCCTTGATTGCTGACATGAATAAGGATCCAACACACATCTAACAAAATTAATATCAAATCAAGTAACTATATCTAAAGATATTAATATTTCAGTAACCATCAAGACACAATATCATAATCATCTTCAGCAGCTCATATGATCATTATACGAAAATATGTCACAATCATGTCGGGGAGCTCATGCGAGCATTTAAAAGTGGTCGATTGTTGCATATCCACCACTCACAAGCTTGCATCGTCTTGGGAGAAAGGCTAGTAAATATGGTAAGAGAACATGTTCTATAGGTTGGATTTGAAATATGGTTGGTTTCCGATGGCTTCATCATTTTCAAGATAGGTAGTTTCGTATGGTTAGTAGGTACTCCCTCTGTTCGGAATTACTTGTCTCGGAAATGGATGTATCTAGAACTAAAATACGTCTAAATACATCCATTTCAGTGACAAGTAATTCCGAACGGAGGGAGTAACATATTAGTATGATTTTTCAAGAATCCTATAGGGTTAAAGAGAATGAGTGCTTAGTATGTGATATATGCACGTCTTGACCGTGAGTCTACAAGAGTGAAGGGGTGATGAGAGAGGTGCTGATTGCTGAAGTATGTCTTTGTTGACTCCAAGGATGTGCTTGAACCCTTCTTGTCATTGCTCCGCTACGTTCGTTTCGATACTTCTGAAAGTACGCACGTATGTATCTATGGTCCATTAGGTTAGAGTCATTCTCTTAAAACCTGGAAAGATGATATTCATTAGTTTACAATTCTATTTTATTTGTGTTAATCTTTGAAATTGCAATAATCCTGTCTTAACCTGGAAAGATGTGTAATTCAATTGTTCTTAATCTGTGAAATGTGCGTTGTAATATGGAGACTATTCATATGTCTCCAACATAGTTTGCCTGGTCGGCAGGGCGTCGCTAACAGAAAGAAACGAGTAGAAAGATAATGGAATTCCATGCACGCAAGCGACATCACCATCAAAATTCCACGTCCGTCCATCCATTAATGCGGCGATCAAAGTTTGGTCGCACATCAACGCTGAGCTGGTGCACGTATGCATGCATGCTTGCTTGCATGCGCGCAGGAAGCGGGAGAAAAATCTGACCCAGAGAGCCATCGAAGCTGAGTTGAGAGGAATTTTCCACGCTTACTTCCAGCCCGACCAACGTCCGGTGCACCGGCATGTGCACCAGCACCGGCATTTTCCATGCTTACACGAGATCGGAACATGCGTACAAAGTACACGTACTAGATCGCTCTCGAGATCTGCCGAACTTGCTTGTATTGCGTAGCTAGACTAAGTAGAGCGATCATGGACTCGTGGAAAGTTGGGCACGTCTGCTGTGGCTTGCTGGCTATATAAAGACGTGCACTGCACCAGCTTCTGGCAAACACACACACCACTACACGAGCAGTGTGACACACTAGCTAGTAACTAAATCACCAGGCACCAGCTGAGCGGGCTCTGCTTCATTGCCCAAGATGAGAGGAGTTGCGGTGGTGGCCATGCTGGTCGCGGCCTTCGCCGTGTCTGCACAAGCGGAGCAGTGCGGCTCGCAGGCCGGCGGGGCGACGTGCCCCAACTGCCTCTGCTGCAGCAAGTTCGGCTTCTGCGGCTCCGGCTCCGACTACTGCGGCGACGGCTGCCAGAGCCAGTGCAAGGGCTGCGGCGGCGGCGGCACCCCGGTACCGGTACCGACCCCCTCCGGCGGCGGCGTGTCCTCCATTATCTCGCAGTCGCTCTTCGACCAGATGCTGCTGCACCGCAACGATGCGGCGTGCCAGGCCAAGGGGTTCTACAACTACGGCGCCTTTGTTGCCGCTGCCAACTCGTTCTCGGGCTTCGCGACCACGGGTGGCGCCGACGTCAGGAAGCGCGAGGTGGCCGCGTTCCTCGCTCAGACCTCCCACGAGACCACCGGCGGGTGGCCGACAGCGCCCGACGGCCCCTACTCGTGGGGCTACTGCTTCAACCAGGAGCGTGGCGCCACCTCCGACTACTGCACGCCGAGCTCGCAGTGGCCATGCGCGCCGGGCAAGAAGTCTTCGGGCGCGGGCCCGTCCAGATCTCACACAACTACAACTACGGGCCAGCGGGACGGGCCATCGGCACCGACTTGCTAAACAACCCGGACCTTGTGGCCACGGACGCCACTGTGTCGTTTAAGACGGCGCTATGGTTCTGGATGACGCCGCAGTCACCCAAACCTTCCAGCCACGACGTGATCACAGGCCGGTGGAGCCCCTCGGGCGCCGATCAGGCGGCGGGGAGGGTGCCTGGGTACGGAGTGATCACCAACATTATCAACGGTGGCCTCGAGTGCGGGCGCGGGCAGGACGCCCGTGTCGCCGACCGGATCGGGTTCTACAAGCGTTACTGCGACCTTCTCCGCGTCAGCTATGACAACAACCTGGACTGCTATAACCAGAGGCCGTTCGCATAGTCAATCGTCTATATGGTACGAGAAGATGGGCAATAAATAAATGCTCTCTAAATATTGTAACAATGGCGTTGCGATAGACCTCGCCTAGTACAAGCGAATAATGGTGCGATCCACCGCAAGATGCGTGTGTAGTCGATTATAATGCAATAAATGATGTGTTTCTATCCGAGTTTTCTTTAAATGAAATGCATTTAACCTGACTTCAAACTAATGAGACCATCAACCGGCTAAGATACAAAGTGCAGATTATTACAACGGCTGCGCATGAGGAAAAAAAAGATTGAAAAACTACACACATAGATCGCCCAAGGCCGAAACTACACAAGCTGGCCAAAGAGCGAAACTGCCAACATAATGGGAAACAAAACCATGACGTCGAAGAGCACAATGCCGACCAGAACAGCGGGAATAGAGAAGTCCGCAGACCTCCAACAAGCAGTGAAGAGGACAATCAAGCTTTGCAGGGAGAAACCATTGCCATAGCCCAGTCGTGTCAATGCCAGAGGGGAGACCACTATCTCCCCTACATCTAGCACGAGGATGCCGCTCATAGGCCGGCAAGCACGAATGCAGCAGGGCAACAACCGCTGAAGGGGTACGAAGGCACATATCTCCCCACCTCCACCGCCGTCGGACATCCGAGGACGCATTGCACCGACCACCACCAACCCACATATAGCAGCACTCCAACCCCAACTCTACCCCAAGCCGACGCTTTCAAGGAGGACCACGTCGCAAGTGCGCCGCCACCGGCCGGCCAAAGGCCTAGCTTTTCACCAAGGGACTAAAGGAGGGTAGGGGGAAGGAAGAGGAAACTCAACATGCCCTCGGGAGGGGAATAATGAAGCCAGCGCGCCGCCGCCGTCGTCGAGGTCGATGCGGAGTCGGCGAGGGGATTTCCCCGTTCTAGGTTTCCGCCGCACACCCTCCTTATACTTATATAGGCGTATTATCAGTGAAAATTGTAGTGAAACTTAGACAATGAAGACTGTAAATTGTCAAATGTGCCTTGTGTCATGGTTCTAAATCTGACAGTAGAATGGGGGTAGGTATGGAGAGGCAAGATCCTAGCTATGGAGTAGTTGTATACGCAAGGGATTTACGAGTTCAGGCCCTTCTCGGAGGAAGTAACAGCCCTACGTCTCGGAGCCCGGAGGCGGTCGACTGGATTATGTGCGTATGAGTTACAGGGGTGCGAACCCTTTACACTGAGGAGGGGGTGGCTTATATAGTGTCTGCCAGACCCCTCCGGCCCTCAGTTATGCAGGGTTTAAAGTACATAAAGATGGGCGTTACCAGTAACCCTTACATAAAGTGTCATCATGGCCATAAAGACTACTTAATTACAGACCGTTTGGATGCAGAGTGGCTCTTGATCTCCTGGTGGTCGAGTGAGTCTTCATGGTCGAGTGCCTTCGAGTCCGTCGAGTGGAATCCCTCTTAGTCGACTGGAAGGTAGCTTCTTCTGAAGATGTCCTTGGGGAGGGTACTTTGGACAGGCCCGTGACCCTACCCTGGGTATATGACTTCATCATTAGCCCCCGAATGGATCGAGGTTTGAGTGAGGAAGGAGTTGATAATCTTTCCGACCTGTTTTTGTGTTCCGAACATGTCTCATCTTGGATCAATACTCTTTTGTAACGATGGCAGCAACTTTTCTTTCAATCGCCTTGATCCATTCCTTTCTTCTGTCGAGTGAACTTTTTGAACTTAGTGAACTTCCGAGCGACGGATCGCAGGAAATCTATCGTCTGACAAATTGATCTGCTGTTAGCGGATTTTGTGGGATCCGAATTTTGGGAAGCGCGCGAAGCGGGGCGGACCGCGGTACTCAGATGGGATAAGGCGTGGACGCCTCGATTCTCGCGCCGCCTTTTTCGCCACGTATCACGCGTGCGCGACTGTTTCGGGATGTGACAGGACCGCCCGGGCCTACCTGTCAGCCACTCGGAAGCGACTTTATATAAAGCGTCGGGCGAGGGTTTTTGAACAGTGCCTTCTCATTCTTCTCTCTGCCCTCTTCGCCTCCGCCTGCTGCGCCTGCTCTCGCCTCCGCCCATCCACTCCTCGCGTGCTTTGCCGGCGACAATGGTGAAGGAGAAGACGGCGGCCTTGGAGCGCGCGAAGAAGGCGACGGCGACGGGGAAAGCGAAGGGGAGAGCGCCCAGTCGGGGCGGATCTTCGTCAAGGTCCCGCCTGCCGCAAGGTTGGGTCCAAGGGGATTGGATCCGCTCGACCATCACCGAGGCGGATCTCAATGACCTGGCTAACGAGGGTCTGATCTCCCATGGGTCAGCAAGGCTCCCGGGGTCCGAGTGGCAACCGCAGCCGCAGGAGGGTGAGTGTGTTCTCCTAGCCACACATGTAGATCGTGCGTTCTCTCTGCCGCCGAGTGTTTTCTTCCGAGGATTTCTGAACTTCTTTGGGGCGCAACTCCACCATTTCACTCCCAATTCTATTGCCTATCTTGCTGCTTTCGTGTCCATGCACGAGAACTTCCTGGGTTGTCGACCACACTGGGGTCTCTTTAAGCACATATTCACCTGTCGCTCATAGACGGTGAAAAAGGCGAGTCCGGACAATGACAGGACTAGGGTTATCCAGATGTGCGGGGGTCTTGGGATTCAGATGAGGAGTAAGAGCACTTTCCCGGCCATGACCCTTCCTGAGTCGGTCAGAGGGTGGCAGTCGACCTGGTTCTACTGCCAAGACGAGTCGACGCCGGGGCAGTCGACTGGTCTCCCTCCGTTCTCCATGGACCGAGTGAACAAACCCTCTTCTCTGAAGGTGCTTCCCGAGGAGAAAGCTCAGGTAAGAATGTTGATGGAGCGCGTAGTCCAGCTTGTCTGAGACGGAGTGACGGGTATGGATCTTCTGGAGGTCTTCCTTAGACGGGCATCCAACCGCTTCAGTACCGAGGCCACCCGATGTGGCTGTACTGTGGTACTGAAGACACCACTCGGGTCCATCCAGAAGCGGTCGACGACACCACCCTGGAGAGGTGGGTGGCCGCAATCACAGGGAATAAGGACAACCCACGAGGGGCTAGGAGGATCCCACCACTCGACCATTCCTACACACCGAACACGGTATGACCACTTATCTCCGATTGTAATCTTGCTTTATTCATTCTGCTTCGCTGCGAATTGGTCGATTGACCTTTGTTTTGTTTTGTTGTCTGTCAGGCCACCACCGAGTTATATTTGATGCCCAATGGAGCGCAAACGCCGACTGAAGAGGAGGAAGGAAGCGGGGGCGAAAGCCCGGAGGAGTGGGATTTGAATGCCGATGATGATGATGAGGGTGATGACTCTGGTGAGGAGGAAGATGAGGAGGCAGAGGAGGAGGAAGTTGTACCTCCTCGCTCGGAAAGACGCTCGAAGCTTGTTCATGATCCTGCGGCGGAGCGTGGTAAGGGGGTCGCGACCGTCACGCAATCGACCAAGCGCCCTCGGACTACTTCTCCGGCACCGACTGAGAAAGCTCCGAAGCAATCTCGAGTGGTGCCGTCGAAGCCGGCGAAAGTCTTGCCGAAGATGAAGATGATGATCCCCACAATCTCAGGGTAATGGTGTAACTTAAGTTTTCCCGTTTCATGAACTTATTCTTGGTCGACTCATGAGCTAATCGACTGACTTATGGAACTGCAGTGCTGCTACTTCTGATACCTCGGCCAGGGCTGAAGACCACGAGATGGAGGATGCTGTTACTTCAAAACCTGGTATGACTCTTGTAGTTCTGTCTTTAGTCGATTGACTTCTTGTCTCTAATTTTGATTCTTTTCCGCAGCTTCATCTAACGTCGTTATTGACCTTCCTGATGACGACGACGAGGAACCACTGAGGCAGAGGAGGAGTAGGAAAGCGTCTGCTGGCAAGGCGACTCAGGACGTGCCAGCACCCGAGATGTTGATCGTGGAGGGAGACAATGTCACTCGGCCTACCGTATCCTTTGCGGTGTCGTTGACGAGTGCTCGCCCTTCATCGTCGAGTGTTGCTCCACCTTCGCTTTTCTCAACCCACCACGTCCCAGAAGACCAAGCTAGCGCTGCTAAAGAAGCAATACGCCAGGCGGGGGTCATGATGGAGCAAGTGAAGGCAATCCGAGAAGCCAGCCAGGCAGCCTATGACGCCAGTTCAGCTCTTCAGAGTAACGTTTAGGTCAGTCGGCCACTGCCTGTTCTGTTAGGATATGATATCTGAAAATCCTTCTTTCTGAAATTCCTAGAGTTTGTCCTACACCTGCTGGGTGTGTCGATTGAAATTCCGGGTTAGTGGGGGCACGCTGAGTGCACCCACTGGGTGTAGTCCCCAAGGCTATGGTGGACTGCTGGCAGTCGACCATAGTCTTTATGTCTTAAGTTTTTTTTCCTTACTTGACTAGGTCGAATGGATTCATAGACCGGTGGGGGCACGCTGAGTGCATCCACTGGGTGTAGTCCCCGAGACTGTGGTCGACTGCTGGCAGTCGACTATAGTCTGAAGAACACCTCCCGTTTTTTTGTGTTGGTCGACTGGTCGACTCTAACTGATAAAACTAGTGGGGGCACGCTGAGTGCACCCACTTGGTGTAGTCCCCGAGACTATGGTCGAATGTTTGTATTCGGCCGTAGTCTTAGAAACGCTATAATTTTTCCTTAGTCACTCGGAAGTGAATTGTCTTTGACATCTGTCGATTGGTTCTTCGTAGAAATCCTGCGACCTTGCGGCTTGTTATACTGAGATGGAGAACAAACACATCCAGCTCGAGCTTGACCTGAAACTGGCCCAGGAGAACTTAACGAAGGCGAAGGAGGAAGCTAAAGGTATGTTTGGTGAGGCCCTCGACGACTGCCTTTGCCTCTCGTTTGTTTCAGAGTCTGATCTCACTGTAACTTTGCAGACAAAGTGAATGATGCCCTGAAGAAGAAAGACCTTGACTTGGCTGAGATGCAGAAAGCGGCTTTAGAGAAGGCCAAGCTCGCAGATGAGAAGCTGGCTTCAGTCACCAAGCTCGAAGAAGAAAACACCAATCTGAAAGCTGCTCTTGATGCTGCCAACAAGGAGGTCAGTCGACTGAAAAGCGATAAGATTGCCCTGAATGATAAGGCCAGTGAGTTGGCGGGAAAGAAGAACGATCTGGAGGCTTATCTGGGTGGACTCGCCAAAAAGCTATTCCTCATGCTTGAAGGTAATCTTTTGTACCAAACAAACACTTTAACTGTGATCTTTCCATTCGACTGTTGTCTTGACTCGGTGGTTGTGCTTGCAGAATTTTGCCAGAACTTTGAAGAGGAAACTGGTCGACTGGAAATAAACCTGGATCCCATCAACTCTCCCGTGAAAGATGAAGTCGCTATGAACGTGCTCCGGCTCGAATCTCGCGTTGCTGCTGTCGTCGACTATCTCGCAAGGCTGAAGGTCGCAACTTTTGCATCGACACAACACTCTGGCCAAGAGAGACGCTTCAGAACGACCTCGAGTCCCTGATGACTCGACTGAACGAGGTCCCAAGTCGAGTGCAGGAGTGGAAGAAGTCTTCTGCCAGGTGTGGCGCGGATGTTGCTCTGTCTCTGGTCCGCGTTCACTACAAGGATGCACGAGAGGACAAGCTGGCGGCCCTTAGGGTGGCTAACACCAAGAAGCACGATTTCCGATTTTTCATGGAGACCTTCATCGCCGCTGCCACTCGGATTGCAGATGGAATCGACCTGGATGAGTTTGTTGCACCTTCCAGCCCTCCACAGGAGGGGTAAAAAACTTCTGAGCTTGATACTTTAAATTTGCCTCGGTATGCCGAGTGATTTTTGTAACCGACAAACCTTAACAGGCTTAGCGCCTGAGCACTTTCGGTTCCGTTAGGTGTTATCCAAACTTGGATTCAACGTTGAATATGTTTGCATTTGGTTTGAGGTGTCTTTTGCAGGCTAAAGCGAGGCGCTCATTGCAATCGACTTGTTCCCCAATACACTTAGGCGAGCACTGGGCTGCAGCTAAGCCCCCGAGTGGGAGGTCTGCTCTCCACTCGGTAGGATTTTCAAAAACTTAGGCGAGCACTGGGCTGCAGCTAAGCCCCCGAGTGGGAGGTCTGCTCTCCACTCGGTAGGATTTTCAAAAACTTAGGCGAGCACTGGGCTGCAGCTAAGCCCCCGAGTGGGAGGTCTGCTCTCCACTTGGTAGGATTTTCAAAAACTTAGGAAAGCACTGGGCTGCAGCTAAGCCCCCAGTGGGAGGTTTGCTCTCCACTCGGTAGGATTTTCAAAAACTTAGGCGAGCACTGGGCTACAGCTAAGCCCCCGAGTGGGAGGTTTTCTCTCCACTCGGTAGGATTTTCAAGGCGTACCTCTAGAGAAGGAGGTAACAGTCGACATGTACCTCGTCCTCCTTGCAGAGCGTATGTTGTATTTGTGGCGTAGCTCGGAAGGAGAGGATAGCAGTCAACCTGCACCTCGTCCTCCTTGCAGAGCGCATGTTGTATTTGTGGCGTAGCTCGGAAGGAGAGGGTAGCAGTCGACCTGCACCCCATCCTCCTTGCGGAGCGCACGTTGTATTTGTGGCGTAGCTCGGAAGAAGAGGATAGCAGTCGACCTGCACCTCGTCCTCCTTGCAGAGCGCATGTTGTATTTGTACTTAGGCGAGCGCAACGCTGCAGCTAAGCCCCCGAATGGAAGGCTGGCTTACCATTCGGTAGGATTTTGTTTATCTTAGGCGAGTACTTAGACTGCAGCTAAGCCTCCGAGTGGAAGGCTGGCTTACCACTCGGTAGGATTTTGTTTTAACTTAGGCGAGTACTTGGACTGCAGCTAAGCCTCCGAGTGGAAGGCTGGCTTACCACTCGGTAGGATTTTGTTTGACTTAGGCGAAACGGATTTCGCAGCTAAGCCCCCGAGTGGGAGGCCGGCTCACCACTCGGTTAGGATTTTTTTACAGACTTAGGCGAATCAGATTCACAGCCAAGCCACCCACTGGGGGATTGCTTTATGTGGACAAAAGTAATGATAATTACTGGGAAAATTATAAAGCTCTTGTCTTTGATAAATAAACGACAGAAGTACTTTTATTACAACTCATCTGAGTGAATACTTAAGTGTAAAAGGGGCGGAGAAGCTCCGCGTTCCAAGCTCGGGGCTCGTCGGTGTTGTGCTTGACGTTGTAAAACGGTACGCTCCGTTGTGGAGAACCTTGGTGACGATGAAGGGACCTTACCAAGAAGGAGCAAGCTTATGTGGTTTCTGCTGATCCACTCGGAGAACCAAATCTCCTTCCTGGAAGGCTCGACTCTTCACGTTTTTGGCGTGGAAGCGACGCAAGTCTTGTTGATAAATGGTCGATCGGATCAAAGCCATCTCCCTTTCTTCCTCTAAAAGGTCGACTGCATCATGCCGTGCTTGTTCTGCTTCAGCCTCGGTGTAGAGCTCGACCCGAGGAGCATTGTGGAGAAGGTCACTCGGCAAGACTGCTTCAGCTCCGTAGACCAAGAAGAATGGAGTTCTCCCAGTCGACCGATTAGGCGTGGTCCTTAACCCCCAAAGCACTGAGGGAAGTTCGTCGACCCATGCTCCAGCCGCATGCTTGAGATCACGCATCAGTCGGGGCTTCAATCCTTTGAGAATCAAGCCATTGGCCCGCTCTGCTTGTCCATTCGACTGAGGATGGGCGACTGAAGCATTGTCGACTCGTGTGCCCTGAGACGTGCAGAACGCCCTGAATTCCTCCGAATCGAAGTTTGACCCGTTGTCAGTGATGATGCTGTGTGGGACTCCATATCTGAATATCAATTCTCTGATGAAGCTGACAGCAGTACCGGCATCAAGGTTCTTGATGGGTTTAGCTTCGATCCACTTGGTGAACTTGTCGACTGCTACCAGCACATGTGTGAAACCGCTTCTGCCTGTTCTCAAGGGCCCCACCATATCCAACCCCCATACTGCAAAAGGCCAGACGAGTGGTATGGTCTTCAAAGCTGATGCGGGCTTGTGTGACATATTGGAGTAAAATTGACATCCCTCACACTTGTCGACTATCTCCTTTGCCATTTCATTCGCTCTTGGCCAGTAAAATCCGGCTCGGTATGCTTTGGCCACGATGGTCCGAGAGGACGCATGATGGCCACAGGTCCCCAAGTGGATGTCATCAAGAATTATTCGACCTTCCTCTGGCGTTATGCATTTCTGACCAACTCCAGTCGCGCTTTCTCTGTACAGCTGTCCCCTTATCACAGTAAAGGCTTTAGATCAGCGGACGATCTGTCGAGCCTCTTCTTCGTCTTCCGGAGCTCTTTCCTCAAGATATACGCGATGTACGGTACTGTCCAATCGGGAGTGATCACCAAAGCTTCCATGATCAGGTCGACCACTGCTGGCACTTCAACCTCAGTCGGATCTGTGATACTCTTGGGCTGCGGAGCTTCTTCAGTAAAAGGATCTTCTATGACTGACGGAGTATGGATATGCTCCAAGAACACATCACTGGAAATGGCTTCTCTCTTGGAACCTATCTTCGCCAAGTCATCAGCCGCTTGATTCTTCAGTCGGGGTATATGATGGAGCTCTAACCCTTCGAATTTCTTTTCAAGCTTCCTCACTGCATTGCAGTATCCAGTCATGGCTGGGCTTCTAACGTCCCACTCCTTCATCACCTGATTGACCACCAAATCTGAGTCGCCATAAACCATAAGGCGACGGACGCCGAGTGAAATGGCCATGCGCAACCCATACAAGAGTGCTTCATATTCTGCTTCATTGTTGGAGGAATCAAAGTGGATCTGGAGCACATATCTGAGCTTATCTCCTCGGGGGGAAACCAAAACCACCCCAGCACCAGAACCATTTAACATCTTAGAACCATCAAAGAACATGGTCCAATGCTCCGAGTGAACTTGAGTCGGTTGCTATTGTTCAATCCACTCGGCAAGGAAATCAGCTATAGCCTGGGACTTAATGGCTTTCTTTGCCTCAAATTTGATATCAAGGGGAAGAAGTTCAATCGCCCATTTAGCCACTCGACCAGTTGCATCTCTGTTGTGCAGAATCTCTGACAATGGTGCGTCGCTGACGACTGTAATGTCATGATCAGAGAAATAATGAGCAACCTTCTTCATGGTCATGTAGATCCCATATACGAGCTTCTGATAATGAGGATATCTTTGCTTCGATGGAGTCAAAACTTCAGAGAGATAATACACTGAGCGCTGAACTTTGAAGGTTTTACCTTCCTCTTCCCGCTCGACCGTAAGTACTGTACTGACGACCTGTCCTGTTGCTGCAATGTAAAGCAACAGAGGCTCTTTGCTGATTGGAGCAGCAAGCACCGGCTGGGTGGAGAGCAGAGCTTTTAGCTCGGCAAACGTTGTATCAGCTTCTGGAGTCCACTCGAACTTGTCTGCCTTCTTCATCAGTCGGTAAAGAGGTAACGCCTTTTCACCGAGGCGAGAGATGAATCGACTTAACGCGGCCAAGCATCCAGTAAGCTTCTGGACATCGTGCACACGCACAGGGCGTTTCATTCGGAGTATGGTGCCAACTTTTTCTGGGTTAGCATCGATTCCTTGTTCTGAAACGAGAAAACCGAGTAACTTTCCGCCAGGTACTCCGAATGTGCACTTGATGGATTAAGCTTGATATCATATCTCCTGAGATTGGCAAATGTTTCAGCTAGGTCAGTCAACAGGTCGGAACTCTTTCGTGACTTGACCACGATATCATCCATGTACGCTTCCACATTCCGACTGATTTGAGTGAGTAGACACTTTTGAATCATTCTCATGAATGTGGCTCCGGCATTCTTGAGACCGAATGGCATGGTGATATAGCAGAAGCACCCGAATGGAGTGATGAAAGCTATTTTAATTTCGTCAGGTCCATACAGACGGATCTGATGATACCCGGAATAGGCGTCTAAAAAAGACAATCTCTCGCACCCCGCAGTCGAGTCGACAATTTGGTCGATGCGAGGGAGAGGAAAATGATCTTTCGGGCAGGCCCGATTGATATGTTTGAAATCAATGCACATGCGGAGTGAGTTGTCCTTCTTGGGAACCATGACGACATTGGCGAGCCACTCGGAGTGGTATATCTCTCGGATAAACTCTGCTGCAAGGAGTCGAGCCACCTCCTCGCCAATGGCTTTTTTCTTCTGAACGGCGGACCGTCGAAGATGTTCTTTGACAGGCTTCGCTTTCGAGTCGACTCTAAGGCGATGCTCAGCCAGCCCCCTGGGAACACCCGCCATGTCAGCTGGCTTCCATGCAAAGATGTCCCAGATCTCACGGAGGAACTGGATGAGCGCTTCTTCCTATTTAGAGTCAAGTGCTGTGGAAATATGGGTCGGAGCTGCATTGGGGTCAGTTGGGTGGATATGAACTGGCTTCGTCTCCCCAGATGACTGGAACGCTGACTCTGTGGCGGGCTTCTTGGCTCGCAACAAATCACTCGGATCTGCATTTTTCTTGTATCCTTCCAGCTCTACCATTGTTATCTGGGAATCGGCAATTTTCGAGCCTTTCTGAAAACACTCTTCTGCCTTCTTCTGATTGCCAGTAATAGTGATCACACCCTTGGGGCCGGGCATCTTCAGTTTGAGGTACACGTAACATGGTCGAGCCATGAACCGTGCGTAAGCTGGTCTCCCCAAAATAGCGTGGTAAGCGCTCTGGAAATCCACGACTTCAAATGTCAGCTTCTCTTTGCGGAAATGCTTCGAGTCGCCGAACACTACGTCCAGAGCTATTTGGCCGAGTGACTCAGCCTTCTTTCCAGGAATGACTCCGTGAAAGCTCATGTTGCTGGAGCTGAGCCTGGACATCGGAATGCCCATTCCCTTGAGCGTCTCTGCATACAGTATATTCAACCCACTGCCGCCATCCATCAATACCTTCGTCAGTCGAGTGCCTTCGACGACTGGGTCGACCACCAGCGCTTGCCTCCCAGGGGTGGCAATGTGAGTAGGGTGATCGGACTGGTCGAACATAATGGGAGTTTGTGACCATCTCAGATAACTTGGTGTCGCCGGGGCGACCATATTTACCTCTCGGTTGATCACTTTCAGTCGACTTTTGCTCTCTACATCAGCAAAAATCATCAGGGTGGAATTGACATGAGGGTACCCTCCATCACTGTCCTCCTTGTCCTCGGCCTTGTCCGACTCCTTCTCTTTGTCCTTGGGTTGTTTTCCTTGGAACTGCTGGATCAAGAGCCGGCATTGGCGAGTGGTATGTTTAGGGTAGATGAAATTACCCTCTTCGTCTTTCTTCGTGTGGATGTGACACGGCAGATCCATCACGTCATTTCCTTCCTTATCTTTCACCTTCTTGGGGTTCCAAGATCCTTTGGGCTTCCCTTTGAATTTCCCCTGAGTCACGGCCAGAGCCTCTCCAGGAGCCGCTGGCTCGGCCTTCCGCTTCTGCTTCCGACTGGAGTTTCCTTTCTCCGACTGACTCGGCTTGTACTTGCCACTCCGGAGTCGTTCCTCTTCTTCACCATTGGCGTACTTTGTGGTGATTTCCATCATTCGACTCAAGGTCATATCTCCGGTTCGACCAAACATCAGGCTCAACTCTCTGTTCTTGACACCATCCTTGAAGGCGCAGACCGCTTGATGGTCCGACACATTCTCCACGGTATGATGCAAAATGATCCATCTCTGGATGTAATCTCTCAATGTTTCACTCGACTTTTGTACGCAGACTTGCAGCTCCGTCAATCCGGTCGGTCGCTTGCAAGTTCCCTCGAACGTCCTGACGAACACTCGGGATAGATCTTCCCAAGTGTAAATGCTGCTAGGAGCTAACTGATTCAACCACGCCCTGGCTGAACCCTCTAGCATGAGTGGCAAGTGCTTCATGGCCACCTCATCATTACCGCCACCAATCTGTACTGCCACTCGGTAGTCTTCAAGCCAAGTTTCAGGCTTGGACTCTCCGGTGAACTTACTTACCCCAGTCGCCAACCTGAAGTTGGGGGGTATCACTGCGGCTCTGATGGCTCTGCTAAAGCATTCTGGTCCTGAAACATGGACTCGACTGCTAGTGGGCACATCCCTGTCATGGCCACCTCTATGAGCTCTGTTCCGATCGACCAAACCTTGCACGATGATGGATCTCGCGTCAAAGCCTGGTTCTCTGGGGTCGACCGGAGCTCTCCGCCCAACACTGAGCTGGCGCCTGTCATCTTGCTGCCGATGGGCGTTAGACCCACCTCTCGGAGGAGGAGTGGGCACTCGACGCCTTTCATCACGATCAAATCGGTCATCATAGTGATCCCGCCGGCCTTCACGTCCCACGCACCTCGGCGGTGACCTTGGGCTGTGAGCTGACTGAACAGTATTCGCAGCGACGGATCGACTGTGAGTCATGTTGCGCGACTGTGACACGACTGAATTCTGATCCCCTGCTGCCCGGAGCAAGTCCCTGATCTGTATCAAGCCTCTTCCAGCCTCCGACTAAGAGGGCTGAATTGACTCCTCTATACGGGCTGCAGTTGCTAAATTTTGGATTGGGTCCGATATACCTGAGTGGGTTGAGGAAAGAGCTGACGTCGGCTGGAGTCGGGTACTCGTTGCCGCGCACGCTCGTCGAGTGCTCGCTGGAGGTTCTCCAGTCGAGTGCGCTCAGCCAAGTTGGCCAAACGCGCCTCTTCCAAGGCACGAGCCTCAGGAGTTTCTCCTGCGATAGGAGTATGCAGGGCATCCATGTTCCTGCGGCGAAGTTCTTCCCTTTGTAGAGAAGTAAGTGGCTCGGGTTGATATTCCTCATGCGCCTGAGCGGGGTCGCCTCCACCGTCCACCCCATCTTTGTGGGGGAAGCCGGGAGGGCTACAAGGCCCGTTGACCATCAGGACCTCCGCCGCTGGATCACTGCTGTCGCACTCGGATGCAGTCTCTACGGAGCCAGTCGACAGATCGAACAAGCCGTAGAGAGATTCGTCGGGCTCAATTGCCGCGACCTGGGTGATGGTCGATTGGCGAGCTACCGCGTGCCTCACCCACCGCTGAAGCCTCGACTGACCAGAGCGCTTGCGCTGACGGAAGGTAGGGAGGGTGGACGACACGGAAGTCGACTGATACGGGGCCGACGGTTGCCGCAGCAGAACGCCGCGGACACACGCCCGAAAGTGCGTTGCACCGCGGACGGGGAGCGCGTCGATGTCGAGTGGAGCCTCCTGGAGCCAAGCAGAGTCGTCGGCGATGAAGGTGAGCGCGCCGAGATGGATCTCGCGGCCCTCGACCAAAACTCCACCCGAAACCATGATGAAAACAATCGGAACAATTGCAACTTCTCCAAGAATCGCTAAGACACCGGCCCCACGGTGGGCGCCAACTGTCGTGGTTCTAAATCTGACAGTAGAATGGGGGTAGGTATGGAGAGGCAAGATCCTAGCTATGGAGTAGTTGTATACGCAAGGGATTTACGAGTTCAGGCCCTTCTCGGAGGAAGTAACAGCCCTACGTCTCGGAGCCCGGAGGCAGTCGACTGGATTATGTGCGTATGAGTTACAGGGGTGCGAACCCTTTACACTGAGGAGGGGGTGGCTTATATAGTGTCTGCCAGACCCCTCCGGCCCTCAGTTATGCAGGGTTTAAAGTACATAAAGATGGGCGTTACCAGTAACGCCTTACATAAAGTGTCATCATGGCCATAAAGACTACTTAATTACAGACCGTTTGGATGCAGAGTGGCTCTTGATCTCCTGGTGGTCGAGTGAGTCTTCATGGTCGAGTGCCTTCGAGTCCGTCGAGTGGAATCCCTCTTAGTCGACTGGAAGGTAGCTTCTTCTGAAGATGTCCTTGGGGAGGGTACTTTGGACAGGCCCGTGACCCTGCCCTAGGTACATGACTTCATCACCTTGCATTTTGAGAAAGGGGGGGTAGTATGGAGTGTTGAGTAGCAAGTCTAATGTGTACCATTACATGATGATGGTTCTTGAGTGGGACCAAGGAAGAAAATTAGTATTAGTAAAGAAAGTAGCACCCAAAAAAATTCCTCATTGTGTATATTCTAACTTAGATGAGATTGTGTATATTCTAACTTAGATGAGTTTTGTGGAACCGTCGACAAAATTATTAATAATGATGCCACAAAGATGGCGGGGAATGTGACTATAGTTGGGCTCTAGCAATGGCATAGCCAGCATCGAGTCGAGCCCAGGACAAGCCCTAGGCCAAACATGTGCTACATTGTTGAAGGCGCTACACTCGATTAAGGAATCGGGTGCCACGGCCCAGGGAGCCTAGAGCCTGCCTATGCCTTTGGGCCCTAGTGCATACAGTTGACGATAGTGTTTTCAAAAGTACCGAACAACGACACAGATATGCATGGATTTGTGTGAGAGTGGGACGTAGCCTTAGGTTATTGAACGCACACGGGGCCCAGGCTTTACCCAAGTCTAGGCTCTTGCAATGTTAGTAACAGTCTTAATTGGAGAGAGAGAGAGAGAGAGAGAGAGAGAGAGAGAGAGTTATGGGGAAGGATCCGATCACTTTGATCTCTTATGAAGGAAGATAATAAATTTTCTTCCATTGTACAAGATGTCTTGTCTTACTCTCGTGTTCTCCATTGTACAGACGGATGTATTTTAGAGTGTAGATTCACTCATTTTGCTTCGTATATAATTCATTTAGAATCTCTAAAAAAACTTATATTTGTGAACAGAGTGAGTATTTATGAACACTAAAATATAACACTTAAGAGATAATAAATTGTATAACATGTTTTATTTATTTTCTGTTTTGGTTGATAGCTTACTAGACTCTTACTAGACTTGCCGCCTGGTGTATAACATGTTTTGTTACCTTTTCTAAATGACGTGGACTTCATATATAAGAAAAATGCCAATCTTATCAACACTACATGCCCTTACATTTATGACGCCATCCATGCTCTCTTTTTTAGAAGAACCATCCATGCTCCTACAATGAGCAATGTTACAACTACGTAAATCTTTTTATGTACGGGTGAGCTAACGTGGAAAGTTCTGTTTGAAAAAAGGAACAAGGGCCTCACCCGGTGAAATTCAGATGGTTGCGGGAGATTAATTAGGGATGGAAAGTTTCGTAGGCTTTGGTAGCACGCTTGTTGGTCTAGCATTCCAGTGTGCCTTAGTTCAATGGAGCACAATCTTGCAATATAAATTAATTGATCTCCATGCTAAACACTGTCAATCCTAGCCAAGAATGCCAAGTGAGTTTCCTTCTCCAATACAAGAGCCAAATTAATCGGTAAATAATATAATATTGTAAATAAATAAATGGGGAAAAAATATCTCGGCCATAGAGTCACTTGCATGAAGAAACTACAGATAATGTAGTAATGTATTAGTACATGTTGAGTGCAAGAACATGATTAATCATTTTCAGCAAAACTCATGATAAATAATAATCATAACGATCCAATAACATATAACTAGATTAAATATAGAGAAGTTATTCTTTCCTCGTCATCCCTAGAAATTACCAGATCGACACACAACACGACACACCACATGACATAAAAAATCCATCTGCGCGCAGGGGCCGGTAGATCAGGAGTGCAGGAACCCGTTACCGTCGGCGACGGTGTCATCGAACGGCCCGCGCGGCTCGAGCTGCCTGCACATCTCCAGGAAGGCGTAGTAGAGGACCCGGTTCTTGGCGCCGGTCCGGTGGCGGCCGGTGTTCTTGCAGAAGTACTTGAGCTGCTCCAGCGTGCAGCAGCCCAGCATCTGGCCCAGCAGGAGGAACAGCCAGTTGATCTCGCCCTTGTCGGCGGCGATCACCGGCCACACGCAGCGCTTCTCCCCGCACGCAGCGCAGTCGAGCAGCACCGGGTTCATCCACGCGTCCGGGGCGCGGTCGTCGAACGAGTGCCGGTTGGCGACGACGAACTGGCGCACCTCCTGGAACTTGGGCGCCAGCTCGTACGCCACGGTCGACGTGCGGTTGCAGCGCCTGCACCGGGTCTCGCCCTCGACGGACGTGACGCCCCGGCGCAGCAGGCTGTCCAGGGGGTCGTGCCGCGCGGGCCGCTCCGTGGCCCACGGGAACGGCGGCGGCAGCCCGTCCGCGGCGGCGTCGTCGTCGTCGGATGGCGGCTCGTTGCTCGCGCGGCGGCGCTGGCCGGTGGCGGAGTCGTTGAGGCGGCGGCGAGTGGCGGACGCCGGCTGGGAAGGCGGAGGGGTCGGAGGAGAGGGGCGCCACGGCTTGGGCGGCGGGGTCGGGGCGGCGGCGTAGATGGATCCGAGGGTGAGGGCGACGAGCGGGTCGTCGAGGCCGACGGCGTCACGGGTCACGGCGGCCTGCGCGTCCATTCTCGCAGCCCCCGACCCAACACGACCAAGCGCTCGCCGCCGCTACTCTGTGTGGTGGTGACCGGGCGGCGAGGGGTTTATGGCGGGCTGGCTTTATGCTCCATGGCAGCCGAAAAACCTGGCGATGGTGAGGCGAGGTGGTTGGTTCTAACAACCACGCGAGAATCTTTTGGACATGCAAGATACGATTGTCTTCCGACCATTTCTCTGGCTTATCTATCCCACTTTTAATTACTCCGATCTCCCTCTTGTCTAACAAAAAGGCATGTTCAATTTATCTCTCCTCCGCGGCGCCCTTGGCCCCGGGTGTCAGTGAAGAATGGCTGGGATTTCTTTCCTCGTGTCCCGGATGTTGGTTCGGTCGACCCCACTGGCTGGCTGGCCCCTAGCAGGCAATGCAATGCGTGTCTCCGTAATGCTTATCCCGTGGAGGCGTGGAGGTGGATCTGTGCCTGCCTTTCTGTTGCGGGCTGCCGCGGTGATGTTGGAAATTGAGGATCCACGTCGTCAATTTTCTTTTTTGAGAATCCCTTATTACAACCGACTCGCCGTGCTTTGCGTCCGGTTAGCTCTCGCACCGACATGCATGCCCGCACCTTGGGCGAACACCCTCTGGTCACGGAACAAAAATCCGGTGCACCGGATGGATATGTGCACCCACTGCACCGGTGACATGGCTAACACATGCGTAGTAGTTTTCGTTACTGGAATATTTACCATAACATCGTGTGTTTTTATTTACAAAAATAACATGCACTCTGTCTTATTGAGATTTTGCTGTGAACCCAATATTTGGATACAAAACTAAGTTTCAAGAAAGAAATGATATGAAATTGGGTTCATTTAAAGCATGGACTTTAGTTGTTGTATGCCATCTTCAACCATTCGTGGCATGGTTGAGGATTGATGCTTATGAACATTTTCAACATGAATAAAACATGAGGTATAATATCGTTGGCGCCTTATCAATACTCATGGCTGAGTCCCATCGGGAACATCTGATAAATACTCATGGCTGACCGATCGGAAGGCGGCGCCTAGGGTTAGGGTTTGTACGTAGGGTGGTGACGATCTCGGGGCAGCGGATTCGCGGCGACGGCGCCGTGATCTTGGCTGGCCACGGTGTTGTTGTTTCTCCGGCTTGGAGGTGGTGCTCATGGCGTCCTCTTCAAGCAGGGATGGGGGGGCCGCCGCAAGGGTGGCTACTCCGGCGAAGGCGGCTCCTACTGCAACGGCGAGTTAGATAAGCAGTGGAAAGAGGAGATCCTCGGAATCTCCAGCAGACGGCAAGACGTCAGAGGAGGCAGCGACCCTGTCGGCGAAGATGGGGGGACTAGCATTGACGGAGAAGGAGGCGGCTGGTTTTGTGTTCGATGATCCGGGTTCAGTGAAGAAGCAGGAGATAAAGTGGGCAGTCATAGGGAAAGCTTTCTCGCCTCGCCCTTTGAATAGGAAGGCCTTTGAAAGAGCGATGCAGAGAGCCCGGGGACTCCATCGAGAAGCCCAGTTCAAGGAATTGGGTGGAAATAAATTCATGATCAGGTTCGGAAGCGAGGGGGATTGGAAGCATGCCCTGAATAATGGCCCGTGGCAATTTGATTTCAATATTGTTGTCCTGAAAGACTATGATGGTGAAACCAGGCCGTCCGAGATGATTTTTGATACTACTGATGTCTGGGTAAGAATCGATGATTTACCTTTGGACAAGCGATCAAAGGAGTTTGGAGAGGCCATTGGGAATTGGCTGGGTAAGGTGGTGAGAGTGGACGTTGGGGAAGATGGACTAGCTAGAGGAACACAACTCAGGGTGAGGACTAAGATAGCGTTGCATGAGCCCTTAGTCCGAGGCTTTTACCTGAGGAAGAAGGAGGAAGATGGGAAGATGAAGAAGCCAATGGAGGAAGAGAAAACATGGTTTGATTTTGCATATGAGAGGGTTCCACATTTTTGCTTTGACTGCGGAAGACTAGTGCATGTCGATGGACAATGCGATCCCCCAATTGATCCGTTGGCACAGTGGGGGGAATGGCTAAGGGCATCGCCCGGGAGGTCCTCGTCAGGGCAGCATGAACACAAGCAGTGGCAGGGAGGCTCGAGCAAAAGTTTCAGCAAAGAAAGCTCAATGTCAAGCGGGGGAGACTATGGCTCGAAAGGGTCTGGGTACGTAAGGGACCTACCCACCCGCAGATCACTATACAGGGAATACACACCATCAGCAGACTCCCACACTGGTGGGATAAAGCAGCATGGGAGAGAGCAGGACGAGGTCCAAAGCCCACAGAAAACGCACACTGGTGCGGGTGCAGAGAAGGAAAAAGACCTGCACCAAGATATAGAGGAAAGGAGGGAGAAAGAGATGCGGAGTGTCCTGGAAAAAAAGGTCAAGGAAGGAATAATATCCCCAAAAAAGTATTATGATTCCAAAGGAAAACAGCACGCTCAGATTAATACACAAAATAGGGGGCAGCTGAGGAGGCCAGGGTATTATATTCGTAGAGAAAGAAGAGAGGGGGGCGTCTCGATAGCGAGATAGCTACCAACAGTATGTACCACGTGACAAGAAGCGGTCTTCTCGACGGGTTTGGGTGGCAAAAGGTGAGGGGACTAGGAAGGAAGGGGCAGATATGTTTGTTGGGGAACGTAGTAATTTTAAAAAAAATCCTACGCACACGCAAAATCATGGTGATGGCATAGCAACGAGAGGGGAGAGTATTGTCCACGTACCCTCGTAGATCGTAAGCGGAAGCGTTATGACAACGCGGTTGATGTAGTCGTACGTCTTCACGATCCGACCGATCCAAGTACCGAACATATGGCACCTCCGAGTTCAGCACACATTCAGCTCGATGACGATCCCCGGGCTCCGATCCAGCAAAGCGTCGGGGATGAGTTCCGTTAGCACGACGCCGTGGTGATGATGATGATGCTCTACCGGCGCAGGGCTTCGCCTAAACTCCGCGACGATATGACCGAGGTGGAATATGGTGGAGGGGGCACCGCACACGGCTAAGGAACGATCCGTAGATCAACTTGTGTGTCTCTAGGGTGCCCCCCTGCCCCCGTATATAAAGGAGCAAGGGGGGTGCGGCCGGCCCTAGGAGGAGGCGCGCTGGAGGAGTCCTACTCCCCCCCCTCCTTCCCTAGTTGGACTATGACTTGGGGTGAAGGAGGACAGGGGGGAAAGGAAAGGGGGGCACCGCCCCCCTCCTTGTCCTATTCGGACTTGGGGGGGAGGGGCGTGCGGCTGCCCCTTGGACCCTTCTCCTCTTCCTCCACTAGGCCCACTAAGGCCCATTAGGTCACCGGGGGGTTCCGGTAACCTCCCGGTACTCCGGTAAAATGTCGATTTCACCCGGAACACTTCCGATGTCCAAACATAGGCTTCCAATATATCAATCTTTATGTCTCAACCATTTCGAGACTCCTCGTCATGTCCGTGATCACATCCGGGACTCCGAACAAACTTCGGTACATCAAAACTTATAAACTCATAATAAAACTATCATCATAACGTTAAGCGTGTAGACCCTACGGGTTCGAGAACTATGTAGACATGACCTAGAACTATTCTTGGTCAATAACCAATAGCGGAACCTGGATGCTCATATTGGCTCCTACATATTCTACGAAGATCTTTATCGGTCAAACCGCATAACAACATATGTTGTTCCCTTTGTCATCGTATGTTACTTGCCCGAGATTCGATCATCGGTATCCAATACCTAGTTCAATCTCGTTACCGGCAAGTCTCTTTACTCGTTACATAATGCATCATTCCGTAACTAACTCATTAGCTACATTGCTTGCAAGGCTTATAGTGATGTGCATTATCGAGAGGGCCCAGAGATACCTCTCCGACAATCGGAGTGACAAAACCTAATCTCGAAATACGCCAACCCAACATGTACCTTTGGAGACACCTGCAGTAATCCTTTATAATCACCCAGTTACGCTGTGACGTTTGGTAGCACCCAAAGTGTTCCTCCGGTAAACGGGAGTTGCATAATCTCATAGTTACAGGAACATGTATAAGTCATGAAGAAAGCAATAGCAATATACTAAACGATCAAGTGCTAGGCTAACGGAATGGGTCATGTCAATCACATCATTCTCCTAATGATGTGATCTCGTTAATCAAATGACAACACATGTCTATGGCTAGGAAACATAACCATCTTTGATTAATGAGCTAGTCAAGTAGAGGCATACTAGTGACACTATGTTTGTCTATGTATTCACACATGTATTATGTTTCTGGTTAATACAATTCTAGAATGAATAATAAACATTTATCATGATATAAGGAAATAAATAATAACTTTATTATTGCCTTTAGGGCATATTTCCTTCAATGTTCCCACTTGCACTAGAGTCAATAATCTAGTTCACATCGCCATGTGATTTAACACCAATATTCATATCTGTATATGATTAACACCCATAGTTCACATCGTCATGTGACCAACACCCAAAGGGTTTACTAGAGTCAATAATCTAGTTCACATCGCTATGTGATAAACACCCAAAGCGTACTAAGGTGTGATCATGTTTTGCTCGTGAGAGAAGCTTAGTCAACGGGTATGTCATATTCAGAGCCGTATGTATTTTGCAAATATTCTATGTCTACAATGTTCTGCACGGAGCTACTCTAGCTAATTGCTCCCACTTTTAATATGTATTCATATTGAGACTTAGAGTCATCTGGATCGGTGTAAAAGCTTGCACCAATGTAACTCTTTACGATGGGCTCTTTTATCACCTCCATAATTGAGAAATATTTCCTTAGTCCTCACTAAGGATATTCTTGACCAATGTCCAGTGATCTATTCCTAGATCACTATTGTACTCCCTTGCCAAATTCAGAGCAAGGTATACAATAGGTCTGGTACATAGCATAGCATACTTTATAGAACCTATTACTGAGGCATAGTGAATGACTTTCATTCTCTTTCTATTTTCTGATGTGGTCGGGATTTGAGTCTTACTCAATTTCATACCTTTGCAACACAGGCAAGAACTCTTTATTTAACTGTTCCATTTTGAACTACTTCAAAATGTTGTCAAGGTATGTACTCATTGAAAATCTTATCAAGCGTCTTGATCTATCTCAATAGATCTTGATGCTCAATATGTAAGTAGCTTTGCCGAGGTCTTTCTTTGAAAAAACTCCTTTCAAACACTCATTTATGCTTTGCAGAATAATTCTACATTATTTCCGATCAACAATATGTCATTCACATATACTTATCAGAAATGTTGTAGTGCTCCCACTCACTTTCTTGTAAATACATGCTTTTCCAAAAGTCTGTATAAAACCATATGCTTTGATCAACTCATCAAAGCGTATATTCCAACTCCGAGATGCTTGCACCAGTCCATTGATGGATCGCTGGAGCTTGCATATTTTGTTAGCACCTTTATGATTAACAAAACCTTCTGGTTGCATCATATACAACTCTTCTTTAAAAAAATCCATTAAGGAATGCAGTTTTGACATCCATTTGCCAGATTTCATAAAATGTGGCAATTGCTAACATGATTCAGACAGACTTAAGCATCGATACGAGTGAGAAAATCTCATCGTATTCAACACCTTGAACTTGTTGAAAACCTTTCGCAACAAGTCGAGCTTAGTAGAAAGTAACACTACTATCAGTGTCCGTCTTCCTCTTGAAGATCCATTTATTTAACATGGCTTGCTGATCATCGAGCAAGTCAATCAAAGTCCATACTTTGTTCTCATACATGGATCATATCTCAGATTTCATGGCCTCAAACCATTTTGCGGAATCTGGGCTCATCATCGCTTCCTCATAGTTCGTAGGTTCATCATGGTCTAGTAACATGATTTCCAGAATAGGATTACCGTACCACTCTGGTGCGGACCGTACTCTGGAAGACCTACGAGGTTCTGTAGTAACTTGATCAGAAGTTTCATGATCATCATCATTAACTTCCTCACTAATTGGTGTAGGAATCACTGGAACTGATTTCAGTGATGAACTATTTTCCAATTCAGGATAAGGTACAGTTACCTCATCAAGTTCTACTTTCCTCCCACTCACTTCTTTCGAGAGAAACTCCTTCTCTAGAAAGGATCCATTCTTAGCAACGAATGTTTTTGCCTTCGGATCTGTGATAGAAGGTGTACCCAACAGTTTCCTTTGGGTATTCTATGAAGACGCACTTCTCCGATTTGGGTTCGAGCTTATCAGGTTGAAAACCTTTTTCATATAAGCATCACAACTCCAAACTTTAAGAAATGACAACTTAGGTTTACTGCTAAACCATAGTTCATACGGTGTCCTCTCAACGGATTTAGATGGTGCCCTTTTAACGTGAATGCAGCTGTCTCTAATGCATAACCCCAAAACAATAGTGGTAAATCAGTAAGAGACATCATTGTAGCGACCCGACTCGGTAAGAGTCGAAGTCTCTATGCTTACCGTGCTAGTCCCTGGATCGACTTGCTAGCACACACAGTACTCGATGAAATAACAGAAATAACACACATCTCTTTATTACATCGATAGTCCAGGAGCAATACATTTATTACCAAATAGGGCATAGAGCCAATAAACAAATACTGCGGAAGCAAAGTAGTAAATGAGTCCAACTCCACGAGCAAGGTTGAGTGTAGAACATCGACCTATCGCACCTTAATCCTCGTCGGATATATCTGCAACGTGATAAGTTGCAGCCATATAGGTCAGTACATTGAATGTACTGGCAAGTCACATCATAAGTGTAATGAACCTACTTGTACATGCAATTTGGCTGGTGGAAAGCTCTAAGTTTAATTTTTGCATAAAGCTAGTTTTTCCCTATTGGAAAAGATGTTATTCTACTACTACACATTTGCATAGGATGAGTTGGCAAACCCAACTCCATCCGTTCCCAAGTTTCATTTAAATCCCAACTGTTTAATTAAAGGTGAGGAGATCTCCCAGCATTTTCACTACTAGAAGCTCAAGATGTCCGTAACCGGGGACACG
>NC_041385.1:491157698-491166796 GCF_002162155.2 Triticum dicoccoides
CTAATCGATTAGGTTGACACTCTGCAGAGGTTGCGCACTTTTCCCCACAAGACTCGACCACCTCCATGATCGGAAAATCGAGACATAGTCTTTCGAAAATGCTCCCCCTTAACCCACGGATAGGCCGGTACACCTACATCCTTCTACATCTGCTAGCCCATCCCGGAAGGGGGTCACACTAACTACTCAACTAAGCCAGAGCCCATATTGGCTTGTGGCTGCACACGTAAGCTTCTAGACATGAGAATACGATTGATCTCTTTGAGCCTGAGCGGACGGTCCACTAGTGGTGCACCACCATGGATTTCCCATGCGTGCCCCACTGTACTTCGCCACCATTCCATCAAGTTTCCGCCCAGGTAGTTCATTAATTATCTTAGGTCCTACTTACTACATTGTTACTCATACTTTACAATATTCACTCCCCAATCCACGTCTACTTAGCGAAGCAACATAATGTAAAACGATGGCAACAATGTCATATGGTTCAGACCTACCTCAATGAACTACTGAGTGAAAAGCATAGTCATGCGGCATCAATTCCTACCATGCAGTCCTACCGCAAAGAACTAAGTGCATAATAAAAACATAGGTAAGGAAACATGATCAAGATGTAACTTGCCTTGGTACTGCTGGTTGAACTCTAAAGACTGAAAATATTCTGCTTCGCACTCCGGGCAATCTATCGCAAAGGAGATAAACAAACATAAACAAACATTCAAGATAACCAAGAAGAACATGCAAAGCAAAAGTCTCGGAAAAACCAAATGAACAAACATCACACTTAACTAGCATGAAAAATATTCTAGATGCAAAACAACATAGGCCTATGGTTCAAAGAGTGATGTGAACTATAGTGCGTACTATGCATACTAGTAAAAATATTAATGGGCAGATTCTAGTGTGTGAAAGTTATTGTGACAAAGGTCCAGGTGATAGGGTTTGGCTACGGTGACAAAGTGCAAAAAGAATCAACTTAATCGGAGCTACGGTTTGGGAGATATGGCCATTTGAAGTTCGAATTCAAATCTGAATAAATTCAAATTTGAATCTGTCAAAAGTTTGCAAAAAGGATACCACTGGATATATCTAACCAATACGAAGAATTTGCCGCTGGTTTCATCGAGTTTGGATCTACGGTTAAAAAGTTGTGGCTACGCGAAGTTTAGGGACTAATCTGCTAATTACAGGGACTAAACAGAGAAGAAAACTATCGCAAACAAGTCCCTGGCCACGTGGTGGCTCGTGGCTGGCCGAGCAGCGTCCGCTGCGGAGGCTATACGACGAACGGCCGCTAACTAAGAAAAACAGTGGCGGCGGCTAACTAAAGAAAAACCGACGCTCGGTTTAAATAAAACCGGCCGGTCTAAGGGAACCGCGGTTAACCGCGTACCTCTTCGCAAAATAAAAAAAAACCGAACCTAATCTAATCTGGACCGTTGGGGTCCGATCTAACGGGCGAGGGTGGGGCGGCGGCTTACAGTGGGCTGGAGGTGGTGGCCGGCGACGACGAAGACGGCGGCGCGGCGTCGGTGGCGGAGGGGACGGCGGCTACGGCGGTCCTCGGCGTCGGGGAAGAAGACGGGGAGGTGCGGCGCGTCGAGGGCGTCGCGAAGGTGGTGGCGGCGTGCGTCGGCGACGTCCGGACGGGGCGGGGCGAGGACGGCGGGGCTCGGAGCTCCGGCGAGATGCGAACGGCGACGACGAGCGGTAGGGGCGGCGTGGGAAGATGCGGGACGGCGAGGATGGAAGAGGGGGTCTTGGCCTTTATATAGGCGAGGGGAGGGCGTCGGGGAGCAGCGGGATAAGCTCTATCCCGAGAGCTTCGGCCGGCGGGTTCGGGAGTGCGTGCGCGTGCTCATCCTGCGGGAGAAGCGGGAGGTTGGGGAAGATGAGGTGGAGCGGGGCCCACCAGTCAGTGGCGGCGGCGGTAGCGAGCGAGGGCGGGCGCGGGCGGTCGACCGGGCGGAAGGCGTCGGCGCTGGGGCTGGCCTGGGGCCGAATGGCCAGTGGGCTGGCTGGCCTGGCGCGCTGGCTAGGCGCGCGCGTCCCTGGGCCGAACTGGTTTCGGTCCAGGCGGGTGGGTGCGTGCGTGTTTTTTTTTTAAACAGAACACTAAAGTGGTCATAATTAATTCAAAATAATTAATAAAAACACCACAATAATTTATAAAATAACTATGCAATATTTAAAGCCTAATGAACATTAACTTAAGCACAGAACATTTTGAAAATATTTCCTAATGCAATTAATGCACTTTTTGCAGATAAAATAAATACCAAATAAACTCCAAAACTTCAAATAATATTAAAAATAAAATTTCCCACTCTTTTATATTTTGAGGAAGTCATCTTATCCCCTCTCATTTGTTTTTCTCGAGTGGAAAGTATTATTTGAATATTTTTTTAAAAAACTCCAAAAATGCAAAGAAATATGATATGCATTGAATGATTCTATTAACATCCGAATTTAATAAAAATTGGGATGTTACAAACCTACCCCCCTTAAGATGAATCTCATCCTCGAGATTCGGGTTGGCCAGCAAAAAGGTGTGGATGGTCCTGCCTGAGATCTTCTTCTCTTTCCCAGGTAGCTTCCTCCTCGGTGTGGTGACTCCACTGAACTTTGCAGAACCTGATGATCTTGGTTCGAGTGATCCTCTCTGCAGTCTCAAGAATCTTAATAGGCTTCTCCTCATAAGTCAGATCGCTCTCTAACTGAATTGCCTCGAGTGGCACTGTATCTCTCAAAGGAATATCCGCCATCTCTGCATGACACTTCTTCAGCTGGGAAACATGGAACACATCATGAACTCCTGTCAAAGCCTCTGGTAATTCCAACTGGTATGCAACCTCTCCTCTGCGTTCCAGAACTCTGTATGGTCCCACAAATCGTGGTGCTAACTTTCCTTTGACTCCAAATCTCTTAATACCTCGAAGTGGAGACACTCGAAGATATGCTCTATCTCCCACTTCATAGATCACTTCCTTGCGTTTAGCATCAGCATAACTTTTCTGCCTTGACTGGGCTATCTTAAGTCTGTCACGAATCAACTTGACCTTCTCCTCTGAATCCCTGATCAAATCAGGTCCAAATAATTTGCGATCTCCAACTCCATTCCACATCAAAGGTGTCCTGCATTTCCTGCCATACAATGCCTCGAAAGGGGCCATCTGCAAACTGGCTTGGTAGCTGTTGTTATACGAGAACTCTGCATAGGGTAAGTTATCATCCCAACTAGACCCATAGTCTAGCGCACAAGCTCTCAGCATGTCCTCCAGAATCTGATTGACTCTCTCTGTCTGCCCATCAGTCTATGGATGGAAGGCTGTACTAAACTCTAGCCTGGTACCCAAAGTTTCATGCAACTGATTCCAAAACTTTGAGGTAAACTGTGTTCCTCTATCTGATACGATGCTCCTCGGAACTCCATGCAGACATACAATCCTGGTCATATATATCTTTGCCAGCTTAGCACTTGTATAGGTGGTCTTCACTGGAATGAAGTGAGCAACCTTGGTCAAACGATCCACTATCACCCAAATGGAATCATAACCTGAACGGGTCCTGGGTAACCCCGTGATAAAGTCCATACCAAGTTTATCCCATTTCCAATCAGGTATTGGCAACGGCTGAAGTAAACCTGCTGGTTTCTGATGCTCTGCCTTTACTCTCTGACATACATCACATATTGCCACATACTCGGCAATCTCTCTCTTCATATCGGCCCACCAAAAACTTTCCTTCAAGTCCAAATACATCTTGGTGTTGCCTGGGTGTATCGAATATGGTGAGTCATGAGCCTCCTGAAGAATCAACTTCCTGATCTCTGGATCATTGGGTACACAAATTCGTTGCTCAAACCATATGGTTCCATTTTCATCCTCACGGAATCCTTTTGCTTTCCCTTTTCTCATCATTTCCTTTATCTCAGCAATACCTTGGTCCAACTTCTGGGCTTCTCTGATTCTGCCCAACAAGGTGGACTGTACCTCGAGTGCGGTAACATAACCTCTTGGAACTATTTCTAACTGAAGGTCTCTAAGCTCATCACATAACTCCTGAGGTAAATCTCCTGCTGTAAGGGTGTTAACGTAACTCTTACGGCTCAAAGCATCCGCCACAACATTGGCTTTTCCTGGATGATAATGCAGACTCATGTCATAATCCTTTATAAGTTCCAACCATCTCCTTTGCCTGAGATTCAACTCCTTCTGCGTGAAAATGTACTTCAAACTCTTGTGATCCGTGTAAACATCACAACGATTCCCAATAAGATAGTGTCTCCATGTCTTGAGTGCATGCACAACGGCTGCTAACTCCAAGTCATGCGTGGCATAGTTCAACTCATGAGGTCGAAGCTGTCGTGAAGCATAAGCTACAACTTTTCCCTCCTGCATAAGAACACCTCGAAGTCCCTGACGTGAAGCATCACAATACACCTGAAAGTCCTTGTGTACATCAGGTAGGATTAGCACTGGGGCTGTAACCAAATGCTTCTTCAACTCTTGAAAGCTGGCTTCACACTCTTCAGTCCAAACGAACTTGGTGTCCTTCTTCAACAACGTTGTCATGGGCCTTGCAATCTTAGAGAAATTTTCAATAAATCTCCGGTAATATCCTGCAAGTCCAAGGAAACTGCGAATCTCGCCAACTGTGGTGGGTGCATTCCATTCTGTGACTGACTCTACCTTGGTAGGGTCCACTGCAATCCCTTCACCTGACACAACATGTCCAAGGAATCCGACTTCCTTGAGCCAAAACTCACACTTGCTGAACTTGGCATAAAGTTGATGTTCTCTGAGCTTCTCCAGAACCAAGCGCAGATGTTCAGCGTGTTCCTCCTCATTCTTGGAGAAAACCAATATGTCATCAATGAATACCACAACGAACTTATCCAAGAACTCCATGAACACCTTGTTCATCATGCTCATAAAATAGGCAGGGGCATTAGTCAAACCAAAGGACATGACTGTATACTCATAAAGCCCATACCTTGTAGTAAAAGTTGTCTTGGGTATATCCTTCTCACGGATCTTCAATTGGTGATAACCCGATCGAAGATCGATCTTGGAGAAAACACTAGCTCCTTCTAGCTGGTCAAACAAGTCATTGATCATCGGTAGGGGATACTTGTTCTTGATGGTCACCTCGTTCAAAGAGCGGTAATCCACACACATCCTCAAGGTTCCATCCTTCTTCTCTACTAAGAGTACTGGGGCTCCCCAAGGTGATGAACTCGGGCGAATATACCCTTTCTCTAGCAACTCCTTAATCTGTTTCTTGACTTCCTCCAAATCATTAGCGGGCATCCGATACGGCCTCTTGGAGATAGGTCCTGTACCTGGCAGCAACTCAATCAAAAACTCAATCTCCCGATCTGGCGGCATACCTGGTAACTCCTCCGGAAATACATCGGGATAATCCTTCACCACTGGTACTTCTTCCTGGACAACTCCCGTAAGAGAGTTCACCTGAGTCCTCTTAGGCTTAAGCCTGGATACATACTTGATCCTCTTCTTCTCTGGGGTGGTGAGAAAAATCGATCTACTAGCACAATCGATGGTCCCCTCATACTTGGACATCCAATCCATCCCTAGGATTACATCCAACCCTTCTGACTCTAGTATGATCATATCCGTAGGGAAAACATGTCCCCCTATGTTCAAAGGCAACTGGAAACATCCCTGACTAGCCATAGACTCGGCTCCTGGGGAACTCACTAGAATGGGTGCCTTAAGAGCTACGGTAGGCAACTTATGTCTATCCACGAATCCCCTCGATATGAATGAATGTGATGCACCAGTGTCAAAAAGAATGAGTGCTGGAAATAAATTAACCAAGAACTTACCAATCACTGCGTCAGGCTGTTCATAGACCTCTTCCACATTGACATGATTCACATGCCCCTTAGTGAAAGGATTAGGCTTCTTGCCTCCAGAATTCTCATTGCCATTTCCATTTCCATTCTGCGCCTCAGGACACTCATTGGAGTAGTGCCCTGTCTTCTTGCATTTGAAGCAAGTGATGTGACTCAGATCTTTCTTCATTGGTGTAGAAGAGTTGAAATGCTGCTGGTTGCCATTCCCTCCATTGCCATTTCCATGCTTGTGACCATGGTGGTTGTGTCCATTTCCTCCATGCTGAATGTGGCCTCCATGGTTATGATGATTCCCTCCAAACTTGCTAGTTCCTGATCCAGAACTTCCTGAGTACTGGCTATAGCGGGGTTTTTGTTGAACTCCAGAGTTATACTTCCCATGACCGTACTTTCTCTTACGATTCTCCATCTGCTGGTGCTTGCCCTCGAGAATGGTAGCCTTATCAACCAACTCCTGATAGTTCGCAAAGGTCACCACAGTCAACTGAACTCCCAACTCATCGTTTAGTCCCTCCAGAAACTTCTCCTGCTTGGCTGCATCAGTGGCCATGTCCCCTGGTGCATAACGGGCCAACTTACTGAACTCATCAGCATACTGGGATACCGTGCGTCCTCCCTGGCGCAAGCTGCAGAACTCCTTCTTCTTCAGACTCATGGCTCCAGCTGAGACATGAGCAGTGCGGAATGCCTGCTGGAACTGAGTCCAAGTCACATTCTCCAAGGGGTATGTGGTGGTGTAGTTCTCCCACCAAGCAGCGACCGGGCCATCCAGCTGATGGGCGGCAAACTTCACCTTCTCAGCATCATTGCATCCTGCCGTGGCTAGCTCCCTTCCTATCTTGCGGAGCCAGTCATCTGCGACGATTGGCTCCGTGCTGCTGGAGAACACGGGTGGTTTCAGCCTCAGAAAACGGGTAAGACTATCAACTGGGGGTGGCGGCGGTGGGTTGTTGTTGTTCTGGTTCTGGTTCTGAATGAGCATCTGCATAAGAGCATTCTGCTGCTGGATCAATTGCGTGAGCTCCGGCGGAAAGTTGAATTCGGGGTCACGTCTTGAAGGCATCTGATGGGTTTAGAGTGGATGAGAAGTCAGAAGAGAATAAGGCCTAGGGAGTAAAATCATACTACCCATATGCACATGATAGCAATAAAACTTCAAATCACTCCAATTCAATTTCACTCAAAGGGGTTCACATGAACAATCAAACCTAAGGTAAGCCATGTCACAAGATTTGACAAGGTCTCACAAATGAAATAAAACTAATCGGATAACGAAATCAAATTTCTAACTCTCATGGTGGTATAAAATCTAACTCTCGTCGGATGAAGACCAGTCAACCATGTTGACATCAGGTGTCCTCGCATCACTGTCGGTGTCATCATCTCTAAGCTCATCACCCTGGTCCTTGTCCTGGCTGACATAGGCACCATACGAGTGATCCTCCTGAATGTTTTCTCCCTCATCCAGCTTCTCCTCGGCCTCCTCAAGCTCAAGCTTCAGATCGTCGATCTTCTCCTGTAGTGCGTCCAGCTCTCCCTCATGCTCGATGCGAGCGTCTTGGAGTTCCTCCTCGAGATCGGCCTTGCGAGTCATGAGGTTCTTGATGACGATCATGTTGTCAGACAGCTCCAGCTCCATCATACGAATGTGATCCTCCATGTCCTGGATATGGGACGCTATCGTCTCGTCCTCCAGGGTACGCACCACATCTCCTTTTGCGTCACGGCGTCCGTACATCACGAAGGAGGTCCTCTTGAGGTCTTCGTCATACTCCTCCCGAATGCGTCCGAGAGCAATGTGAGCAGCGATGCCCCTGCCCAAGCCCCATGTTGCAGTATCCACATGGAAATCAATGGGCTTGGTGCGGTTTCCGAGGATGCGTCCAGGGATATGGGCATCGATCCTCCAACATGTCTCCTCGGGCAGGGTGGCGGTGAAGGTTCCAGTGAATGTGGGAAGCCCAATCTTCAGGTGCTTCACGATCTTCACCAGCTGTCGTCCAAAAGGCATGGCCTCATCGGGCTGCTCAAACTCGACAATGGCGGACGACATCTAAATTTTGAAAGAGGGAAGAAATTAGTACAGAAGTAAAGAAGGTACGAGACCAAAGGATATATAGGGAAAGTGAAAAATAAAGTTTTATCCTATGGCTTTTCCATTTTCTAGGGGTCGCGTCCTACAGTCAACGTGTGCTCTGATACCATCTTGTAGCGACCCGACTCGGTAAGAGTCGAAGTCTCTGTGCTTACCGTGCTAGTCCCTGGATCGACTTGCTAGCACACACAGTACTCGATGAAATAACAGAAATAACACACATCTCTTTATTACATCGATAGTCCAGGAGCAATACATTTATTACCAAATAGGGCATAGAGCCAATAAACAAATACTGCGGAAGCAAAGTAGTAAATGAGTCCAACTCCACGAGCAAGGTTGAGTGTAGAACATCGACCTATCGCACCTTAATCCTCGTCGGATATATCTGCAACGTGATAAGTTGCAGCCATATAGGTCAGTACATTGAATGTACTGGCAAGTCACATCATAAGTGTAATGAACCTACTTGTACATGCAATTTGGCTGGTGGAAAGCTCTAAGTTTAATTTTTGCATAAAGCTAGTTTTTCCCTATTGGAAAAGATGTTATTCTACTACTACACATTTGCATAGGATGAGTTGGCAAACCCAACTCCATCTGTTCCCAAGTTTCATTTAAATCCCAACTGTTTAATTAAAGGTGAGGAGATCTCCCAGCATTTTCACTACTAGAAGCTCAAGATGTCCGTAACCGGGGACACGGCTAATCGATTAGGTTGACACTCTGCAGAGGTTGCGCACTTTTCCCCACAAGACTCGACCACCTCCATGATCGGAAAATCGAGACATAGTCTTTCGAAAATGCTCCCCCTTAACCCACGGATAGGCCGGTACACCTACATCCTTCTACATCTGCTAGCCCATCCCGGAAGGGGGTCACACTAACTACTCAACTAAGCCAGAGCCCATATTGGCTTGTGGCTGCACACGTAAGCTTCTAGACATGAGAATACGATTGATCTCTTTGAGCCTGAGCGGACGGTCCACTAGTGGTGCACCACCATGGATTTCCCATGCGTGCCCCACTGTACTTCGCCACCATTCCATCAAGTTTCCGCCCAGGTAGTTCATTAATTATCTTAGGTCCTACTTACTACATTGTTACTCATACTTTACAATA
>NC_041385.1:491167770-491207283 GCF_002162155.2 Triticum dicoccoides
GCGGAAGGCGTCGGCGCTGGGGCTGGCCTGGGGCCGAATGGCCAGTGGGCTGGCTGGCCTGGCGCGCTGGCTAGGCGCGCGCGTCCCTGGGCCGAACTGGTTTCGGTCCAGGCGGGTGGGTGCGTGCGTGTTTTTTTTTTTAAACAGAACACTAAAGTGGTCATAATTAATTCAAAAGAATTAATAAAAACACCACAATAATTTATAAAATAACTATGCAATATTTAAAGCCTAATGAACATTAACTTAAGCACAGAACATTTTGAAAATATTTCCTAATGCAATTAATGCACTTTTTGCAGATAAAATAAATACCAAATAAACTCCAAAACTTCAAATAATATTAAAAATAAAATTTCCCACTCTTTTATATTTTGAGGAAGTCATCTTATCCCCTCTCATTTGTTTTTCTCGAGTGGAAAGTATTATTTGAATATTTTTTTAAAAAAAACTCCAAAAATGCAAAGAAATATGATATGCATTGAATGATTCTATTAACATCCGAATTTAATAAAAATTGGGATGTTACAATCATAGATCGCACCATATCCAATAAAGTGCGGTTATGACGTTCTGACACACCATAACGGTGTGGTGTTCCAGGTGGCGTGAGTTGTGAAACTATTCCACATTGTTTTAATTGAAGACCAAACTCGTAACTCAAATATTCGTCTCCGCGATCAGATCGCAGAAACTTTATGTTCTTGTTACGATGATTTCTCCACTCCACTCTAAAATTCTTTGAACCTTTCAACTATTTCAGACTTATGTTGCATCAAGTAGATATACCCATATCTGCTCAAATCATCTTGTGAAGGTCAGAAAATAACGATACTTGCCACGAGCATCAACACTCATTAGATCGCATACATCGGTATGTATTATTTCCAATAAGTCAGTAGCTTGTTCCATTGTTCCGGAGAACGTAGTTTTAGTCATCTTTCCCAAAAGGCACGGTTCGCAAGCATCAAATGATTCATAACCAAGTGATTCCTAAAATCCATCTTTATGGAGTTTCTTCATGCGCTTTACACCGATATGACCCAAACGGCAGTGCCACAAATAAGTTGCACTATCATTATTAACTTTGCATCTTTTGGCATCAATATTATGAATATGTGTATCACTACGATCGAGATCCAACAAACTATTTTCATTGGGTGTATAACCATCGAAGGTCTTATTCATGTAAACAGAATAACAATTATTCTTTAATCTTCAAATGAATAACCATATCGCAATAAACATGATCAAATCATCTTCATGCTCAACGCAAACGCTAAATAACATTTATTTAGTTTTAACACTAATCTCAAAAATATAGGGAGTGTGTGATGATGATCATATCAATCTTGGAACTATTTCCAACACTCATCGTCACTTCCCCTCTACTAGTCTCTGTTTATTATGTAACTCATGTTTCGAGTTACTAATCTTAGCAACCGAACAAGTATCAAAAATACTCAGGGGCTACTATAAACACTAGTAAGGCACACATCAAACACTTGTATATCAAATATACCCTTGTTCATTTTGCCATCCTTCTTATCCACCAAATTTTCAGGGCATTTCCGCTTCCAGTGACCATTTCCTTTGCAGTGTAAGCACTCAGTTTCAGGCTTTGGTTCAGCTTTGGGCTTCTTCGCGGGAGTGACAACTTGTTTGCCATTCTACTTGAAGTTTCCCTTTCTTTCCCTTTGCCCTTTTCTTGAAACTAGTGGTCTTGTCAATCATCAACACTTGATGTTGTTTCTCGATTTCTACCTTCGTCGATTTCAACATCACGAAGAGCTTGGGAACCGTTTTCGTCATCCCTTGCATACTATAGTTCATCACGAAATTCTAGTAACTTAGTGATGGTGACTAGAGAATTCTGTCAATCACTATCTTATCTGGAAGATTAACTCCCACTTGATTCAAGCGATTGAAGTACCCAGACAATCTGAGCACATGCTCACTAGTTGAGCGATTCTCCTCCATCTTTTAGCTATAGAACTTGTTGGAGACTTCATATCTCTCAACTCGGGTATTTGCTTGAAATATTAACTTCAATTCCTGGAACATCTCATATGGTCCATGACGTTCAAAACATCTTTGAAGTCCCGATTCTAAGCCGTTTAAGCATGGTGCACTAAACTATCAAGTAGTCATCATATTGAGCTAGCCAAACGTTCATAACGTCTGTATCTGCTCCTGCAATAGGTCTGTCACCTAGCGGTGCATTAAGGACATAATTTTTCTGTGCAGCAATGACGATAAACCTCAGATCACGGATCCAATCCGCATCATTGCTACTAACATTTTTCAACACAATTTTCTCTAGGAACATATCACAATAAACATATGAAAGCAACAGTGCAAGCTATTGATCTACAACATAATTTGCCAAATACTACCAGGACTAAGTTCATGATAAATTTAAGTTCAATTAATCATATTACTAAAGAACTCCCACTTAGACAGACATCTCTCTAGTCATCTAAGTGATTACGTGATCCAAATCAACTAAACCATGTCCGATCATCACGTGAGATGGAGTAGTTTCAATGGTGAACATCACTATGTTGATCATATCAACTATATGATTCACGCTCGACCTTTTGGTCTCCGTGTTCCGAGGCCATATCTGTATATGCTAGGCTCGTCAAGTTTAACCTGAGTATTCCGTGTGTGCAACTATTTTGCACCCGTTGTATTTGAACGTAGAGCCTATCACACCCGATCATCACGTGGTGTCTCAGCACGAAGAACTTTCGCAACGGTGCATACTCAGGGGGAACACTTCTTGATAATTAGTGAGAGATCATCTTAAAATGCTACCATCAATCAAAGTAAGATAAGATGCATAAAGGATAAACATCACATGCAATCAATATAAGTGATATGATATGGCCATCATCATCTTGTGCTTGTGATCTCCATCTTCGAAGCACCGTCATGATCACCATCGTCACCGGCGCGACACCTTGATCTCCATCGTAGCATCATTGTCATTACGCCATCTATTGCTTCTACGACTATCGCTACCGCTTAGTGATAAAGTAAGGCAATTACAGGGCGTTTGCATTTCATACAATAAAGCGACAACCATATGGCTCCTGCCAGTTGCCGATAACTTCGGTTACAAAACATGATCATCTCATACAATAAAATATAGCATCACGTCTTGACCATATCACATCACAACATGCCCTGCAAAAACAAGTTAGACGTCCTCTACTTTGTTGTTTCAAATTTTACGTGGCTGCTACGCGCTGAGCAAGAACCGTTCTTACCTACGCATCAAAACCACAATGATAGTTCGTCAAGTTAGTGCTGTTTTAACCTTCGCAAGGACCGGGCGTAGCCACACTCGGTTCAACTAAAGTTGGAGAAACAGACACCCGCTGGTCACTTGTGTGCAAAGCACGGCGGTAAAACCAGTCTCGTGTAAGCGTACGTGTAATGTCGGTCCGGGCCGCTTCATCCAACAATACCGCCGAACCAAAATATGACATGCTGGTAAGTAGTATGACTTGTATCGCCCACAACTCACTTGTGTTCTACTCGTGCATATAACATCATCGCATAAAACCTGGCTCGGATGCCACTGTTGGGGAACGTAGTAATTTCAAAAAAATTCCTACGCACACGCAAAATCATGGTGATGGCATAGCAACGAGAGGGGAGAGTATTGTCCACGTACCCTCGTAGACCGTAAGCGGAAGTGTTATGACAACGCGGTTGATGTAGTCGTACGTCTTCACGATCCGACCGATCCAACTACCAAACGTACGGCACCTCCGAGTTCAGCACACGTTCAGCTCGATGACGATCCCCGGGCTCCGATCCAGCAAAGCGTCGGGGATGAGTTCCGTCAGCACGACGCCGTGGTGATGATGATGATGCTCTACCGGCGCAGGGCTTTGCCTAAACTCCGCGACGATATGACCGAGGTGGAATATGGTGGAGGGGGGCACCGCACACGGCTAAGGAACGATCCGTAGATCAACTTGTGTGTCTCTAGGGTGCCCCCTGCCCCCGTATATAAAGGAGCAAGGGGGGTGCGGCCGGCCCTAGGAGGAGGCGCGCTGGAGGAGTCCTACTCCAACCGGGAGTAGGACTCCCCCCTTCCCTAGTTGGACTATGACTTGGGAGGAAGGAGGAGAGGGGGGAAAGGAAAGGGGGGGGGGCGCCGCCCCCCCCCCCCTCCTTGTCCTATTCGGACTTGGGGGGGAGGGGCGCACGGCTGCCCCTTGGCCCCTTCTCCTCTTCCTCCACTAGGCTCACTAAGGCCCATTAGGTCACCGGGGGGTTCCGGTAACCTCCCGGTACTCCGATTAAATGCCGATTTCACCCGGAACACTTCCGATGTCCAAACATAGGCTTCCAATATATCAATCTTTATGTCTCAACCATTTCGAGACTCCTCGTCATGTCCGTGATCACATCCGGGACTCCGAACAAACTTCGGTACATCAAAACTTATAAACTCGTAATAAAATTGTCATCGTAACGTTAAGCGTGCGGACCCTACGGGTTCGAGAACTATGTAGACATGACCTAGAACTATTCTTGGTCAATAACCAATAGCGGAACCTGGATGCTCATATTGGCTCCTACATATTCTACGAAGATCTTTATCGGTCAAACCGCATAACAACATACGTTGTTCCCTTTGTCATCGGTATGTAACTTACCCGAGATTCGATCGTCGGTATCCAATACCTAGTTCAATCTCGTTTCCGGCAAGTCTCTTTACTCGTTACGTAATGCATCATTCCGTAACTAACTCATTAGCTACATTGCTTGCAAGGCTTATAGTGATGTGCATTACCGAGAGGGCCCAGAGATACCTCTCCGACAATCGGAGTGACAAAACCTAATCTCGAAATATGCCAACCCAACATGTACCTTTGGAGACACCTGTAGTACTCCTTTATAATCACCCAGTTATGTTGTGACGTTTGGTAGCACCCAAAGTGTTCCTCCGGTAAACTGGAGTTGCATAATCTCATAGTTACAGGAACATGTATAAGTCATGAAGAAAGCAATAGCAATATACTAAACGATCAAGTGCTAGGCTAACGAAATGGGTCATGTCAATCACATCATTCTCCTAATGATGTGATCTCGTTAATCAAATGACAACACATGTCTATGGCTAGGAAACATAACCATCTTTGATTAATGAGCTAGTCAAGTAGAGGCATACTAGTGACACTATGTTTGTCTATGTATTCACACATGTATTATGTTTCCGGTTAATACAATTCTAGCATGAATAATAAACATTTATCATGATATAAGGAAATAAATAATAACTTTATTATTGCCTCTAGGGCATATTTCCTTCAATGTTCTCTGGTGATAAAAGGCAGAAAGTGTCGTCAGTCTTTGAGTGTATCGATGATCTTGGAGATACATCGGCGGACCCCGAGAGACGGGGCCGCCGGGACCACTGAATTTTTTAGACTGGAACTGTCGGGGATTGGGGTTGGACCCGACGGTGGGCGAGTTGAGAGACCTGATACGGTCCTACAACCCAGCGGTGGTGTTTTTAAGCGAGACAAAAAAGATGGCGGCTGCAATGGAGAGAATTAAATGGAGTCTGGGCTTCACTAATGGGGTGGCAGTGGATTGTGTGGGTAGGAGTGGAGGATTAGCGCTATGGTGGAAAGACCATGTTAATGTGACAATTAGGCCCTGGTGCCAGTACTATATTGATGCTGAGATCACTAGTGAGGGGAAAACCTTTAGGTTCACTGGAATCTATGGGGAGCCCCGGACAGAGCAACGTACAAAAACTTGGGATGCTTTACGCTATTTGAGGAGACAAAATAATTTACCGTGGCTCTGTGTGGGGGATTTTAATGAGATACTATTCCAAACCGAGCAATGAGGTGGAAATCCGAGAAACTTCGATCAAATGGAAGCGTTCAGAGAATGCCTAGCTGACTGCGGCTTGGCGGACTTGGGTTTCACCGGATACCCATTCACATGGGATAATGAACAAGACCTGAATAGCAATATACAGGTGAGGCTGGATCCTGCGACCTGTACTGATGAGTTTCTACAAGTGTTCCCGGGGACAGGAGTGGAACATGTGCTAACAGAGGAGTCGGATCATGCTGCCATAGTGGTCAGAGCCGCTGCGTCACTGGACGTTGGCGCAAGGAGGGGGCCGAGGATTTTCCGTTTTGAGGAGGCATGGACTCGCCATGAAGATTATGATGATATGATTATGCAGACATGGCAGGAAGTGAACCAGCAGCTTGGACCGCATGCAGACATGAGTAAAAAGATGCAGGCCATGTCCAAGGCGTTGAACAAGTGGAGCAGGGAGGTGTTTGGCTCCTTACAGAAGCAAATTGCCATGCTTAAGGTGCAATTAAAGGAGGCCAAAGAATGCTCTTTACAGATTGGTTATTTCCAGGAGGTTAAGGATGTGGAGGGCCAGCTTCATGATTTGTACAAGAAGGAAGAAATCTATTACCGCCAAAGGTCCAGAATTGACTGGTTACAGTGGGGCGATCAGAATACAAAGTACTTCCACAATCGCGCTTCTCATAGGAAAAGGAAGAATACTGTCAAGGCCTTGATCAGAGATGATGGAACAAGGGTTTCGTCTGACGAAGAGATGCGACGGGAGACTGCAAGTTTCTATGAAAACTTGTTTAGATCCGAGGAGCCAGAGGGTGCGGATTTGCTACTGCAACATATTGACCCAGCTATCTCGGCCGAGATGAATGCAAAACTCACTGCTGATATTACAGATGCTGAGATAGAGACTGCTCTGTTTCAAATGGGACCAACTAAGGCCCCGGGGCCGGATGGTTTTCCGGCATTGTTCTACCAGCGACACTGGTCGCTAGTAAGGAATGATGTTTGTGATGCGGTGAGGTCTTTCCTCAAGGGTTTATCAACACCTGAGAGTTTCAATGACACGGTAATTGTGATGATCCCTAAGGTCAACTCACCGGAGTTGATGTCACAATTCCGACCAATAAGCTTGTGTAATATGTTGTACAAGATAGCCACTAAGGTCCTTGCTAACAGATTAAAAGTGATCCTTCTGGTGTTGATTTCAGAAGAGCAAAGCGCATTTGTCCCAGGGAGACTTATCTCAGACAACATTCTTGTGGCGTATGAGTGTGTCCATGCGATCCGGAAGAGAAAAAGGAGGAAACCTTGTTGTGCGGTCAAGCTAGATATGATGAAGGCCTATGATAGGGTGGAGTGGGTGTTTTTGGAGAGTATGATGGAGAGGTTTGGTTTTGCGGCAGAGTGGGGACAAATGATCATGAGATGTGTGACGTCTGCGAGGTTTTCAGTGAAGCTCAACGGTGGGATATCGCACACCTTTTTACCCTCCAGAGGCCTCAGACAGGGTGACCCTTTGTCACCAACAACAAACAACAACAACAACAAAGCCTTTAGTCCCAAACAAGTTGGGGTAGGCTAGAGGTGAAACCCATAAGATCTCGCAACCAACCCTTTGTCACCGTACCTTTTTTTGTTTTGTGTGGAGGGTTTCTCGGCATTGATCAAAAACGCGCAGCGGCTGGGTGACATAAAAGGGATATCTTTTGGGAGCACTGGCCCCATAGTAACCCATCTGCTGTTTGCGGACGATAGTATTGTGTTCCTAGAAGGCTCAGAGAGAAACTTTCAAGCACTCAAATCCATCTTGCATGACTATGAAGTGGCCTCGGGGCAGAAAGTAAATATGCAAAAATCTTCTATTTACTTTGGGAAAGGTAGTACCAATGAGAATAAGGAACATTTGAAGGAGGTCATTGGCATCGAATCCGAAGCGTTAAGTGAAAATTATTTGGGCCTACCAACTGTGGTGCGAAGAGCCAAAGATGGGACATTTAAATACGTTCGATAGAGTGATAAAGGAAAGGTTACAGGATGGAAAGGGCAAGGATTGTCAAAAAAGGCTAGGGAGGTGTTGGTCAAGGGGCTCCAATCAACCCCAACTTTCACCATGAGTTGCTTCCAACTCTCCAAGAAAATAGGTGGGAATCTGACATCTATCTCTTCAAACTTTTGGTGAGGTGAAGCAAATGGTGAAAAAAAGGTTCATTGGATTGCATGGAAGAAAATGTGTGTTAGTAAGCAAGATGGAGGTATGGGCTTTCGTGATATGGAGGCATTTAATCAAGCTTTGCTTGCAAAGCAGGCATGGAGGATCCTACAAGTCCCCTCCTCTCTCTGCTCAAGGGTACTTAAGGCTAGATATTTCACTGATGGTTCTATTCTTAGCGCAACCTGTCCGAATGGTGCCTCATTCACTTTCAGAAGTATCTTGTATGGACGAGATTTGCTGCTTGATGGTTTAGTTTGGAGAGTAGGCGATGGCTCATCTATCCGAATTCATCATGATAACTGGATACCGCGCAAAGGATACCTCCGGCCACTGGGTCAGGTATATGTGCAAGGTATGACGCGTGTTAGCGATTTACTGAATGAGGAGGGTGATGCATGGGATAAAGCTAAATTGGAGACCATGTTTACACCAGATGATATTCAGGATATTCTACAAATTTGTGTGGGTGGACAGAGCTCTGTAGATTTCCCTGCTTGGAACTTTACAAAAAATGGTGAGTTTACTGTAAAGTCTGCATATCATCTATGTATGGAGAAGAAAAGGGCGAGAGCGGGACAGCCACCGCGACCCACCAAGGTTGGCTCTCACTGTGGGGATCCAAAGCTCCTGGCAAAGCGCTGATACACGTTTGGAGATTGATCAAGAATGGCCTGGCTGTGGGTTCGGAACTTCTAAGGCGACATATCAAGGCGGGCGTTTTTTGCCCTGCATGTGGGAGAGAAGAGACGCTATACCATCGGTTTTGGGCCTGCAGTAAGGTTTTGGAAAGAGTTGGGCTCGGCATTGGGTGTAAGGGTGGCGATCCCACCTGTTTCTATGAGCACTCAGAGTTCGCTCGCGAAGTGGATTTTACAGTGGCTGTCAAAGGCGTTGGATGAGGAAAAGTCCATGATGATCCAGGGCATCTACGCACTATGGTTAGCACGGAATGAAACGCGCGAAGGAAAGAAGATTGAGGACCCGGGGCAGATTGCAAAAGCGGTGGTTATGCGACTGGAGGAGTGGCAAAGAGTAATGGGTGGCCATGTTTCTGTTGGAAGAAGCCAGCTGAAAGATTCTTGGAAAACCCCGGAGCAGGGTTGGCTGAAGGCCAATGTAGATGGAGCCATGCTGCGGTCGGGGGTGGGAGGTGGAGGGGGCGTGATCTTCAGAGATGAACATGGAGCTTTTAGAGGTGCAGCGTCGGTGTTTTTCCCGGATACATGCAGCGCGGAGGTGGCTGAACTACTTGCATGTAGACGAGCAGTTCAGGAGGCTGTTCAAAGGGGAGTGCAGAAGTTGCACCTTGAAACGGACTGCCAGACTGTTGCTGGAATGCTCAACGAGAAAAAGCGGAATTTATCAGCTATGGGGCAAATTGTAGAGGAAGTGAAATCAATGTGCAGTTTGCTTGCTGATTGCAAGATCACCTGGGTGAGGAGAACAGCGAATAGAGCTGCCCATGTGCTGGCTAAATTAGGAATAAGTAATAGGGCTTCGATGCTTTGGGACCTAGTTCCCCCTGATTGTATTCTAAGTATTGTTTCAGACGAGATCTTTTCCTTAGTTTCATAAAGTGAGAAGTGAAGTTCAAAAAAAAATACTCATGGCTGACCGATGCAGCAGTTGTACAGGTTCATCATGCATGCATTGGCTCCTCTCCCACCATGCAACCTTGAGCAGGATCTTCGAAGTCCCACGTCCCTGACTGAGCTCGAGGGACCCTCATACTAATAATGTCTTCTTCTTTTTTCGGTTGAATAATGTCTTCAAGCGTCAAACTTTTTGTGGGCAAAAAAATAAGGCTTGAAAAGAAACCACACATTCCATTAACTATGTAAAGCGTCATTGCTCCCGTTCTGTCCATAGCTGATGCCTCTTCTATTATTTCATTCATACCGCTCTAGGGTTGTCCATGCCTTTTTTTGAACGACAACTACACATTCCATTAACCATAGAGATTACAGTACACAAACATGTGGAAATCACACCAGATCTCGATGCGTCTCAACATATTGTCCCCTTTCGGTCTCCGCTGCCACTGTATAGCCACCGAAGATAGAAAGGATCAACCACCAGACCCTGAACTGTAGGAGCACCATCGCAGATTGTGCTATTTTTCTAGCCGGTGAAAAACATCTGCTATTCGAGGTCTAGTTTTGTCCATACTTCTTTATGCTCTTCGACATTTAAACAACATATGCATGATATCCTTGTAACCATTTTAAACCGGCAAGAGCTATTATTGGCGATATGATGGTTTGCTATCACCCCTAGGCAGGGGATCAAGACATGGCTGGCGCGCAATCCGTTTGTTTATCTTAGCCGTAAAGTTTAATTTGTATGCCCTCTTCTGGACCGGGCCAGCTTGGGAATTAAAAAAAAAGATGTCTGTCCCTAAAAAACATGTTTCCAAGAAAATATACTCCCTCTGTAAAGAAATATAGTAAGAGCGTTTGGATCACTACTTTACTGACCTAAATGCTCTTATATTTCTTTACGGAGGGAGTACATTTTTTTGAAAAATTATGTACCAATTCGAAAAACTGATAATATGCCTATTTTTTCAAATTTTTGAAGAAAATTGTCCTTTTTGAAAAAATATTTTTTAAAAAAATGTTCACAATTTAAAAAATTACCCAACTTTCGAAAATAATTTCAAAATTTTACAAAATGTTCGTATTTAAAAAAATCAATTTTCCGAAAATGTCCTCCAAATTTTTTAAAAATACCCATGCTATAAAAATATGTTTAAAATTTATTACTGTGATCTTTTAGAACCGAATAAGTAACCCCAAATAACTTGGAAAAAAGTTGCACAGTTCGGCTCGGTACAGTCCTGCTCACTAGCAGTTTCCTCGCCACTGCCGGCCCAAGCGATCGAGCAACTACTTGATGCACTTAGCGTCAAGTAGCACATATGCTATTTATCACCCGTACTTCTATACCTATAATCTTTACCTAATAATAAAGCACACATCACTACTGGTCATCCATCGCATTTTTTAAAAAACGTACCTGCAATTTGTTGAAATCAACCCACAGACCATCTTTAAGTCGTGACGATTTGATTTTTCCATTTTACATAAAACTCTCTACGTTTATATTAATCAACCCGTAGTCCAACATCAAGTCACAGTGAACCGTTTTCTGAACTTTTACATAAAGCACCTAATATTTACATTAATCAACTGGCAGTCCATTTAGAATAATTTTTTTAAATAATCATATCTTGTAAACCCTAACTTCAATTTTAACATGTTATATATGCAAATTGATTAGAAAATGTTTAGAATCTGAATTATTTTTATCTATTAACTATCTTTAGAAAAAAAAATGCTATTTAGGGTGGAACCTAAATCATTGGCGCATGATCCGTCATTCCTTCGTACGCGTCGTTGACTTGTATTGCAAATGAACATGCCGCACGCATTGCTCTATGCTGCTTGGCAAGGAGCGAGTGGGGGAAATGATTAAAATGAATAAATTACAATCGTAGGCATGTTGTACTGCCACAAGCTTCTCTCTTTGTACATGTCCCATAATCGAAGACCCTACATACGTATTGTTTTTTATAAAATCTACACGCGTACATACCAACAGACCATACAGTTCTTTTTTATAGTGAATACACAAATAATTTTTTATAACATATACATGCACTTATAAAATTCATGAACATCCAAAGTACATGAAGATTTTTTTTGAAAATATCCAAACAATTCATGTGATAGTCATGAACATTAATACTGAAACCGATATATAGGATCTTAATTTGTGTTTTATCCACTGCATGTGATGGTGACACATACAGATCTTTTTAAATAGATTTAATTTATAGACGCGGCCTTCTTAGTGTCGAACTGCACCGACCGGTAGCTATCTGAATCTGCCATAGGTGCACGCCATCAATATTACAAGTCAGAACCAAAATTGAATCGAAATGAAAACAATGGCTCGGATAAGAAATATTTACTCTCTCGTTGCAACGCATGGGTATATTTACTAGTAATAATAAATGGGCTATTGCTGCTGGCGGTACGTCACGGGAATTGCCCCCAGTGTTTGCACAGTATTACCCACCAATGCAATATATAAGTGATAAAAACGTTTCACATAGGGGAATCCCCTGCCTAGGCCGGCCCATGCAGTAGAGACCTCCTATATTGCGCTTTGCACACTAGGAGAAGACACAACGCTAACGCTTGGACTGGCCATGTCCGGGGGCCTGTTTTTCAATTTTCGTTTTTTCTTTCTTTTCCATTTTTGTTTTCAAATTTAAATAATTTGGGATTTCAAAAATGTTTCAGAATAAAAAAATGAGAATTTTGAATAAAATATTTAATAAATCATAAAATGTTTGCGCATTCAAAAAAATTGAAAATTAAATGTTCGGGAAATCAAAAAATGTTCATAATTTTTCAAAAATGCATTGTACTCCCTCTGTTCTTTTTAAGAATTTAAATGTGGAATACATATGGATGTATATAGACATACTTTAGAGTGTAGATTCAGTTATTTTGCTCTGTATGTAGTCCGTAGGGGAATCTCTAAAAAGACTTATATTTAGGAACGGAGGGAATATTAAAAAAATGAAATTGAACGAAAGTTCGCCAATTCTAAAAATGTTCATGAATGAAAAAATATCCTAAAAATTAAAAAACTGCTCCTGACTTACAAAATAGTGTATTTATTCATAAAATATTTGCTGATTCAAAATATGATCAAGCATTTCAAAAAAAATCGTTTAATCAAAAGCATGTTCAAGCATTTAAAAAATTGTTCCACCAATTTTAAAAAATGTTCATCGTTTCTAGAAATGTTCGCTGATACTAGAAAATTGTTAACAAAAATTAAAAAATTGCAAATAGTATAAAATGTTCATGACTTCAAAAAATATTATTTATTTTAGAAAATATTCGAAATTTTGTAAAAGTGGTCACAAATTTGAAAATTGTTCATGATTTAAAATATGTGCATGATTTTAAAAAATATTCATGATTTCAGAAATTGTTCATGATTTCACGAAATTGAGAGTGATAGTGTATCTCGGTGATGCAACGAAATGTGGTCACGGCCATTGGTGAATATATTTTTCTCCCGTTGACGCATGGGCCCTTTTGATGTTGTTTCACATGTTAATATTTTTTTTAATGTTGTTTAGGATGGAACCTTGATCAGCAATGCATGTCCTGTCTTTCTTTCGTACCGGTCTCAATTGAAATTGAAATGCCTCGAAAAAACAAATTGAGGACAAAAAGCATCTGTGACCATGCATGTCCACCGGCCAGAGTGCGAAGAAGGATAAATGGCAAGACTAATAAGATGCCATGTTGAAATAAAGTACACGGACCTATTGGGGTATTGAGTCATGGTTATTGCATTAGGGGCGTGTGGTATTTATTTTCTACGGTTGCAACGCACGGGTTCTTTTGCTAGTTATAATAGGCCTCGTATAGATGTGTTACAATATCGGGCCACCCCATTTTCATGCATTTGAGCGTTTCTTGGCTCGCACGCTATCACTGAAGGAAATATGCAATAGAGGCAATAATAAAGTTATTATTTATTTCCTTATATCATGACGAATGTTTATTATTCATGCTAGAATTGTATTAACCGGAAACATGATACATGTGTGAATACATAGACAAATTAAGTGTCACTAGTATGCCTCTACTTGACTAGCTCGTTTATCAAAGATGGTTATGTTTTCTAGCCATGGACAAAGAGTTGTCATTTGATTAACGGGATCACATCATTAGGAGAATGATGTGATTGACTTGACCCATTCCGTTAGCTTAGCACTTGATCGTTTAGTATGTTGCTATTGCTTTCTTCATGACTTATACATGTTCCTATGACTATGAGATTATGCAACTCCCGTTTACCGGAGGAACACTTTGTGTGCTACCAAACGTCACAACGTAACTGGGTGATTATAAAGGAGCTCTACAGGTGTCTCCGAAGGTACATGTTGGGTTGGCGTATTTCGAGATTAGGATTTGTCACTCCGATTGTCGAAGAGGTATCTCTGGGCCCTCTCGGTAATGCACATCACTATAAGCCTTTCAAGCAATGTAACTAATGAGTTAGTTACGGAATGATGCATTACGTAACGAGTAAAGAGACCTGCCAGTAACGAGATTGAACTAAGTATTGAGATATCGACGATCGAATCTCGGGCAAGTAACATACCGATGACAAAGGGAACAACGTATGTTGTTATGCGGTTTGACCGATAAAGATCTTCGTAGAATATGTAGGAGCCAATATGAGCATCCAGGTTCCGCTATTGGTTATTGACCGGAAACAGTTCTAGGTCATGTCTACATAGTTCTCGAACCCGTAGGGTCCGCACGCTTAGCGTTTCGTTGATGATATAGTATTATATGAGTTATGTATGTTGGTAACCGAATGTTGTTCGGAGTCCCGGATGAGATCATGGACATGACGAGGAACTCCGGAATGGTCCGGAGATAAAGTTTGATATATGGGATAATAGTGTTTGATCTCCGGAAGGGTTCCGGAATTCACCGGAAGGGGTTCCGGATGTTTCCCGAAATGTTTGGGTACGAGAACACGTTATTTGGGCCAAAGGGGAAAGCCCACAAGGTTTTTGGAAAGCGCAAAAGGAAGTTTTGCGGAGTCCAGGGGCCAGACGCCAGGGTCCCTGGCGTCTGGCCCTGGAGTCCGAGAAGGACTCTTGCCTTTCGGGCAAAACCGACTTTGTGGAGGCTTTTGCTCCAAGTTTCGACCCCAAGGCTCAACATATAAATAGAGGGGCAGGGCTAGCGCCAAAGACAGATCAAGAAACACCAAGCCGTGTGCTGGCAACCCCGTCCCCTCTAGTTTATCCTCCGTCATAGTTTCCGTAGTGCTTAGGCGAAGCCCTGCGGAGATTGTTCTTCACCAACACCGTCACCACGCCGTCGTGCTGCCGGAACTCATCTACTACTTCGCCCGTCTTGCTGGATCGAGAAGGCGAGGGCGTCATCGAGCTGAACGTGTGCAGAACTCGGAGGTGTCGTGCGTTCGGTACTTGGATCGGTCGGATCATGAAGACGTACGACTACATCAACCGCGTTGATAAACGCTTCCGCTTAGCGATCTTCAAGGGTATGAAGATACACTCCCCCCTCTCGTTGCTATGCATCACCATGATCTTGCGTGTGCTTAGGAAAGATTTTGAAATTACTACGTTCCCCAACAGTGGCATCCGAGCCAGGTTTTATGCGTAGATGTCATATGCACGAGTAGAACACAAGTGAGTTGTGGGCGATACAAGTCATACTGCTTACCAGCATGTCATACTTTGGTTTAGCGGTATTGTGAGATGAAGCGGCCCGGACCGACATTACGCGTACGCTTACGCGAGACTGGTTTCACCGTTACGAGCACTCGTGCTTAAAGGTGACTGGCGGGTGTCTGTCTCTCTCACTTTAGTTGAACCGAGTGTGGCTACGCCCGGTCCTTGTGAAGGTTAAAACAGCACTAACTTGACGAACTATCATTGTGGTTTTGATGCGTAGGTAAGAACGATTCTTGCTCAGCCCGTAGCAGCCACATAAAACTTGCAACAACAAAGTACAGGACGTCTAACTTGTTTTTGCAGGGCATGTTGTGATGTGATATGGTCAAGGCGTGATGCTATATTTTATTGTATGAGATGATCATGTTTTGTAACCGAAGTTATCGGCAACTGGCAGGAGCCATATGGTTGTCGCTTTATTGTATAAAATGCAAACGCCCTGTAATTGCTTTACTTTATCACTAAGCGGTAGCGATAGTCGTAGAATCAATAGATGGCATAACGACAACGATACTACGATGGAGATCAAGGTGTCGCGCCGGTGACGATGGTGATCACGACGGTGCTTTGGAGATGGAGATCACAAGCACAAGATGATGATGGCCATATCATATCACTTATATTGATTGCGTGTGATGTTTATCCTTTATGCATCTTATCTTGATTTGATTGACGGTAGCATTTTAAGATGATCTCTCACTAAATTATCAAGAAGTGTTCTCCCTGAGTATGCGCCGTTCCGAAAGTTCTTCGTGCTGAGACACCACGTGATGATCGGGTGTGATAGGCTCTACGTTCAAATACAACAGGTGCAAAACAGTTGCACACGCGGAATACTCATGTTAAACTTGACGAGCCTAGCATATACAGATATGGCCTCGGAGAATACGGAGACCGAAAGGTCGAACATGAATCATATAGTAGATATGATCAACATAGTGATGTTCACCATTGAAACTACTCCATCTCACGTGATGATCGGACATGGTTTAGTTGATTTGGATCACGTGATCACTTAGATGACTAGAGAGATGTCTGTCTAAGTGGGAGTTCTTAAGTAATATGATTAATTGAACTTAAATTTATCATGAACTTAGTTGTGGTAGTATTTTGCAAATTATGTTGTAGATCAATAGCTTGCGTTGTTGCTTTCATATGTTTATTTTGATATGTTCCTAGAGAAAATTGTGTTGAAAGATGTTAGTAGCAATGATGCGGATTGGATCCGTGATCTGAGGTTTATCCTCATTGCTGCAAGAAGAATTATGTCCTTGATGCACCGCTAGGTGACAGACCTATTGCAGGAGCAGATGCAAACGTTATGAACATTTGGCTAGCTCAATATGATGACTACTTGATAGTTTAGTGCACCATGCTTAACGGCTTAGAATCGGGACTTCAAAGACGTTTTGAACGTCATGGACCATATGAGATGTTCCAGGAGTTGAATTTAATATTTCAAGAAAATACCCGAGTTGAGAGATATGAAGTCTCCAACAAGTTCTATGGCTAAAAGATGGAGGAGAATCGCTCAACTAGTGAGCATGTGCTCAGATTGTCTGGGTACTACAATCGCTTGAATCAAGTGGGAGTTAATCTTCCAGATAAGATAGTGATTGACAGAGTTCTCTAGTCACCATCACCAAGTTAGTAGAACTTTGTGATGAACTATAGTATGCAAGGGATGACGAAAATGATTCCCGAGCTCTTCGTGATGTTGAAATCGACGAAGGTAGAAATCAAGAAAGAGCATCAAGTGTTGATGGTTGACAAGATCACTAGTTTCAAGAAAAGGGCAAAGGAAAAGAAAGGGAACTTCAAGTAGAATGGCAAGCAAGTTGTCACTCCCGCTAAGAAGCCCAAAGCTAGACCAAAGCCTGAAACCGAGTGCTTCTACTGCAAAGGAAATAGTCACTGGAAGCAGAAATACCTTGGATATTTGGTGATTAAGAAGGATGGCAAAGTGAACAAGGGTATATTTGATATACATGTTATAATGTGTACCTTACTAGTGTATATAGTAGCCCCTGAGTATTTGATACTTGTTCGGTTGCTAAAAATTAGCAACTCGAAACAGGAGATACAGAATAAACAGAGACTAGTTGAGGGTAAAGTAACGATGTGTGTTGGAAGTGGTTCCAAGATTGATATGATCATCATCGTATACTCCATATATTTTCGAGATTAGTGTTGAACCTAAATAAATGTTATTTGGTGTTTGCGTTGAGCATAAATATGATTAGATCATGTCTATTGCAATACGATTATTCATCTAAGACAGAGAATACATTGTTATTCTGTTTACATGAATAAAACCTTCTATGGTCATACACCCAATGTTGATGGTTTATTGAATCTTGATCATGATGATACACATATTCATAATATTGATGCCAAAAGATGCAAAGTTGATAATGATAGTGCAACATATTTGTGGCACTGCCGTTTGGGTCATATCGGTATAAAGCGCATGAAGAAACTCCATAAAGATGGATTTTTTGAATCATTTGATTATAAATCATTTGATGCTTGGGACCGTGCCTTGTGGGCAAGATGACTAAAACTCCGTTCTCCGGAACAATGGAACGAGCTAGTGACTTATTGGAAATAATACATACTGATGTATGCGGTCCAATGAGTGTTGATGCTTGTGGCGGGTATCGTTATTTTCTGACCTTCACAAGATGATTTGAGAATATATGAGTATATCTACTTAATGAAACAGAAGTCTGAAACATTTGAAAAGTTCAAAGAATTTCAGAGTGAAGTGGAGAATCATCGTAACAAGAAAATAAAGTTTCTACGATCTGATCGTGGAGGAGAATATTTGAGTTACGAGTTTGGCCTTCATATAAAACAATGTGGAATAGTTTCACAGTTCACACCACTTGGAACACCACAACGTTATGGTGTGTCCGAATGTCATAACAGTACTTTATTGGATATAGTGCAATCTATGATGTCTCTTACCGATTTACCACTATCGTTTTGGGGTTATGCATTAGAGACAGCTGCATTCACTTTAAATAGGGCACCATCAAAATCCGTTTGAGACAACGCCTTATGAACTGTGGTTTGGCAAGAAACCAAAGTTGTTGTTTCTTAAAAGTTTGGGGCTGCGATGCTTATGTGAAAAAGTTTCAACCTGATAAGCTCGAACCCAAATCGGATAAGTGCGTCTTCATAGAATAACCAAAGGTAACTATTGGGTACACCTTCTATCATAGATCCGAAGGCAAGTTATTCGTTGCTAAGATGGATCCTTTCTAGAGAAGAAGTTTCTCTCGAAAGAAGTGAGTGGGAGGAAAGTAGAACTTGATGAGGTAATTGTACCTTCTCCTGAATTGGAAAGTAGTTTATCACAGAAATCAGTTCCAGTGATTCCTACACCAATTAGTGAGGAAGCTAATGATGATGATCATGAAACTTCAGATCAAGTTACTACAAAAACCTCGTAGGTCTTCCAGAGTAAGATCCGCACCAGAGTGGTACGGTAATCCTGTTCTGGAAGTCATGTTACTAGACCATGATAAACTTACGAACTATGAGGAAGCGATGATGAGCCCAGATTCCGCGAAATGGCTTGAGGCCATGAAATCTGAGATGGGATCCATGTATGAGAACAAAGTATGGACTTTGATTGACTTGCTCGATGATCAGCAAGCCATGTTAAATAAATGGATCTTCAAGAGGAAGACAGACATTGATAGTAGTGTTACTATCTACTAAGCTCGACTTGTTGCGAAAGGTTTTCGACAAGTTCAAGGTGTTGAATACGATGAGATTTTCTCACTCGTATTGATGCTTAAGTATGTCCGAATCATATTAGCAATTGCCACATTTTATGAAATCTGGCAAATGGATGTCAAAACTGCATTCCTCAATGGATTCTTTAAAGAAGAGTTGTATATGATGCAACCAGAAGGTTTTCTCAATCCTAAAGGTGCTAACAAAATGTGCAAGCTCCAGTGATCCATCAATGGACTGGTGCAAGCATCTCGGAGTTGGAATATACGCTTTGATGAGTTGATCAAAGCATATGGTTTTATACAGACTTTTTTGAGAAGCCTGGATTTACAAGAAAGTGAGTGGGAGCTCTGTAGCATTTCTAATATTATATGTGGATGACATATTGTTGATTGGAAATGATATAGAAATTCTGGATAGCATGAGAGGATACTTGAATAAGAGTTTTTCAAAGCAAGACCTCAGTGAAGTTGCTTACACATTGAGCATCAAGATCTATATAGATAGATCAAGACGCTTGATAAGATTTTTCAATGAGTACATACCTTGATAAAAAAATTGAAATAGTTCAAAATGGAACAGTCAAAGAAGGAGTTCTTGCTTGTGATGCAAAGGTGTGAAGTTGAGTAAGACTCAAGACCCGACCATAGCAGAAGATAGAAATAGAATGAAAAGTCATTCCCTATGCCTCGGTCATAGGTTCTATAAAGTATGCTATGCAGTGAACCAGACCTATTGTATACCTTGCTCTGAGTTTGACAAAGGAATATAATTTTGATCTAATAGTAGATCACTGGACAGCGGTCAAGAATATCCTTAGTGAGGACTAAGGAGATGTTTCTCGATTATGGAGGTGATAAAAGAGTTTGTTATAAAAGTTACATCGGTGCAAACTTTTACACTGATCCAGATGACTCTAAGTCTCAATCTGGATACATATTGAAAGTGGGAGCAATTAGCTAGAGTAGCTCCATGCAGAGCATTGAAGACATAGAATATTTGCAAAATACATACGGCTCTGTATGTGACAGACCCGTTGACTAAATTTCTCTCACGAACAAAACATGATCATACCTTTGTACTCTTTGGGTGTTAATCACATAGCGATGTGAGCTAGATTATTGACTCTAGTAAACCCTTCGGGTGTTGGTCACATGACGATGTGAACTATTGGGTATTAATCACATACAGATGTGAAGATTGGTGTTAAATCGCATGGCGATGTGAACTAGATTATTGACTCTAGTGCAAGTGGGAGACTGAAGGAAATATGCCCTAGAGGCAATAATACAGTTATTATTTATTTCCTTATATCATGATGAATGTTTATTATTCATGCTAGAATTGTATTAACCGGAAACATGATACATGTGTGAATACATAGACAAACTAAGTGTCACTAGTATGCCTCTACTTGACTAGCTCGTTTATCAAAGATGGTTATGTTTCCTAGCCATGGACAAAGAGTTGTCATTTGATTAACGGGATCACATCATTAGGAGAATGATGTGATTGACTTGGCCCATTCTGTTAGCTTAGCACTTGATTGTTTAGTATGTTGTTATTGCTTTCTTCATGACTTATACATGTTCCTATGACTATGAGATTATGCAACTCCCGTTTACCGGAGGAACACTTTGTGTGCTACCAAACGTCACAACGTAACTGGGTGATTATAAAGGAGCTCTACAGGTGTCTCCGAAGGTACATGTTGGGTTGGCGTATGTCGAGATTAGGATTTGTCACTCCGATTGTTGGAGAGGTATCTCTGGGCCCTCTCGGTAATGCACATCACTATAAGCCTTGCAAGCAATGTAGCTAATGAGTTAGTTACGGAATGATGCATTACATAACGAGTAAAGAGACTTGCCGGTAACGAGATTGAACTAGGTATTGAGATACCGACGATCGAATCTCGGGCAAGTAACATACCGATGACAAAGGGAACAACGTATGTTGTTATGCGGTTTGACCGATAAAGATCTTCGTAGAATATGTAGGAGCCAATATGAGCATCCAGGTTCCGCTATTGGTTATTGACCGGAAACAGTTCTAGGTCATGTCTACATAGTTCTCGAACCCGTAGGGTCCGCACGCTTAGCGTTTCGTTGACGATATAGTATTATATGAGTTATGTATGTTGGTAACCGAATGTTGTTCGGAGTCCCGGATGAGATCATGGACATGACGAGGAACTCCGGAATGGTCCGAAGATAAAGTTTGATATATGGGATAATAGTGTTTGATCTCCGGAAGGGTTTCGGAATTCACCGGAAGGGGTTCCGGATGTTTCCCGAAATGTTTGGGATGAGAACACGTTATTTGGGCCAAAGGGGAAAGCCCGCAAGGTTTTTGGAAAGCGCAAAAGGAAGTTTTGCGGAGTCCAGGGGCCAGACGCCAGGGTCCCTGGCGTCTGGGTCCAGACGCCGGGAACCCTGGCGTCTGGCCCTGGAGTCCGAGAAGAACTCTTGCCTTTCGGGCAAAACCGACTTTGTGGAGGCTTTTGCTCCAAGTTTCGACCCCAAGGCTCAACATATAAATAGAGGGCCAGGGCTAGCGCCAAAGACAGATCAAGAAACACCAAGCCGTGTGCTGGCAACCCCGTCCCCTCTAGTTTATCCTCCGTCATAGTTTTCGTAGTGCTTAGGCGAAGCCCTGCGGAGATTGTTCTTCACCAACACCGTCACCACACCGTCGTGCTGCCGGAACTCATCTACTACTTCGCCCGTCTTGCTGGATCGAGAAGGCGAGGACGTCATCGAGCTGAACGTGTGCAGAACTCGGAGGTGTCGTGCGTTCGGTACTTGGATCGGTCGGATCGTGAAAACGTACGACTACATCAACCGCGTTGATAAACGCTTCCGCTTAGCAATCTTCAAGGGTATGAAGATACACTCCCCCTCTCATTGCTATGCATCACCATGATCTTGCATGTGCGTAGGAAAGATTTTGAAATTACTACGTTCCCCAACAATCACAGGCAACATTCGCTTCGCCCGGTCGTTTTTTTTACTTTAGTTATTTTTTGTTTATTTCATGATTTTTTTGTCCATTTTCTTCGATTTTCCTTCATATTTTTCTTTTCTATTTTTCTTTGTCTTTTTTTTCCTTTTGGTTTTCTTTGTTCTTACATCAGTTTTCACCTTTTTCCTGTCTTTCTTCGGCTTCCACCTTTTATATTTAAATTCAACACATGTCTACATTTTTACATATACATTAGAAACATTTTTAGGCATGTGTAATATTTTCCATATAGATGGTTAACTGTTTTTTATAATATATGTTTTGATGTTTCCTTTTCTCATACATGTTGTAAATTTTGTGTATACACTGAAAACATTTTTTATAAAATTTCCACATTTTTCAAATACATTTTTACGAAAACATGTTTTGAACATGTTTCCTAATACATGTTAAACGCTTTTCAATACACGCTGGAACACTTTTTTAATGAGAATTTTTTTCCTGAACTATGCAAACTTTCTTTTGACTTTGCACAAACATTTTTCTGAAAATTTCCAGAACACATTTGAAACTTGTCAACATTTTTAAAATGTAATGTGTATATTTTGGTGTATGGATTTTTTTTAATTACATGAACATACTTTTTGCAGTGTTTAAACATTTTCGCACACATGATTAACATTTTTCACGCGCATGATTAAAATTGTCTATTCTTTTGGATTCACATTTGTACATTTTTCATATACATCAATAGCATTTTTCTATACACGTTTAGTAAATTTCAAATGGAAAATTAACAATTAAAAAAATATGTAAAGTGTTTGTTGTAATATATATAGGATATTTCCAAATATAAAATTTAAAATAAAATAAGAAAACAAAATTGTGAATGAAATCCGGAAGAAAAAACAAAACAAAACAAAAAGAAGTAACATGACGTCAGCATACGAGCCCTGGGTACTGGGCCAGTCCAAAACCTTCCCGCGGACAGAATGTGCCGCCCGTCAAATAGGAGCTCCCGATCTAAAAAAAAGTCAAATAGGAGCCCCCAGAGAATTAGCTTCCGGAGCACAGTAGGCCGCGCGGCTAAAATTGACGATGAAAATGCCCACGCCTGCCTACCAGGACCAACTAGTTGACAAGAGGTCATTCGGGGGACCTCCTATAGGGCGCCTTCAGCGCCGCGCAAGGGACCTGGCGCCTGCAGCAGCGGTTGGATGGGCCGGCCCACAATCATGCAACAAAGCAACGCGAAAAATGACAGCAAAAAATATATCATATATCCCGACCGGGATTCGACCTCGCGCCCTCACGATTCCACGCAGTGAGGCCAGCCACTGCAATAGCTAACTGCTAGCGGATATTCACACCGCGGAAGTTTAAATAAACAGAAAATATACACGCTATTTATGTAGCATTTATACATTTCAATTATTGAAAATATGTTCAAATATTACGGATGGAGTTCTTGAGCATGCAAAAAAAGTCCGCGTATTCAAAAATAGTTCTGAATACACATTGAACATTTTCTTAGTATATGGTGAACATTATTCAAAGAAACACAGAACATTTTTCTAAAATACGCTGAACTTTTTCTGAATACATGTTGAACAAAATTTCTCTACACGATGAACATTTTTATATACGCACTGAACAATTTTTCAATGTATGGTGAACAATATTCAAATACACGTAGAACTTTTATTAAATACGATGAACTCCTTTTGAATGCATGCTGAACAAAATTTCTATACATGATGAACATTTTTTTATACACACTGAACATCTTTTCAATGTATTGTGAACATTTTTCTTCAATATGGTTAACAAAAAATTGGAATTCAGAACTATTTTTGAAACGTGAACAAAATTAGAAAACATGAACAAAATTTGGAATTTCGAAAAACATTTTCTGAAAAGTCAAACGAATTTTGAAAAATCTGAACATATTTTGGATATTGAAAATAGTTCATCCAATTCGAAAATAGTTCATCCAATTCGAAAATAGTTCATCAAATTTAAAAAAGTTCACTGGTTTTCAAAAAAAATCATTGAATTTGAAAAAAAGTTCATGAATTTTGGAAAAAGTTCATGGAATTTTGTGAGAAAAGTTCATCGATTTTGCAAAAAGTTCACCGAATATGAAAAAAGTTCATCAATTTTGAAGAAAACTTCATCGAATTCGAAAGAAAGTTCATAAAATTGAAAAAAAATTCATAGATTTTGAAAAAGACATAAAAAGGAAAAAGAAAAAGAAAAGGCAACAAGAAAGCACAACAGAAAAAAAAGAAAAAGAAAAACACGTCAGAACTAAAGAGGGAAGAGGAATTAGCTAAACACGAAAGGTGGCTTGGCTGTGTTGGTTAGCGCGTTCTATTAAGAACCCCGCGGCGCGGGATCGATTCCCCTTCACGCCTTTATTTTTGCAGAAGTTCAGAAAACGGAAAAACATGAAAAGGGGCCGGCCCATCGCGGAGAGAGGGTGTGCGCCCGTTTGTCGAAATAGAAGAAACGGGCGCAACGGGCGCCATTTAGGAATTGCCGTCATTCGAAAGCCTCGCAACGATCACTTCTGGTGGGCTGAAAGCGTGCCACTTGACGCGTTCTCAGCCGCCGTCACGTGTCCTGTCCTATGCGCTCCCTCTGGATTTTGTTGTTTTATTTTTTCGCAAGCGTTTTCAACTTTTTTATGTTTTTTTAACTTTTCGGTTTTCCATCGGTCTCCCTTAGTTTTTTGACAAAAAAAATGCATGAAAAAACATGTTTTTTTTGCCTAAGAGGCACGGTTTTGCTTCCACGTGAGGCGTGATTTTGAAATGAAAAAATATATTTTATTTTTTTTCTTTTGTGGGAGGCACGGTTTTGCTTTTGCGGGAGGCACGGTTTTACTTCCACGAGAGCCACGGCCGTGCCTCTCGGAAACAAAAAAAATGTTTTTTGTTTTTTTCTTTCATGAGAAGCATGTTTTTTATTCTGCGAGAGGTACGGTTTTGCTTCCATGAGAGGCACGGATGTGCCTCTCGAAAATGAAAAAAGAACGTGTTTTCTTTTTTTTTCTTTCATGAGAGGCACGTTTTTGCTTCCGCGGGAGACACGGTCGTGTCTCTTGAAAACGAAAATAATAATAATTTTCTGTTTTTTTCTTCCATGAGAGGCACGGCCGTGCCGGTCGGAAACGGCTTTCGGAAAAGGAAAAAAGTGCTCCAGTTCTGTTTTTTCGTGAAAAAAAGTCCGTCAAAATCTATCAATATGGGATTTAATTTTGAAGATCTCGACGCGAGAAATTCAATGGTAAAACGATTTGAGATGGACGCACAGATAAATAAATATGCGAACAAAGAAAAAACTCTTAGATTGCGACCAGTGACACATAAGCAACACGCCATTTATCATAACCTAGAAAAGATGAAAGTAATCTTTGAAAAAAATACTCCTCCTTCCTGTTTGTCTGACAGGGCACCGGGTTGCCACGCATATATGCGGACAAAACGCCATGCCTAGCCTTTTCAGATCGCATGCATACTTTGACAAGGATTTCGTGGAGTGCGTTTGTGCTACTGCTCGATCATGGGCCGACAGCAACTGCAACAGCAACTCTTTTTTCAAGAAGAGAAGCATTTATGATAATTTCATGTATGTTCGCAACTTCGCTCGTCGGCTGCACAAGTGCAAGACTCCAGCTCTATTATTCAAGCTGGACATCAAAAAGGCTTTTGACTCAGTTCGATGGGAGTATGTCTTGGATCTCATGCAACGCATGGGGTTCCCTGATAAATTCAGAAATTGGATTGCGGCATTGCTTTCGTCCTCGTCCTCGCGCTTCCTCCTCAACGGCCTGCCTGGCCCCCCCATCAGGCATGGACGTGGTTTTTGCCAAGGAGACCCCATCTCGCCTCTGCTCTTCGTGCTCGCAATCGACCCGTTGCACAAGATCCTCGACTTGGCTACGCGCAAGGGAATCATTCATAAGATTCGTGGCCGAGGTAGAATGGTCAGAACCTCCCTCATGTTCATGGCGCCAATTAAGAGTGATATTAACAACCTTGCAACCATCTTAAAAGGCTTTGGAGACGTCACGGGCCTTTGCACCAACTTCCACAAAAGCTCTGCTGTTCCCATTCAATGCGCCAACCTTGATCTTGTGAGCATTCTCAGCAGCATCCCGGCGACCAGGGCGTTTTTCCCTATCAAATACTTGGGCCTCCCGCTCTCGGTTTGGAGACTGAAGAAAGTTGACTTCCAATACCTCCAGGACAAGGCAGCTGGAAAATTGGTCACCTGGGATGGGCAGAACATCACCACCATTGGGCGCATGGCCCTTGTTCGATCTGTCATCACCTCTCAGGCTGTGTACTCCATCACACCACTCATTGTCCCTCAGGGTTCCCTTGACAACCTCAACAAGATTGAGCGAGCTTTTCTTTGGTCCGGCTCTGACAAGACCACCGGTGCCAAATGTAAAGTCAACTGGGACATGGTCTGCCGCCCCACCAGCTATGGGGGTTTGGGTGTCCTTAACACCGACAAATTTGCTCGTGCTTTGAGGCTCAGATGGCTTTGGTTTGAATGGAAAGAGTCGTCCAAGCTCTGGGTCGGCCTAGGCAACCCTTGCACCGAGGAGGACCGTGATTTTTTCTACGCCTCCACTTCCATCATCGTGGGCAATGGGGCCAAAACGCCTTTTTGGGACTCCCCCTGGCTGCTTGGCCGCAAGCCGAAGGACATTGCACCTTTGAGGCCTCGAGGAGAAAGAACTGGAAGGTGCAAGAGGCTATTACAGAGAATGCTTGGATGCTTACGATCAGACGAGACATCACCATCACTGGCCAGCATGTGCAGGAATTTTTCACCCTCTGGCTGCTCATCCATGACATACACCTCGACATCCACTCTGAGGATGACATCATTTGGAAGCACTCTTCGGATGGCTCATATTCGGCGTCCATTGCATACAAGGCACAATTTCTGGGTTTGACGCTTTCCCCCATGGACTCCATGGTCTGGAAAATGTGGGGGCCCCCAAAGGTCAAATTCTTCTCTTGGCTAGCCTTACAAGATCGGATTTGGACCGCCGACAGGCTAGAGCGAAGTGGCTGGGACAATTGTGGTCTTTGCCCGCTCTGTAAGCAGGTGCAGGAGTCGGGCGTCCACCTATTCGCCAAATGCCGCTTCACCTTGAGGCTTTGGCGGATGCTCATTGACAAGTATGGGCTCGCGCATCTGGACCCTTCTGACTGGCACCTTGAGGATTCCCTCCTCTCTTAGTGGGACAAGCGCACCAATTCGAGCATTCCGGATCGTCGAGCCATGGCCTCCCTTACCATGCTCGTATCCTGGACAATTTGGAACGAAAGGAACGCTAGAGTCTTCCGCCACAAAGAGACGCCACCACCAATCCTTCTCAAGCTTATTATAGATGAGGCCAACCTATGGGTTACTGCAGGGGCTAAACAATTAGAGAAAATTGTATCGCGCGAGTAATTGTCATGCCGTACTCCGGCCTTGTGTAACTCTACAAAACTCTATTCTCCTCTACTTTAATAGATGAGGCAAATCTTTTGCCTCCGTTTCGAAAAAAAAAACTCTTTTTTTCATGGAGGAATGTTGGGTCTCGATCAGCCCCAAAATGAACGTACTACTACTACTACCACTAGTATTGAATTACTGATAGCACCTACATTAAGCAGCAGCAGAGTAAAATCTTGGACAACACATGACTGTGTCCACTACTCGTAACTAAGAAGGAGCTAATAATTTGAAGAAACCCGAACTGCAATACACACCAGGGAAACACCGTGTCTGAAATCTGTCAGCCATCATTGAGTCTGGACATGAATGAATGGAATAAAAAGCAGCTAGCAGGACGTCTAACGCATAATTATGTACCATTTTGGAAACAAAAAACACATAATTATGTTCCATCATCCGGGCAAGGGCGCAGACAGCCGCACCTGTGCTGTGCATCAACGACCTGTGCCGCTGCACTGCACTGCACAGCACAGACTCACACCCCTCCTCAAGAGTCAAGATCATCTCTAGACTGTACTACTACTCACTCTGTATATTCCTTCCCTGTTCTCAATCCTTGTTTGCGTAAGGACTTGTTTGCTTTTCCATGCCATGTCTCTGTCAGGTGGAAAAAGTAGGCAAAACATTTATTTATTTATTTTTATAGCAAAGCATTCCTTGTTGGGCCGTTAGAGAAAAGCAGCTCCGTCTCCGTGTGTGCCTCGTTGCTGCACGTTTGACTCCCCCTTCTCGGCTTTCTTTACCTCTGTGTGTGCCCAGTCAGTCTAAGCTCGGTTCAAAAACACCTGCGGCCGGTTCCTTTCTTCCGACGCTTCAGTTCTTCAATTCAAACTGCTCGCGCGATCACTGTGGCAGTATCCGTTGGCGGTGCGTGCTTGTGCAGTGGTTGTGCCCTACTACCAAATCTTTCCAAGATTTAAAGCAAGTTTTAAATCTTGTTGTAATATAAGCTAGACAATATCGTGACGTGGCCATTGAGCAGGGCCCGATTAGAGTAGAACAAGGTTGCTTTCTCCGCCGGTCACTCAATTGCAGGATGAGATTCCCCTCACCTCAGAGAGAGAAGAGAGAGAGATGCTGCTGCCGCTAATGGAGCCCATTTATATTTAATCAACAAGCGGATTATGCCGTCTTGCAACGCCCGGCCAGCATCTAGCGCCTTTCGGTTGGTCGACCATCGGAATGGAGAGAGACAGAGAGAGATGCGAGAGGAAAGCTCAACCCTAGCTACCTCTACCTCATATAATCTCCATTCTTATCCACGATAAACTACCATCTTTCCTGGTCTCATCTATAAAATGGGGCCGGGGGCTCAAAACCCCCTTTTCTCTAAAAAAACGATAAACTACCATCGACGAGTCCGACGTGTTCTGCTCACGTCGACTGTATCTCAAGCATTTGAGGCCTCTAAGGCTGCGTTTGGCAGCAAAGTTTTTTAAAGTTTTCTGACAATACTGCGGTTTCTGAAAAAACCCATGGTTTTGGAGTATTTAACCAAAAACTACCACATTTGCCGGAAACGTGACAGAAAACTACCATTCTACGTTTTTGTGCGAAAAACTACCAAATTTTTTCTAAGCCGTGGCAAAAAACTACCAACTCGCGCAATCGCTCGCTTTGCCCGCGCTAACCCCTATTCTGACCGGTTGGGCCCGCCAACAGTTGCCACGTGGGCTAACTGACGCCCGGCGCGCGCGGACGCCCGTTAACGGCCCGTCCCCTGTCGGAACGGCCGCTGTCGGTCGGGTCAATAAGTGAGAGCAAGCGAGCTAAGCCACTCGCTCATTCTCTTCCTCCTCGCTCGCTCTCACTCGTCCTCATCCTCTCCCCTCTCCCTGGTGCTCTGAGCTAGGTCAGGCTGTCGCCGTCGCCGCCGCGGCCATTGCTGCCGGTAGAAGTTGAGGATGCCATCATGGAATGACGAGGAGAGCTCGGACGAGGACATCAACATGGTTTCAATGGATCCTCAGCTCTTTGTAAGTGCATAATGGTGGAACAGAGTTAGGGTTAGGGTTAGTTCATCCAAGTTGGAGATTCCAAGTTGCTTTAGGTTTGATTCGAAGTTTATGTCTGATGCTAAATATAGCTGTTAACTGAATTTATGTCTGATGCTAATTCAGAGAGCATATTGATGTAGGTGTGAACTTTGGTTATCTGTACTAAGTTTGTTACTAAGTGATTTGTGCTTAATTATAAATAATTGCTTCTGTAGGATGTAGGTGTGAACTGTGGGGTTGTGGAGTGGGTGGATGGTCCTTGGCCAAGGAGCAAAGGTGCATTCTTCAAAGCCAAGCAGATATCATTCAGAACATGAGGAAGGCCATGAAAGAAGTGGAGGGGGACAGGGACCTACTTAAGAAAGAGAAGAAGAAGCTGGAGTATCTGATTGCTGATCTGGTCAATGCTGGGCATGCCAGCAAAGATAAGCTGGAGAGGATCAAGGCAATTATGAATGAGTGAAGTGCTTGGTGTGTGGGTTAAGTAATTAGTAGGCCTATATATATAGCTGGCCTTGGAATGTCATGCATGTTAGGTGTATATTTTGGGAAAGTTTTATGTGCTTTCAGAATGGTATGAGGGAGGGAGGTACTCTTATGGTTTAAGAACTAGTTGGTTTTATCTATGATGTAATGACTTTTATGTTAAGACCTACTATGCTAAGTGAGTACTCATGCTAAGTTAATTAAGTAAGAATGTTTTATCTATGATGAGTCTGTTTTACTCTGCATATATCATGTGTGGATAACTGACAGTAGTGACATAGTTGGAAGTAGAAAGCAGCAAGTAACATATATAGCAGAGTGGAAGTAGCTTAGATAGTGTGACAAATAACTTAACATATGTAGCAAGTAGCAACTAACATATATAGATAATCTGACATAGATAGATAGTACTACCATTCATAGTCTGACATAGATAGCAACTAGTAGTAGATAGTGCCTGACATAGATAGCAAGTAGATAGTGCTGACGAAACTGAGCCTAGGAACTTACTGAACTTATGAAAGTCCAGGACTGACGAAACTGAATTTTTTTGCACTGAACTAACTGAAGGCAGCACTTCACTCCTCCTTCTTCAGCATCTTCAGGCGATGGGAGCGGCGCACTGCAGTCACGGCCGCCCTCTTCTTCTTGCCCGGCGCCGGCTCCACCACATCTTCCTCGCCGCCATCTTGTTCTTGCTTCACCACGACGCCGTCTGGGAGATCGACCTCCGGCAGCGCATCCACGTGAATTGGGACGTTCCTGTCCCCCTCCACGGCGTCGAGGACGGGAGCCAGCAGCTGCACTTCAGGCTCGTCGTCGGAGAGGACGACGACCTCATCCACCTCGTCAGATTTGTTAGATGACTCGTCCTCATCATCTTCACTGGACTCGTCGTCAGAGGACTCGTCGTATGAAGACTCGCCGTCAGAGTCGTCAGAGGGGCCAAGGACCCATGGATTGCGCCTGTCCCAGTAGGCGTTGTTGATTGGGGCTGGGAGCGCGAGGACGGCGTCGGTGACGTGGTCCGCGGCGGCCGGCGGCGTGGTGGATGAGCGGTACATCCACCATCGGGCGCGTTGCCTGGGGTCGGGGGAGCGCTCCACCTCGCGCATCGCCCACAGCAGAAGGGACGGCGGTGGGATGGTGCGGCCGGCAGGGAAGGCGCGCTGCTTTTCAGCAGCTGTCATCACCTTCACGAGGCCGCGGGCGTGGTTCCTCATCATCGCTAGACTGGGGAACCAGCGCGCGATCTCCCTGTACTACACGCGCATCTCCTGGTTGTTGCCGGCGAGAGCTTCGATGGCCAGCTGCCAGTCCATGACGACGGCGGTGGCGGTGGTTGTCGGCGGCGATTTCGACAGGAGAGAGGGGGAAGCGGAGTGGGCGGTGCGAGCGGCGAGTGGGCGAGTGAGCAGAGAGCGTGGTGGGTGGACACGTAATAAACTCGTAGAATCCGAAACGGCTGGGTTTATTCCACGACGTGGTGGGCAACATATAATAAGTTTGGCCGATGTTATGCAAACAAATCACTAGCACTACCCTATTGGTATTGAACGCATGGTTACAACCAACTGGTCCTGGGTTCGAGCCCAGGCCAGACATTTTGTGTGCATATTTTTTTTCTAAAATGAATTTGGCAGTCACTTCTGAACTGTACAAAGGGCAAAGTAAAACAAAAAAACAAATTAAAACATGCACCTAAACTGCACAAATGGCAAAGTAAAACAAATAAAATAAACTTAACCCATACATTCAACATTGCACATTGCACACAAGTTCACATGTCTGAATTTAAGCAGTCTAGTAGCAGAGCACAAACTTAGTACCATACAATCAAACTAAGTAGCAGAACACATTGCCACAAATTTAAGCAGTCTAGTAGCAGAGTTTCAATGGTTTCCACTAGCACTAAAATATAGTGCAAACTTGCTAGGGGGTTTCCTCTTCCTCTTGCCTGCTAATATCCCTGATTCTGCAGTGGATGCTCTTGGTGCATTGAATGTTCTTGTTGATGCTGATCCTCTTGGAGCTCTTGTTGATGCTGATCCTGTTGGAGGTGCTGGTGAAGACCTGGCTGCTCCTGCAGAAATAGTTGATGCTGAAGCTCTCTTATCTGCTGTTGTTTTTCTGTTCCTCACTGCTTTAGGAGGTGGAGTAGATGAGGCTGGCCTCTGTGAAGTTTGGTGTTGATGTGGTGGTTCTGGAGGTGGGTGACTAGCACTAGAGGAACCCCTAAAAATTTCTCTATTCTCCTGCATGACAGAATTAAGATAGTTAGTACATAATTAAACAACTATTAACTAAACAAAGAATGCAACATTTTTAAATGACCTGGTGTAAGTTCTTTCTCATCTGAAGACTTGGGTTTAGAGCTGTCCCACAGTAAGTAAATCTATGGCCCTGTAGACCACAATTGCTGCATGTAATTGTTCCCATCCTGCTTGTGTCTTTTGGTGCAGGCACCTCAAACTGGCCCTTTCTCCTAGCTGTTTGTTTCTTCCCTGCTTTTTCTTTGAACACTGGTGGCTCAATATCCTGAGTATGGGTGTCAGGCCAGAATCCAGGACCAGGGACAGGGTACACTATGTCTTTGTATGCTTCAATATATAGTGGTTTTTTGAAAAATTCATGCACATAGTCCTCTGGGTGCATGTGAATCTTGCTCATTGCTGCTATTGCATGACTGCATGTCACACCTGTCATGTCCCACCTCCTACAGTCACATGAGTTAGTAGCTAGGTTGACACAGTACTGATTTTCCTTACTAGACACTTGCCAAATGTCAGGACCAGCCTTATGTGCCTCACAAAATTTGGCATACTTCTTATTCTCCTCTAGTTTCTCTGAATAGTTGGGTGTGATCATCCACCTGCTGTTCTCTGTTTTTTCCCTGGTCTTCTGCCTTTTGATCATTTGCTTAGTCCTTATTCCTTTAAACATAGTTCTAATTGGTTTGGCCCTAACATCAAGGATCATTTTGTTGAAAACCTCACTCAGGTTGTTCACAACAAGATCAGTTTTGCAATTGTAATCCATTGAAGACCTACACCAAGTCTCCTTTGGAATTTTTGAAAGCCACTTCCAGGCATCCTCACACTCTGCTTTAAGCTCTGCCATTGCTAATTCATGGCCATGTTTGGTGAATGAGTAGCTAGCCTTATCTACTAGCTTTTTTAGTTCTGCTCCTCTGAAACCAGCTGACTGAAAATTTGCATAGATGTGTCTGAGGCAGAATCTCTGAGGGGAATCAGGGAACACCTCATTTATAGCCTTAAGAAGACCCTGATTGTAAATTAATAACCATGGTCATGAACAAAAACGAATAAAGCCATTAATAACTATATTTATGTGAACTACTGGCTAAGATAGGTTGCATACCTTTTGCCTGTCAGAAATAATGGTGTAGATTCCAAATTTGCTTCCACTTCCAATGCAACATCTTAGCTGGGTTAAGAACCATGTCCAACTTTCTGAATCTTCCTTATCAACCACACCAAAGGCTATGGGGTAGATGTTGTTGTTGCCATCTCTTCCTGTGGCTGCAAGAATTTGCTGTCCAGTGGTTAGCTTGATGAAGCAACCATCAAGCCCTGCATCCATACCCAAATTAGCTACCAAAAAATTACAACAGGATATTTTGAACATAATGCAGTTATATATTTACCTATAAAGGGCCTGCAACCATTAAGAAATCCTTGCTTTGATGCATGCAAGCAGTAGAACATGTACTTAAATCTAGGAGTTGGGGCAGGGTTTTCTGGGTCCTCAAATGTTGTAACTACACACCTGCTACCAGGGTTTGTGTCAAGAACTGCTTGTAGGTAGTCCCTCAGTCTATAGTACTGCTCCTTCTGGTCACCTTGTACAACCTTCATAGCCTTCCTCCTTGCCCTATAGGCCACACTCTTTGATACATCAACTGAAAACTTGACTTTGCTGTTTTTAATAAGTGTATCCACAGGTGCTCTAGGATCTGCTCTAAGAGATGGCTCAACTTCTTTGGAAAGCCACTTAGTAGTAACTTTTGTGTTCTCTGCTGATGCTGGACAAGTGTGCTCCATGTTACACTTCTTAATGCAAAATGTTCTTTCATGAGCTATCCTGGAGGCACAGATGTAAAATTCACATCCATGCTCTCTCTGTGAACACCAAACAATAATTCTTGTTGGAGTGTTTCTGTGGTAGTGAAAAGACCTCAAAGTCCTTATATGAAAATCTCTTAATGCTTCTCTGAACTGGTAAACAGAATCAAAACACAAGCTCTTGCACAAGAGTAAATGTGAATTGGGAATTGAAGGGTCAAAATATACTCATTCCTTCATCTTTTTCTTACTACTCTTTGTCTTTGCCTTCTTCATGATGTATGGTAGTTCAACTTCATCTTCTTCTTCCTCATCACTTATGCCTGGATCACCAGCAAAACAAAACTCATCTGCTTCAGGAAACCAATCTTCAAAACATTTTTTCTCTACCTCATTGTGACATCTGCTAGTTGGCCCAGGGTTCTTCACATGTTTCACAATAGCAGTACTTTGCAATGGTGTTTCCTCTTCAGAGGCACACTCTATTTTCATTTGTTGAACAGCTTCAGCACTACCATCTGAATGAACTGAATCATCAGAACAAAATTCAGACACTTCCGTGTCTCCTTCAAAGTGGTTCAAATCTGCCTCTCTTTGAATCCTGCTCCTCTCAAGCTGAGCCTTTCTATCATCTATCTCATTCTGAAACTCAGATTTCTCCACAACCTTTTGCACACAACAACTCTCTTGAGTGTTCATGTAATTCTGAATAGCCTGTGTACTTATTGCAGGTTCAACATCTCTCACAACCCTTACGTTCACAACATTGACATGATTAAAAAACTCCAACATTTCATGAACACTAGATTCATTACCTAAATACTTTACTCTTGCAGATCCAATTTTCTCCTCCTTCACATAGTACATGTAATCACTCTGCCCATACCCTTCACTAGCAATGAGTGATTGTAGAGTAACAAAAGATATATCTGACTCATATATAACCCTTTTCACAGGGTTTCTTCCTTCTAAATGAAACCATATCTCCCACTTCTTGTCAGCAAAACTGCAGAAATAGGTGCTCATGAATTCAATTGAAAATGACAGAGCTACAAGTGCAATACAGTTTACTACACATGTCCAACAAGCTCTAACAAATACATATTACTAATTTGCCAGATTGAAGCAGCTAACCAATTCATGAGCAGCTAACCTGTTTGGCAGATTGAAGCAACTAACCTAGCAGATGATATTTTCCATACCTGCAACCCATTGGCGATGACTGGGCGAGCTGTGCCTCCTGCTGCTGCGAGCCGGCCTGCGTCGAGAAGCTGGTGCTCCCCAACCAATTGTCGACTGAGCCCGCAGCGTCCAAACTTGTGCCACCGCCACCTGCGTCGCCGCCGCCGCCACCACCACCCATATCTCCGACGCCCCCCTCCGGAACCACCGCCGCCATCGTTGCCGCCGCCGCCACCACCTAGTTCAGAGAGAGGGAGAGGACGGAGAGAGTGCAGCGAGAGGGGAAAGGGTCAGATCTTGACCCGCACCCGACCGACAGCGGCCGTTCCGACAGGGGACGGGCCGTTAACGGCCGTCCGCGCGCGCCGGGCGTCAGTTAGCCCGCGTGGCAACTGTTGGCGGGCCCAACCGGTCAGAATAGGGGTTAGCGCGGGCAAAGCGAGCGATTACGCGAGTTGGTAGTTTTTTGCCACGGCTTAGGAAAAATTTGGTAGTTTTTCGCACAAAAACGTAGAGTGGTAGTTTTCTGTCACGTTTCCGGCAAATGTGGTAGTTTTTGGTTAAATACTCATGGTTTTGAATACTTTGATGCGTTTGGCTTCAGAAAAAACTAAAGTTTTGTAAACCACGGTATCCCCGAAACCATGGTCTTTTTGGAGTATCTGGAAAAGAGGCCCTGACTTCTTTTTTCTAGACAGAGTGGAGAGAAAGGATCGAGGCGATCGCAGTTGACATTGCCATGTACTCGAGATAATAGTATCCAGCTGCGATCCTTTTCCTGTTTGTGTTAGTATATGGTAAACGGCATGTATTATATCTCGTGGATCGATTCAGTTAGATTTGTTTACCACGTGCTAGTCTCCATCTCTTCTCTTCACCATGAGCGAATCAAGCTCACCAAGGATCGACATCTTCTACGGATCCTAGCATCTATAGATCGAGCGGACGTGTGCATGGTGGCTGCATGCCGCCGGCCACTGTTAACAGCCGCTAATTACTCAGTCATCCACGCTAATACTTGGGTCAAAATTTTGATAAAACAGCACCAGCCAAACACATGTAAAACTGAGAAAAACATTGGTTTTAAGAAACTGTAGCATTCCTCAACCACCCACGGGAATATCGTGGTTTCCAATTACCACAGTTTTCTAAAAACATTGCTGCCAAACTAAGCGTTTCTGTGCTTCAGTTTCCTCTATGCATATGTATCTCCTGTGTCATGGGCAGCTGGGCTTCTCGGTAAGAAGACACGTCGCTCTCATGCGTGTGCTTAGAAGAAAAAATCTAGTTGAGACATGAAGACCTTCTCGGACAAGTCAGTCAAAAGCATAATAAGAACACCAAGATAAGAAAAACATCGGGCTCGGCAGGAGAGGAGAGCGACGTGTGGTCATGCTTTTAGGTTATCTTGCTGGTCACAACTCACCATCCACTGGTAATAGCTTCTTCTCTCCAGCATCAGCTTTTGGACGGTCTATCTAATGGCTTCATTATCGAGGGTAAAGGCGTAACATAGAAGAATCAGGGGCAGATTACAGTGAGTACGTACTCTATCTTGGGTCTGGGATAAAGAAAGCCGGGGCGAACAGGTTACCTCCGTTCCTTCCTCCGTTCTGGCCCAGGGCTCCCCGTCCGTCTCAGGCCCACCACACCGTCAAAAGGTGGCTGTGTCTGTGTTGGGTCCTTCGATTTGTGCGTCGGTCCGTCCACCGCTATAGCCAGTCGTGAGCAAAAGGCAAGGAATATTTCTCCTGGAGAGGGGCGCTGGCTTGGACTCGAGTGGACTTTTGATCCTGTGGCAGCTGGCCATGCCACAACAGTTTCGAGGTGACTTTGCTCCTAGGAAGCGGACGAGGGCAAAACAACAAAATCTGTCTCTGATGGATGGAGGGTGCTTTGATTGGGTTCGAACCGTGCAGATCCCCGCGATTAAAGGGCCCTAAACTCCTGCTGACAGGGTGATTAAGGGAGCGAGAAAGAATGAGCAGGAGAGCACAAGGACTTTGACTCGGGCGGTGGCTTACTATACTCTCGTCCGGACTGCAGAGTCTCGTCGGCACCTGGCAGGATCCAACGCCAGCGACAAGACAACACCGTGTGGGACGGTCGTGCGTCGCATCCCGCGCCGCGGCGAACGATGCAGCGCTGCTCCGCCGCTGCACCTTGGCACTTTGGACCGTGGACTCCACGGAGACCCGTCGTGGCCTCATGGGTAAACTTCACTCGTGGAAATGGTTTTCACCGGGGAAAGTGTGAGCAATTGCTTCCGTGGTACTCGTGGCGCAACCAATGCAATGCTGCTCCAGGTACGTGCAGTGTGGATGTGCGATCCTGCACTCAGTGCTACGGCCAAGCGGAGAATCTGCGCAGATCACCGGATCACGGACTACTTCATTTTCATTCCATTTTTCGTCCTTCTTTTGGACGCTGGAACGCGTCGATGTGCCAGCATTCACCTCCCTTCGCCCCACCAGCCAACCAAACGCGGCATGACCTATGTCCATGCACATGACCACATCATAGTCCTATATAAATCCGTAATGTGGCCATACCCATGTGTAGTAATAACGCGCTGTACACCTTGTACGGCTGCAATTATAACACAGATGTACGGGCCTTATTACACAGTTCCGCCGCACGTCCGGTTTAAGAGCAACGTAAATTGCTTCAGCATCAACTCCTCTGAAACACCAGCCCCCTCATTTTCCTGGATTCCTTGTGGTGGAGGTGGACCATCCTACCATGTTTCAAGTTCTAGATTTAACGCCATTTGTGTTTTTCTGGATTTTTATTTTTATTTTTCGGCGATATTCGTTCGGTGAGAGATGTTTCCGTTGACTATGAGGCGCATGTGATGACTTCGTCAACCTTAACATGTTGTGTCGAATCACTACCTCATATGTGCTCATAGAGGTTGGTGTGTGTGTTCATATAACACCAGCCCCGCCTGCAGCACCCCAAACATGCCCACGAGATGCAAAAAAAAAAAAAACTTTTTGTTGCGTACACAACATGCTGGTCCGCACGCACATTAAACTTAAAGCAGTCCATGGCTCGGCTTATTAGGAATGCTAGAATCGCCCTTTTCTAGTGAGTCAGGCTTAGGCAAGAGCAAATGAGGAATGACGTGCCCGGTCGTTCCTGCATGGAGGTGGCGGAAAACAAAATATGTCGACGCGGGATGACGCAAAATCTAGTCTCACCCTCCTTACTCGCTCATCTCTAATGGTATGACAACTCCAGCCTCAGTTCTGAGCGGCAACGACATACCATGATCTGTGGAACCGGCAACCGCGGTGGCGATTTAATTCTCCAGCACCAGGACTGTCATGGTATGCTCATGGCAGATGCCATGGGTAAGCTTACCGAACGTGGTTGGGGCCAGAGGACGCTAATGGGTTCCGATAGCGAGATTGGGGACAAGCGATGCGAGACACACGATGTACCCATGGTCGGGGCCCTCCGTGGGAGGTAACACCCCTAGTCCTGTAACCTCTACTAAATGGATCACAAGAGGGCTACAATGGTGCTCCTTGAGCTATTTTGGGTGGAGGAGGAAGAAGAGCTAGTTTTCTACTTCTTCATGCATGTGTGAGTGTGTGTGTGTGTGGAATGAGCCGAAAGGGAAGAAGACCCTCTGCATGAGGGCTCCTGAGGGGTGTTATGGGCCGGCCCTAGAGGGTACAAGAGTAAATCTACATGAGGGCGGGGCCCTAGCGTCAGCGTCTAAGTCTTCTCGTGGGGCCCGCCGGCTGTGGGGGCCGCCAGCTGCGGGACTAGTATGCAGGACATCACTATGGCACGTCGCCCGCCGCGTCACGTAGCAGTTGGCACAGTGTCGGGCCGCACGGACGCCGGTCGCCCGGGTCAGCGGAGCGGACTGTAGCCACGCCTCCTCCGGTCAGCGGCGAGGGATGCACTGTCGCCATGCTCTTCCCGTCATGGTGGAGCGGTCATGTCGTACTGACCGATGGATCGGGCGTTGACTTGCTGTCTGCGGGCTGGAGCTTTGTCGCCGTGCCCGGCTGGCCCAGAGCTGGACGGCAGGCTGGAGGGCGAGCCAGATTGACGGGCGCTTGTCGCCCTGATGTTTTGAAAATTACTAAGTGTTGATGTGCCTATGCGGGGGTCACCCCC